>NC_081861.1:100212572-100526405 GCF_963259705.1 Myotis daubentonii | reverse complement strand
CTCTACCCACCAATGGGGACAGAGGAAAGAGCTGGTAGGAACTATCTGCAATTATGCTTGCAAAGCCACATCTTCACTGGTTCCCCTTGCTCTGGGCTGTTTGGGATCAGGGTAGGAATGCCCTTTCCTGGAGACTTCCTTGTACACATGGTAAATTTCTTCTAAAACCAAAAGTCACTGTCTTGTGGAAGAGCCCTGAGAACACCTGTATCTTCATCTGAGGTTCCTCTTTTCAGCTAACACAGCCACCTAGATTGGGCAACTGAGGTGATTTTAGAAAATGACAGGAAGTTAACAGATTTTTCTGACTCATTCCATATTTGCAAATAATAATAATAATAATCCTATATAATAAAGAGCTAATATGCAAATGGTCATCACGCCCTCACTCCATCACACTGTAACAGCTCAGACACTCAACACTGGGGAGAGAAGAATGGGGACCAGCCAGTCACAAATAAGCTCATGAGAGAGGAATGGGGACCAGCCAGGCTGTGGCCCAGGAGAGGGACAAGCCACCCGCCCCGCGGTCCTGGGTGCTTGCGTCTGTGGCCCAGGTGAAGCCTCCCACCCACAGTCCCCTGCAGCTGCAGCCAGCCCGGGCGAAGCCAGCCCAGGTCCTGGGTGCCTGTAGCCAGCCAGAGGGAGGGAAGCCCGGGTCTTGTGTGCCTGTGACCAGCCGGAGGGAGGGAATCCTGGGTCCTGGGTACAGGGAGAAACAGAGGTGGTTAGGGTCAATCAGGCCAGCAGGGGAGCAGTTAGGGGTGATCAGGCAGGTAGTCAGAGGTGGTTAGGGGCAATCAGGCAGGTAGGCAGAGGAGTTAGGGGTGATCAGGCAGGCAGGCAGGAGAGTGGTTAGGAGCCAGCAGTCCCAGATTGCGAGAGGCAGTCGGACATCCCCTGAGGGGTCCCGGATTGGAGAGGGAACAGGCCAGGCTGAGGGACCTTCCCTCCCCGCCCCCCCCCCCACCCCGATGCACAAATTTCATGCACCGGGCCTCTAGTAATAATAATAAAAGTCTTAATTTCCTGGTATTTTATATTTGACTGATTTAGTTCAAAACTTCTGTATCCTCTGGTTTCTGCTTCTGAAGCCATCAGGAGAGTCAAACTAACTCTGGGTTGGGTTAAGCAAAAGAAAGAGGCAAAATAATCTGAAATGACAGACCCTTTTTCAAGTGTTCTGTAAACTTGTCATAAATGTGCTAATGAATGGACAAAAATATTTACATAAATAGAAAATTTATGAAATGTCAAAGTAACAGAGGGCAGATTTTCATCCAGAGTTTGGAACACCAAGAGATTCATTCCTTCCTCATCTCCCACACTTCCCACCATTCTTATCTCCCTCTTTCTCACTATACTCCTCAAATTATGACTTAAGACTTTTCACAAAATCATTAAGTTATGGAAATGCAGTTGCATATGTTTATCTCTTTTTTTTCTGTCATACTATAGATAGAAAAACTGAGTCCCAGGGAAGGGAAGAAATTTACCATGATCACACAATAAGGCTTGGCAATGGAACAAAGACTATACCACCAGTTCTCTAATTTCTAATCCATAATTTGCCTTTGGGCTTGGACTAGTGTTTTCTTATGACCTAACATCACCATATTCCTCTCTTCCTTCCCCAGAATACATTGGATGGGGCATTTGTTGGTAATGAAGATGGCTGATGCATAAACAAAGTCTTTCAGTCTTTTTTTCTGAGTAGCTTAGGGAAAATCAAGCATATTGGGGCATGTAACAATGTCTAAGTCTAGAAAAGGGTATTTGATAAGTGAATTGCCAGGCTGTTTCCATGGAGAACAGAATGGAAGTGGGAGAGGAAGCTGAAATTAGAGCAATAAAATTATAGTTAAATTCAGTATATTTGATGCATAATTTGTAATGGGGTTTGAGGAGTAGAGTGAGTTGCTTGAACAATCCCATCTCCCTTGGGGACTACTCCCTTATTGTTCTATTGGGACATACATCTTTGAAACGTCTTCAGCTCACTCCAGCTGTTTCCCATAAAGCTATTACACAACTCAGGAAAGGAGAGAAGTTGCTGATCAGAAAAAAAAGGGAAAAAACTGACTTTCCTGTTTCCATTCTCAATGACTCATTCTTATGTATGTGTGATAGAGGCATATCTGCCCACTCATACACTCCAATTACTTGGTGTATCAAACCACAGTATAATGTTCACACAAGTTCATCTTGATGAGTTTTATGTATGTGTAGAATGGTTAAGATACTATTTTCAGGAATAATATTTTAGGATCCAAGTATTCAACAAAAACAAGCCTAATAAGAGACATAATCCAGTCTTCCGTCTTCCAGCATGTTGTTTCTACTAAAACTAGAGGCACTGGACTTGAAGGAGAGATGCAGAGAGAAGCCAGGATTATTTTGACTTAAACTGCCTTTTACTCGCCTCACCTATTCTCTGACCTAAGTACTGTCCCTAGTTCCAAGGGCCACTGCCTCCTGAAATTGTCCTGAAGTGTTTCCTTGTTGGCTCAGCTTTGCACTATCTGAAAATACTTAGTATTATCTGAAAGCTTGGAAACTATAACTGTGAACCCTGTTTTCAGATTAAGACTGGTCTCAGAACAAATCTCAGAGCACATGCTGTTATTTATAGATTCTCAAGTAGAGAAGATCCTCTTTTGTCTCATTTACATAAATCATTCTTACAATGCCATTGTGACTTCATTCCTTTTACATTCTCTCTAGGGTGGAACACTCTAAAAGGTTCTACACAGAGGGCTTTCTGAAAGTCTAAATGAATTATGTTCAATGTTTCATTCTTACCTACATGTGTCCTCCCTAATAATTCCCATAAGTTAGGAAGGCCTGAGTTCCTATAATAAGAACTATGAAGAAATGACTCTCTGGGTGTGTGTGTTTCTGTGTGAACATTATACTGTGGCTTATTATACCAAGCAATTCTAAGAAGTTCATCTTGATGAGGTCTATGTAGGTATAATATGGTTAAGATACTATTTTCAGGAGTAATATTTGGGATCCAAGTATTCAATAAAAACAAAAACACAGAGAGCACTACTGGAACAAGCTAGAAAGCTGAAGAGAGGGCCTTTGTCCTAGGATTCAAGGAGTCTAAGGACCTAAACCAGCCCTCCTGGGATAGAAGTATAAAGTATTATCAGCTACAAAGAAACTGTCTCTGAGTAAGCTAAAAAGGGACCTCTGTGGTAATTCACAAGCTGAATATAAGCCAGATTTCACAGCTCTCTGATGCCCTCCTAGCAGGTGATATTTCTTGACTTTTGTAAAACTTTCAATAAAATAATTTTGAATATTTCAGCTTTGAGTCAACTGAGCTACAGTGATTCAAGGAAACTACTGCTTTTCCATCTTGGAATGTGAGCATTGGCAGGAGCACAGAAACTCTCTAAGGCCAGAGTTATGGCAGCAGTGGCTATCAGGGAATAAATATCTGAAGTGAAAAGTAATTTATTTGTGCAGAAGCTAGGCCAAAAGGTCTTTTGTCCTGACAAATCAAGGTGTTTTTCTTCATAGTACCAGTCTTGGAAGAGTTTCCCACACACCCCCCCCCCACCCCGGGTGGTCTTAGTTTGTTTTATACAAATCATATCAAATGTTTCTATATGGTATGGGTTGGCTCTGTGTTTTAGTGAGCTCAAAGATTAAGCAAGTACTTAAGAGCATACACTCTGCAGCCATGCCACCCAGCCCCACCACATTCCAGCTGTATTTTATTTGTACTTCAGTTACATCAGCTCTGAAATGATAAGTGCCTGCTTTATTAGCTGTGGTGAGGATTAGTTGTATTAAACCATTTAAAGCATATAGCACAGTATCTGGCACTGTGCTCAATGAATGTTAGTTGTAGCTGCTATTCTTTTATCATGGTTAGTGCTCAATATTGTTTATTATTATTATTATTATTATTATTATTATTATTATTATTAGACTCAATCAGTCTCCAGAATATGAAAGGCAGACTCATTGATCTGACATTTACAGAATGCCTTCAAAGCTCTTATTAAGGAAAACCATGAGTGACTGAAAACTCAGCAGCTCTCCACAGCAGCAGTTGTTTATGCCAATAAATTATCCATCGTGGTCAGTTCTCCAACTTCCCTCCAAAAGTTTTACAAGCTCTCAGTTGAAAAAAACTACTTATTTGTGATAATTCTTCACATCTGACTTATCAAGGTTAACTATCCATGGCACATTCTACAATTTTCTCTGTAGTCTCAGCCTTATCTGCCAGGAAAGACAATTTAGGAGTGGGATTGCCTTTAAAAAGTAGAGAGTTTAGTTCTTCTCACCACTCCTCACTCCAGAAGTTTCACTTGTTTTTCTTTAATTGTCTGAAGGATAAACTACACTGTGATAACCATTATATGGCACTTACTAGTGAACAGAAAGTATGAAACTGTCCAGAGTTCATTTCAGAAATCACTTTCCTATTCAACAACCTTACTTCCACCTAGGTTTGATGAAGCATTCTGACTGACCAGATATCTGGTCACATTGTTTCTTCTTTGCCTCACTCTGTCATTTCCCTCTAATGTCCTCAGGAGCAAAATAAGATAGGATGGCACAGAGATATAAATATATACAGATTGCCTATTATGACTCTCCAAAGTACTTCACTATACAGGCTACATACATTTTCTCAGTATTGCTCATGGCTGGAGAATGTATACATAATATTTACCACTTATTGAAGACAATATGTGTCAGCTACTTCATAAATACTGTCTCACTTAATCCTCATACACTAACACCCTGAAGTAGGTATCCTTATTTCCACTGTATATATGAGAAAACACAAGTCAAAGGCTGAAGCAACTTGCTTAAGGTTATACAATCGATGAAAATGTAGTAAAAAAAAAAAAAGAATAAAAAGAAATCATTGGCTTAAGAAATTATTTAACTATGTGTCAAACTTTTAAAATATTTATAATATATTATAATGCTTTCAGTTTTACAGAATGATTAAAGTATCATTCTTTAAGGAATAAAAGAATAATATGATTAAAAATGGATGAATCTTGAGAATATCATGCTAATCGAAATAAGTCAGAAAGAAAAAGTTAGGAACCATATGATTTCAGTCATATCTTACCTAATAATAGACAAACATGCAAATTGGTGTCACTCCACTACATCCACCAGGCAATCAGAGCAACTATGCAAATTAACCAAACAAAGATGGTGGTTAACTAGCATACGTAGGCGCCCAGAGGCCTGGGTCCCAGGAACATCATCGGTACCCAGGTCACTCCAAGGTAAGCCCTGTGTGGACCCTGAGCAGCCTAGGAAGGGCCTAAGCCAGGGGGCTCCTGGGCAGGGCAGAGACTGAGATAGGAGCTGGGGGCAGGGGCGGAGCCAGTGATTGGAGGGTCTGGGGGTCACCTGCCCAGGCCTAAAGCCTCGGCCAGAGGCTTTAAGACTGGGCAGGGGCCGAGCCGGCGATCAGTGTGAACTACAGAGGAAACACCTTTTCTGACCTCTCATTGGCTAAGCTCCCTGTATGCCACTGGTAATATTCTTAGTAACTTGGATAATAAGAATCCAAAAAGGTGGTCTAGAGTTTTTCCACCTCACTCCTGGAGAGAAAAACAAAGGTCCGCTGCTGGAGGGCTAAGAAATGTCATATCCTGTCCTAGCCGGTTTGGCTCAGTGGATAATGCCTTAGCCTGCCAACTGAAGGGTCTGGGTTCAATTCTGACGAAGGGTCTTTACCTAGGTTTCAGGCTCCTCCCTGGCCAGGGCCCAGGTCAGGGCTCATGCAGGAGGCAACCAATCAAAGTATTCCTCTCACTTTGATGTTTCTCTCTGTCTTTCTATTTCTCTTCCACATTCTCTAAAAATCAATGGAAACATATCCTCAGGTGAGGATAAAAAAAAATAAAGAAATGTCATATCCTATGAAAGATACATCTTGAAAATGCCTAAAAAAGTTGTCATTTTTTTCATGGTGAAGGGACTGGAGTCTGTGTTGATGCAAACACCTTGGTGACTGCGGTGACTGGCAGTGGCTGCAGCAGTGGGGTGATGGGGCTGGTGCCTTTCCATGATCAGCCTGGTCGCTTCCCACAAAGGGAGGCCAGACTGCAGCCTAGGCCTGCTCCCCAAGGGGAGTGGGGAGAGGGCCTAAGCCATCAGTAGGACATCCCCTGAGGGCTCCCAGTATCTGAGAGGAGCAGGCTGGGCTGAGGGACACCCCCCCCCAGTGCACAAATTTCATGCACCGGGCTTATTATAATAAAGAGATAATATGCAAATTGACCATCACTCCAACACAAAAGATGGCCACCCCCATGTGGACACATTATGGCCACCACAAGATGGCCAGCAGGGGAAGGAAGTTGTGGGTGATCAGGCCAGCAGGGGAGGGCAGTTGAGAGTGACCAGGGTGGCAGGGAAGTGCAGTTAGGGGAGACCAGGCTGGCAAGGGAGGGCAGTTAGGGGTGACCAGGTTAGCAGGGAAGGGCAGTTAGGGGTGACTAGGCTGGCAGGGAGGGCAGTAGGGGGCTACCAGGCCTGCAGGGGAGGGCAGTTAGGGGCAATTGGGCTGGAAGGGGAGCAATTAGGCATTGATCAGGCTGGCAGGGGAGTGGTTAGGGGTGATCAAGCTGGCAGGCAGAAGTGGTTAGGGGCAATGAGGCAGGCAGACAGGCTAGCAGTTGGGAGCCAGCAGTCCTGGATTGTGAGAGGGATGTCCACCAGGATTGGGCCTAAATGGACAGTCAGACATCCCTCAAGGGTTCCCAGATTGGAGAGGGTACAGGCTGGGCTGAGGGACACCCCCCTCCCCCATGCATGAGTTTCATGCACCAGGCCTCTAGTATGATATATAAAACTAAAAGCAACAAATGAACAAAGGAAATAAATAAAGACTCATAGACACAGTCAACAGTATTCTGGTTACCAGAAGGAAGGGAGCTGAGGGGTAGTAAAGAATAAAGGAGGTGAACTATATGGTGACAGAATATGATTTGATTTTAGGTGGTGGTCATGCAATGCCTTATACAGATGATATATCATAGAATTTTACCCTCAAAAAGTATATAATCTTATTAATCTAATGTCACCCAATAAATTTATTTTAAAAGTAAATAAAATTATAATAAATTAATTTAGTCCTACACAAGTTTAGATATCAATTTCTGAGATTTTATTCTATCATCTATCATCTAGATTATTGACTAAAACCGAATTTTAACCAGACATTGAAAGAAGCAAATTAAATCATGATGTGAGGGAGCTGGAAATATTATAAATTAATATAAAAACAAAAGAAAGTTATAACAATCAGATTCTTGCTAAGGTGTTAATCTTTTATACTAATTTAATGTGTTGCCCCTTCTAGGATATTTGCATTTCAGCCAAATTCTGCCTTAACCTCAAAAAATGAGCTATATATTACAGATTTTCAGTCAACTTTGCAGTCCTGGAGTTGAGCTGGCTGAGAAAAGGTATATTTTTCATGCATTTCTAATCACATCATAGAAGACCATCCCTGTCTGCTTTATACTCCCCAGTTCAGAATTTACCTGAGACATAGAAATGAATGCTTCTCTCATCAATGCCAACCTTGTTCATAGCTATGCAGTAGTATATACCAGAAATGTTGCTTGTCAATATCTTCAGGGTGCTCAGAGTCTAAAGAGAGAAGCAATGCATTAGTCCCAGTTAACAAGGTATAGTAGTTATTAATGCTATTCACCAGGTATTTCTGATTCTTGCCCCTTTCAGGCACATAGTAGATTTTCCTTCCTGGATAACCTTGTGCTTAAGTTGGGCCAGGAGATTGGTCAAGGATTTGAGAAAGGAAATGATGTTGGTACTTTCTAAGCTAGAGCACTTACCTGCTGTGGTGAAACTCTCCATAGATCTTTTTTTCTGGCATAATGATCAGCAATGTTTGAGATGATGGCTAATCTGCCAGCCTGCAACCCTAAGTGGCTATAATAAAAAAGTCCTCCTGCTGATGTGCAGTTGGATATATGCCATGGGCAAGAGATAAACCTTTGTGATTTTGAACCAATCAAATTTTGGATTTGTTTGCTTTCATAGAACAACAGGGGCCATCTTGACTAATACATCAGGCTGGGAAGTGACACTATAATCATTCATTCATTCATTCATTCATTCATTCATTCATTCATTCATTGAATAAACATTTTTTCAAAAAGGGACTGAAAATGAGAAATTATTCAATTTCATAAGGAAATATATACAAATATAGAATCATTCACAAATTTGTCATATAAGAATTAAATTCCCCAGATCCTAAGATGGAGATGGGCAGTGAGGGAGAGAGTGTGAGTGAGTGAGGGAGTGAAAGGGGAGTGTGTAGACCTGTGTGGTGTGTGTCTGAGTGAGGAACAGTTAGATCCTGAAGGACTTTCAGGGGTTGGTGGACCAGGCTCTCTTAGATGGGAAGCCCCACTACCACTGAAAGCAATCCTGGGCAGCAGGCACTGGCACAGAAACCATGCCATCTTGAAGGGCAGAGCTTCTGTGACAAGGATCCCAGCCTTACCACCACACAGACTGCCCTCAATCCCCAGTGGGGGGCGTGCAGGAGGCAGCTGATCCATGATTCTCTCTCATCATTGATGTTTCTATCTCTCTCTCCCTCTCCCTTCCTCTCTGTAATCAATAAAATATATATATTTTTCAATTGCTCTTTGTTTTATTATCTTTTAGGGATTTTCTTTGATCATTGCTGTTTTGTAACTCATTTGTTTTAACTTCTTCTTTGTCTTAGATTTTATTTTTGTTTCTGTTTCAAATCAAGCAGCTTGGTCTTGGTTCCATCAGAGGGCCCATTAGGTTGTATTTTAATTAACTGGTCAGTTTAAGTCAATGACTACTTAGAATTGTTTAGCCAAAGGTCTGGTAAATAGGAATAAGATTTCTTATGTGCAAGCATTCATGTTGTTACATCATAAGGATTCTACTCAGAAAGAAAAATATGGGAAAGTAAATATTTTAACTGGTCCATAAGTCCTCCTTAAATCATTTAAGTCCTTCTCCTGGAGGGTCAGAAATGCAGAGGTGCCCTTAAGCAGGCTGCAGAAGAGGCAGGGCCACTCTCCCCTTGTAAAGGAAAAAATTGTACTTTTACACTAAAGCTGGAAGCCCAGGGGTTCCTCCAGTCCTGGGAACAAGCCACGGAGGCCTGTAGCTTTTCTCCCTCTGCCTTTTCTCCAGCTTCCTAAGAGTTGTAAGGTTAGGTTATCTGTTACGCTTCTAAAAATACACTGAGATTGCCTATACTCCATTGTATGCTCTTGCCTCCTTTGTCAAATATTAATTGAGCTCCCATGCGCTGATGGCCCCGGCCCAGCTCACACCTGCTGATGGTGCAGAGCGACTGGGGCCAGCACCAGCAGCGGGTACGAGTGGGGGCTGAAGCCATCAGTGGATGCTAGTGGCGGTTGCTGCCTTGATCGCCCCTCAGGAACAGGGGGAGTTGGAGAAGCCCTCAGGGGCAATTGGGGCTGGCAGCCACCTCTCGCACCTGCTAATGGCACTGAGAGATTGGGACTGGCACTAGGCACAGGCAGCGGGTGCAAGTGGGGCCAGTGCCAGCAGCAGGTGCAAGCGCCAGGCAGGACTGTGGCGGCACTCGGGAGCAAAGAATTTTCAGTAACCACCAGAGGCTCACCCGAATGACAGCAACCGGTGCTCCACCTTGGTCTGGCTCCCCTGCTCATCTGCTCCATCATGTTCTGTGCTCTGCCCCCTGCTGCCAATGCCTGTCATGTTCCACGTGCACCCCCTGGTGTTCAGGGCATGTCATAGCGACCGGTTGTTCAGTTGTTCCGCCATTTGGTATATTTGCATTTTAGTGTTTTATATATATACTAGAGGCCCGGTGCACAAAAATTTGTGCACTCGGGAGGGTCCCTCAGCCCAGCCTGTGCCCTCTCACAGTCTGGGACCCCTTGGGGAATGACCACCTGCTGGCTTAGGCCCGCTCCCCAGGGGACTGGGCCTAAGCTGGCAGTCAGACATCCCTCTGGCAGCCTGGGAGCCCTCGGGGGATGTCCACTTGCCAGCAGGTAGCAGGCCTACCTGCAGTCGGATATCCTTAGTGCTGCTGAGGAGGCAGGAGAGGCTCCCACCACCACCGCTGTACTGGCAGCCATCAGCCTAGCTTGTGGTTGAGCAGAGCTCCCCCTGTGGGAGAGCACTGACCACCAGGGGGCAGCTCCTGCATTGAGCATCTGCCCCCTGGTGGTCAGTGTGTGTCATAGTGACCAGTGATTCCCAGTCACTCTGCTGTTAGGGTCAATTTGCATATTACCCTTTTATTATATATGACTAGAGTCCTGGTACATGAAATTCATGCACTGGGCAGTGGTCCCCTCAGCCCAGCCTGCACCCTCTCCGATCCACGACCCCTCAGGGGATGTCCAACTGCCAGTTTAGGCCTGATCCCAATCCGGGAACACTGGCTCCTAACTGCTCACCTGCCTGCCTGCCTGATCACCTCTCACTGCCCCCCCGCCAGCCTGGTTGCTCCCAACTGCCTCCCCTGCCGTCCTGGTCGCCCCATGCAGCCTGTTCGGTCGTCCATTCAGTTGTGATGGTTGCTTAGGCTTTTAGATAGATAGATAGATAGATAGATAGATAGATAGATAGATAGATAGATAGATATCTGGTATTGTGATTCCTCCAACTTTGTTCTTCTTCCTCAAGATTGTTGTGGCTATTCAGAGTCTTTTTTGTTTCCATATAAATGTTTGGAGTATTTTTTCTAGATCTATGAAATATGCTGTTGGTATTTCAATAGGGATTGCATTGAATCTATAGATTGCTTTGTATGGACATTTTTAAAAAATATATTTTATTGAGTTTTACAGAGAGGAAGGGAGAGGGATAGAGAGTTAGAAACATCAATGAGAGAGAAACATCAATCAGTTGCCTCCTGCACACTCCCTACTGGGGATGTGCCCACAAACAAGGTACATGCCCTTGACTGGAATCAAACCTGGGACACTTGAGTCCGCAGGCTGATGCTCTATCCACTGAGCCAAACCAGTCAGGGCTGTATGGACATTTTAATGATGTTGATTCTACCAATCCATGAACATAGTATATTCTTCCATTTGTTTATACTTCTTCTATATCTTTTTTCAATGTCCTGTAGTTTTCTGAGTACAAGTCTTTTACCTCCTTGGTTAAGTTCATTCCTAAGTATCTTAATTATTTTTGTTGCAATTATAAATAGGATTGTTTTTTAGTTTTTCTTTCTAAGAGTTTATTATTGGTGTATAAAAAGGACACAGGTTTCTGAGTGTTAATTTTGTATCCTGCCACATTGCCAAATTCATTTCTTAAATCTAGTTGTTTTTTTATGGAGTCTTTAAGGTTTTCTATGTACAATATCATGTCATCTGCAAATAATGAGAGTTTTACTTCATCCCTTCCAGTTTGGATGCCTTTTATTTCTTTTTTGCTGTCCGCTATGGCCAGGAATTGCAGTACTATGATGAACAAAAGTGGTGAAAGAGAACATCGCTGTCTTGTTACTGTTCTTAGGAAAAATGATTTTAGTTTTTGCCCATTGAGTATGATGTTGGCTGTAGGTTTGTCATATATGGCTTTTATTATGTTGAAATATGATCCCTCTATTCCTACTTTGCTGAGAGTTTTTATGAAAAAGGGTATTGGATTTTGTCGAATGCTTTTTCGACATCAATTGATATTATCATGTGATTTTTGTCTTGCAATGTGTATCACATTAATTTATATTCAAATATTGTATCAGCCTTGCATCCCTGAATAAATTCCACTTGGTCATGGCATATGATTTTTTTAATGTAACGCTGGATCTGATTTGTTAATATTTTGTTGAGGATTTTAGCATCTATGTTCATCAGGGATATTGGTCTGTAATTCTTTTTCTTGGTAGTGTATTTATCTGGATTTGGAATTAAGGTAATGCTCACCTCATAGAAAGAGCTTGGAAATGTTCCTTCCCCTTTAATTTTTTGAAATAGTTTGAAGAGGGTAAGTGTTAGGTCTTATTTGAATGTTTGATAAAACTCCCCTGTGAGGCTACCCGGACCAGGGCTTTTGTTTGCTGGAAGATTTTTTTATTATTGCTTTAATTTCATTGTAGTTATGAGCCTACTCAGGTTGTCTGATTCTTCCTGATTGAGTACTGGAAGATTGTATTTTTCTAGGACTATGTCCATTTTGTTCCGATTGTCTAGTTTGTTGGAATATAGTCATTCATAGTATTTTTTATGAGCCTTTGTATTACCGTGTGCTCAGTTATTACTTCACCTCTTTCATTTCTGATTCAATAAATGTTGCTGGGAAAATTAGACAGGTACATACAAAAAAATGAAACTAGACTGTTAAGGTCTGATTAAATAATTAAATCAATACCCCTCCCTCTGGGAACTGACTTTTAGGCCATTTCACTATGGACATTCACTTTTGCTGAGACCACACTTTACTTGAGACTACATTCGATTGTCCCTCCCCTCTGGACCTGCACAGAGAATTCCCCACCCAGAAAAAGCCCACCAAAAGTCCTTTAAAAACCGCTGACTCCCATCACTGGGTGCTGGAGCCATCCAGGCTTAGCCACCTGGTGTGTGAATGATCAAATAAATTTGTAATCCCTCACCATTCTGGCCTCGTGCATTCCTCCTTCAGCAACCTAACATTTGGTGCCGGAAACCTGGGAGGGTTCCATGGGGATGGGGAGCCATTGCCCCAGTTTTGGTCACCCTGAGTTTGCTACTCGGATTGCAGTAGGCAGCGGCAGCTCAACCTGGGCTTGCCTCTGAATCCTACTCGGGTGACTTGATTGCTGACCTCTATCAGGCCTCCCTCCCTTATGGGCCCTCCTGAACTGGGGAAGAGGAGCCATTGTCCTGGCTCCCGTCACCCTGAGTTTGCTACTCGGAGATTTGATTGCTGGCCTCAATCAGGCCTCCTTCCTTATGCCTACCCCCTCCCCTCCCCCCCCCCTCCCCCCGGACAGCCAAGAAGGACTCCAGATCAGGAATCTCTCCTTCTTCACTGCTGACTCTCCATCCCACATGGGCCAATCTTCTCTAGGTGAGTGAGGTTCCACAATTCCCCTGGTCCTGAGTCTTCTGCCCACTCATTCTCACTGAATTCTTGAAAGTCTCTTGTCTCAAAAGTCGTAGCGCTAGGCCAGAAGACTCCTCAGCTGTTTGGCTTTAGGTCCTTCTAGATTGGGGATGCCAAGTCCAGAGGGTCACCTCTCATTTTTCACGGTGATTTGTTTAGCAGCAGGGATGCCTGCCATAAACAGTCACCTTTGGATCTGTGGTCTATCACTCACCCTTCCTCTCTCGTGGGCCACGCCACACTCCCTCTGCACACTCATGGGGGAGATCATGCCCAATCGTCTCACTTTATTTTGTAACACTGTTTGGCCACAACATAAACTAGATAATAAGTCTCAATGGCCTGAAAATGGCGCTTTTAATTTTAACACATTGCACAGTTCAGATAATTGCTATCACTGCAATGGAAAATGGTCAGAGATTCCCTATGTCCAGGCCTTTTTCACTCTTCAGTCCCAATCCTCTCTCTCAGTCTGGCTCTACCCATCAAATCTTCCTCCTTCACACAAAACATCATACCCCTAACACTTCTGATTCTGAATCTACTTTTGACCCAGCAAACCACCGATCTCCACCCCCTTACACATCCCCTCCCTCACCTGCATTAGATTCCCAAAACCCAGACCTTCCTAACCAGAAACCACCTTTTCTCTGGCCCCTAAGAGCCCAAATCTCAAGAATACAAGCTCCAAAACAGCCTTTTCCCACCTAACACTTGCTCTTGGGCCACACAAAGACTACCCTCCTCAACAGCTTCTCCTGCCCCCGTTCTACCCCTGAGGAGACCCAAATCCAAAAACAAAGGCGAGATCTTACCAAGGCTGAGGCCCAGAAGGAAGTCTTCCAGCTCCTAGCCACCGCTCTCATCAACCTCAAACGAAGTGCCAGTCCTCCAACCGAGGGTATGTCAGGGGCTAAGCCTCCTCCGGGCCCATGCTTCAAGTGCAAGACTGCCCCCTCTGGATCCGGTTTGGGGCTCCTAGACCTCCTGGGACTGGCCACTGAAGAAGCTTCCCAGGCCCTGACAGGGCACCACAGACTTACATCACCAGGAAAGAGCCTCAGGTAGCAACTGTGTTGGCACGTACGCTGATCTTCTTTTTAATTGACACTGGGGCCACTTATTCTGCCCTCTCCAAATTCACTGGGACCCTTGTCTATTCCTCAGTCTCTTCTATTGGGATTGATGGATTAGTCTCACAGCCATTAGCCACCTCACCTCTACACTGCATCTTACTAAATACCCCCATTCACTCTTTTCTCATTCTACCTCGGTGTTGGGTCAGGGCTACCATATATTCCTCATAAAGCCCAGTTGTACCAAACCACAGTCACCTACCTCAGTTTCACTCTCACCCTACAAGGCTGAGCCATTCCTTGGACTGTAAATGCCTTATCTCCTTATCTCCTCCATGACTGTACTGTCCTCTGAACAAGAAATTTTCTCATTTCTCAGGCTCACTGGGTACTCTCGCCTCTGGGTTCACAACTTTTGTCTTCTTGCAAAGCTCCTCTATGACATGACATGGCAAAGGGACCCCCTCACTAAGCTTTTAGATCCCAAGGCCAACATTCTCACCCCCTTTAATGCTCTAAAAACTGCTCTCACCTCAGCACCTTCTTACACTCCCCCTTCCCAAATAATAGTTTCTTTACTAAAAGTGCAAATGCTTACTTAACAGTATGGCTACTATCAGAAGCTGAACTCATTATCACCCAATCTTAGCATGTTATGTCTAAGGAAAAATGTGGCAATTTTAAATCCAAGCTGTTAGAGTCCTGGGAACAAGCTACCCACCCCCTACCCCCGTCCCGCCCCCCCCCCCCGCCTTTTCTCTAGTCTCATATGCCTATACATAATTTTCCAAAGTCTTTGGTAACTTAAAAGCTTTGGAGCATTACTGGGTTAAATGATAAACATCTAAATATTTTAAAATAGTATAAAATATGGAAACATTGATTGCTAGACATGTCTTAATTCACCTGCTCTTAGTTTTTATTACAGAAGGTCTCTTGTATTTATTGAATGTATATTTTTTTGAACGTAAGAGTGTGCTTAAAGTGTGTTGATAAATGTCAATTTAAGAAATGCTGGTTGTTTATTTTTTGGCTAAAGCTGGTTATTTGTGAATGGGTAGAAATGCTTGTGAAAGTTCCAGAAAAGTTTGTCCACTGAGTCAGGGCCTGATCACCCCTGATGTCCAAAGGGACCCCTTCTCTCCTAGTAAGCTGAAGGAACCCCTCCCAGACTCTCTCTTATTGCTTTTGTACTTAAGTTGAAATCTAGACTTTCTTTATTTCAACGGTTCACTCCTAGTCCCTGACACTATCACTGAAAGTCTCACAGGTCTTCCTGCTTGGTATTTAGGAACCTCTCTCCCCTTTTCTAGCCTTATGAAAAGTCATACACTGCAAAGGACACCAAGTAGGGAGTGATCCCATGATACAGAGAGATAACAAAGTAGACCAGGAGGCCAAAGCAGTGATCAGGGGAAGCCTCCATCTCCCCAGCTCTTAGCTATACCCCATATAACACCCTAATATACTCAACAGAAACTTCAGTCCCTATTAACTCTTGGGGCCACTCAGGAAGATCCATGGTTAAAATTTCATGGAAAATATATCCTTCCCTAGGGACAAACCCATGATATCTTAAGGGCTATTCACAGTTCCCTTTATATTGGATACATTTACAACTCCTAAAACCCTTCATCACATGTCCTAGCTTAGCCCTCCTACTGCAAGATATCACCAAAACCTGTTCTACTTGTTACTCAGTATCTCCCTGAGGACAGGTTAGATTATACCTTCTTCTTTCCCCGCTCATCAGTCAAGGGGCCAAATACCTGGACAAGACTGACAAATTGGCTTCACTCATATGCCCTCTATTTAAAAAACCAAAACAAAAAAAACCCAAAAAACAAAAAAACACCACACAAATATCTTTTAACCCTCATAAATATCATCTCAGGCTGGATAGAAGACATTCCCCACTAATCTGACCCACCTCATTACAATTGCTTTCATATCTGAAATAATTCAACAGGTCTCCTCCACTCTGAGCATCCAGTGGAACTTACATCCCCCTACCAGCCCCAATCTTCAGGAAAAGTAGAAAAGGCAAATTCTTAATTAAGTTTCACCTAACTAAATTAACTTTCGAAACTAAAGAACCTTAAACTACTCTCATACCTCTAGCCCTTATGCACATCAGGGCAATCCCCCCATGCACCCTCCTTCCTTAGTCCCTTTGAACTCATGTATGGAAGACCCTTCTTATTATGAAACTTCCCTTCCACAGAGATCCCTCTCAGAGACTATGCCCCCATTTTAAATCTCATCTGACAATACTGAAGAACATGGGGATCAGATCTTCCCTCAGCTTTTACAGGAGACATCCTGCCTACTCCTCCTGAAAGAAATATATCAATAATTTACAGCGCTGAAGGCAAGGCTTTATTCTGTATTTTGTTAATATGATACATCCCATTGTTTGACTTATAGATGCTGCACCTTTTCTGCATCTGTGGGCTAAATCCCACTTGGTCATAGTATATGGTATAACCATTTTAATGTATTGTTGAATCCAGTTTACTACTAATTTGTTGAGAACTTTTGCATGTGTGTTCATCAAGGATATTGACAGGTAATTTTCTTTCCCTTTTTTTTTTTTGGCTCTTTAGCCTCCAATTTTTTTAATGTTCAGATTTACTTCATACAAAATAGTAAGTCCAATGAGCACCCATATACCCCTCACTTTCTTTTTTAGTAATGTCTTTCCCTGATTTTGGTATCAGGGTAATTCAGACTTTGTAGAATGAGACTAGAAGTATCTTTTCTTCTTCAATTATTTGAAGTATTAAGAAGGATGGACACTAATTCTTCTTTATAGGTTTGGTAAAATTCACATCTAAAGATTAATGCCCCTTGACCTTTATTTGTTGGTATTTAAAAAATATTACTATTACAATATCATTTCTATTAAATGGGCTGTTTAAATTTTCTATTTTTTCCTGGTTCAGTCTTGGAAGGTTATATGCCTCTAGAATTTATCATTTCTTATAGATTGTCAATGTTTTTGTCAGATATTTATTAGTAGTAATCTTCCATAATTCTTTGCATTTCTATGGTGTTGGTTGCAACTCCTCATTTATTGATTATTTTATTTATTTAGGCTCTCTTTTTCTCTTTATGAATTTGGCTAAAAGTTTGTCAATTTTATCTTTCCTTTTTCAATCAAGATATTTCTTTGTATTTTATTTATTTATTTTAAATTTATTGTTGACACTATGACAACTGTCCCCCTTTGCCCAACCACATAGCCCCCACCCCCGCCACTTCTACCACATTGCTGTCTGTGTCCATGGGGTATGCATATATGCATATGTTCTTTGGCTAATCTCTTCCAGTCCCCAGCCCCCTCCCCTCTGAGATCTGTCACTGTGTTCCATGTATCCATGCCTCTAATCCTATTCTGTCCATCAGTTTATTTTGTTCATTAGATTCCATATGTAAGGGAAATCATATGATGGTTTTTTTTCTCTGTCTGGTTTATTTCACTTAGCATAATAATCTCCAGGTCCATCCATTCTGTCACAAAGGGTAAAAGTTCCTTCTTTTGTATAGCAACATAGTATTCCATTGTGTAAATGTATCACAACTTTCTTATCTATTCATCTACTGATGTTCACCTGGGCTATTTCTAGATCTTGTCTATTTAAAATAACACTGCCGTGAACAAAAGGGTGCACATATTCTTCCTGATTGGTATTTCAGGATTCTTAGGATATGTTCCCAGATGTGAGATCACTGGGTCAAATTTCATTTCAAATTTTTTGAGGAAAATCCACACAGTTTTCCACAGTGGCTTCACCAATCTGTATTTCCACCAGTAGTACACTAGGGTTCTCGTTTCTCCACATCCTCACCACCACTTGGTGTTTGTTGATTTATTGATGGTAGACATTTTGGCAGGTGTGAGGGGATATCTTATTATAGTTTTAATTTGTATCTCTCTGATGGTTAGCGACGGTGAACATTTTTTTATGTCTATTGGCCATTTGTATGTCCTCTTTGGAGAAGTATCTATTCAGGCCCTTTGTCCATTTTTTTATTTGATTGTAGATTGGTGCATCCATTATGGAAAACAATATGGTGATTCCTCAAAAAATTAAAAATTGAGCTGCCATATGACCCAGCAATTCACAGCTGTGTATTTATCTGAAGAAATAAAAAAATACTCATTCATAATGATATATAAAACCCTACATTCAGTGCAGAATGACTTACAATAGCCAACATATGAAAGCAACTTTGGTGTTCATTCATAGATAAATGGAGAAAGAAGATGTGGTATGTTTATACATGCAATGACTAACCCTGGGCCATAAAAAAGAATGAAATATTGCCTAAAGTGTATTATGCTAAGTCAAATGAAGAAAGATGAGTATTATATGATTCTATTTACATGTCAAATCTAAAGAGCAAAATAAACAACAACAAAAAATACTATGTGTCCATAAAAAAGAAGGAATTCCTACATTGTGACAGCTTGGATGGACCTGGATATTATTATGCTAAGTGAAATAGGCTAATCAGAGAAAGACAAATACCATATAATCTCACTTATATATGGAATCTAATGAACAAAATAAACTGATGAACAAAATAGAAATGGAGGCATGGATACATGAAACAGACTGATAGCTGTCAGAGGGGAAGAGAGAGATTGGAACTGGATGAAAGAAGATGAAGGGATTAGCCAAAAAGAACATATATGGATGGCCCATAGACACAGACAATAGCATGGTGATGGCCAGACAGAAAGGAGGGGGGCGAGAGCTGGGTGGAGGTGGATAAAGGGGGTATGGGGCATCTTTAATAGTGTCAACAATAAAAATAAATTTAAAAAATAAAACAGGAACATACTCATAGATACAGAGCACTAACTGAGGATTGCCAGATGAAAGGGTCATTGGAGGGCTCGGTGAAAAAGGAAAAGGGATTAAGAAGGAAAAATTTGTAGTTACAGAACAGTCACACTGATGTAAAATACAGCATAAGGATATAGTCAATAATATTTTATAACTATGTACAGTGCCAGGTTGGAACTAGACTTATCAGGAGTATCACTTCATAAATTATATAAATGCTAACCATTATGCTATACACCTGAAACTAATCTTATATAATAAAACCCTAATATGCAAATCGACCAAACAGCAGAACAACTGCTGGCTATGACATGCACTGACCACCAGAGGGCAGACCCTCAATGCAGGAGCTGCCACCTGGTGGTCAGTGTGCTCCCACAGGGAGAGCACTGCTCAGCCAGAAGCTGGGCTCATGGCTGGTGAGCACAATGGCGGTGGTGGGAGCAGGCCTAAGCCAGCAGGTGGACATCCCCCAAGGGGTCCCAGACTGCAAGAGGGTGCAGGCCGGGTGGAGGGACCCCCCGCCCCAGTGCATGAATGTCGTATATCAGGCCTCTAATATAAAATAATATTGAATGTCAACTGTAATTGAACATTTTTTAAAAAATAAAGAAAAGAAAGCAGATCTAAAATGGCGGCGGTATAGACAGATGTGTCCCGTGCCTTGTCCCGGAGCAGATAGGGTGAGCACCTGAAACCAGTAACATCTTGCCCAAATTGGCAGAGGAGATTCAGCTGGGAGACAGTTTGCAGCTGGGAAAGACAGAGGACTCCAAGAGAAAGGGGACAGTTGGAGACTGCCGGATCGGGCTCCCCTAAACGGGCAGCCTCCACTGCTGCTGAAATTGTGGCCAGCTCAGCTGCGGAGACCGCACCATCTTGAGTGGGTGAAATCGGAAGCGTTTACATCCAGAGACCCTACAACCACGGCATCCAGGGATCATCTCAAGCAGCGCGACTACATGGACTCAGACAAGCTCTGCTCCTCCTCACAGAAAGGTCAGATTTCACCTAAAGGTGCAGTTTGCAATCCAGGTTGGAGAGAGGAATGTGCACAGGGTAACTCTGCACCACACAAAGTCCGTGGCCATTGGGGCCAGCGTGATCGTGAATGTGGAAGGGGTCCCGCAGGGCTGCTGGCAGAAGGGAACTATAATAATAAGCCCATAGCTGGACTGAGTGCAAAAAGGCAGCCTCGGATTTTGCCAGTGTGCTGGCTGCTTAGTGCCAGGGGAAAGAGGATGTGCGGAAGAGACTGCGCACAGAGCTGGACGGTGGAAGGTTGCCAGTTCCCGCACCTTCTCAGGCTCTTTTTCTTTTTTCTCTCTCCCCCTTAAATCTTTGTGTTTGATTATTAAACCCAATACATAGGATCGCCCAATTGGGGTCACTCACAGAGACTGCAGGGGAAAGTTGTTTCTGTGGAACCTGGGAATCAGAGCAGGGAGTAACTATCAAAAAGCCAGTTCTGGGGCAGTCGACTCTCCCAAAACCTAACTACTGGCTAGAGAGGACTTATAGCCTTGGAGGTCAATCCAGAAACACTGCCACCCAGGGGCTGAGCCACAAATTGACTCTTCTGTAAATACAAATAAAGGCAGTCTGGGAAACAAAAACTGCCTGCTTTAAAATCAGGACTGTAGTTTATAAAACGGAGGAACAGTGTATCGCAGGGAACTTCAACACTCTCCTGAATACCTGACAGGACTAAGGCGTTCCAAACAGAAGAGTAGAGGAATTGAAGGACCTTCACTACTGCACATTTTTTTCTCACCTTTTACTCAAGAAACTAATTTTTTTTCTTTTTTCATCACCTGATTTTACCTTTTTAATTACATTTTTATTTTTAACCAGTATTATTACTACTACCATTTTACCGTTTTTATAGTGTCATTTTATTTTCTCTTTATTTTATTTTGGGATTAGTGTTCTACATTCTATTTCCATCTTTTCTTTAGCATCATTTTACTCTACCTCAACTTCACCTTTATGCCAAAACTCTCTTCCTCACTTTTCCCCTTTTGTTGTCCTGTTTCTCTTACCCTATTCCTGCTTTAGATTTTCCCTATTCCTTCTTTTTACCCGCAATTAAAATTTCACCCTACTTATATATCTAATTTCCAATCCCCTGTTCTAAAGCCATATACACCTCTCTCTTCTCTTTCTACACTATCCAAATTTTTTTTCTCTGTGTCATTTTGTTGTTGTTTGCTTGATTGTTGAGTATATTGGTTTTTTATGCTTGTTTGTGAGATTGTTTTGCTTTTAATTTTAATTTTTATTTTTCTGTTGTTTTTTCCCCCGGTTATTTTTTTGCTTCTGTGTTCCCTCGCCTAGCTTGATATTAGTTGTTGTTTGTAGTTTGCATTCATCTCTAGGGATCTGTTGCTGGAATTTGTTGGGATTAGTGGCTGTTCTATTGGAGTTTTCTCCCCATATAAATACTTTCTTCACCTCTTCTATTTCATTCTCTTTCTTTTCTCTCTTACTTTTTTTTTCCTTTTCCCAACTTCATTTTTGCACTCTTTTTCTTTTCTTTTTCTCTTTTTTCTTTTTCTCTTCTTTCTTCCTTATCGCCTAATTCTCTTTGCTCTGGTGGTCACCTTTATTTGGGGTTATTAGTATCGTGAATACATTTGTGTTCAGTGCCTTGTGTGTTGTGCCTTGTTGTGTTGTATTTTGTGCCTTTAAATCAACGCACCAGAGAGAGAACATAACCAAACACCTAGAGAAGAGAGATCATGGGGAGACAAAGAAACAGCCCGCAAATGAAAGAAAGACAGTCATCACCAGAAAAGGAAGTAAACGAAATGGAGGCAATAGAGGCATGCAACCTGTCAGAGAAAGAATTCAGAGAAATGGTCATAAGGTGGATGAGAAGAATGGAAGAAAAATTCAACAATATGTGTAAGAACCAAGAGGAAATGAAGAAGAACCAAGAAGAAATGAAAAATGACATCACTGCTATAAAGAACTCAATAGAAAGCATCAACAGTAGACTAGAAGAAGCAGAGGACCACATCAGTGAGCTAGAAGACAGGGTAGGAAAAAATACCCAAGCAGAGCAGCTTCTAGAAAAAAAAATTAAAAAGCAGGAGGAGAGCTTAAGAGAACTTTGGGACAACACAAAACAAAACAACATCTGCATGATAGGGGTGCAAGAAGAAGAGGAAACTGAGCAAGGAATAGAAAACATGTTTGAAAAAATGACAGAAAACTTCCCTGATATAGGGAAGAAAAAACTCACACAAATCCAAGAAGCTCACAGAGTCCCAAACAAAATGAACCCCAAAAGAACAATGCCAAGGCACATTATAATTAAACTGGCAAACACCAATGACAAAGCAAGAATCTTAAAAGCGGCCAGAGAGAGACAGAAAGTTACCTACAAAGGATCCCCCATCAGACTAGTGACTGATTTCTCAACAGAAACACATCAGGCCAGAAGGAATGGAATGAAATATACAAAGTCATGCAAAGGAAGGGTCTGAATCCAAGAATACTGTACCCAGCAAGGCTATCAATCAAAATTGAGGGTGAAATCAGGACGTTCACAGACAAAAAAGGACTAATGGAGTTTATTACCACCAAACAAACAATGCAAGAAATGGTAAAGGGTCTGCTGTAAAAATAAAAATTAGGAAACAAGGAATACAGGAGTAAAGAATAAAACTGGCGAAAAATAAGTACCTATCAATAATAACTTTAAATGTAAGTGGATTAAATGCCACAATCAAAAGACATAGGGTAGCTGAGTGGATAAGAAAACATGATCCAGACTGTTTCTAGAGAACCAAGATGGCAGCATAGGTTAACACCGGAGTTTGCTGCTTTGAACAACTACTTCAAAAGTGAAACCAAAAAACGGAAGGGACATCACCCAGAACCACAGGAACGCTGGCTGAGTGGAAGTCCTACAACTAGGAGGAAAGAGAAACGCATACGGACACTCAGAGGAGGCGCAGTGCTGAGGTCAAGTTCTGAGGTGCGGAGTGCGCGGAGCAGGCTGGCGGCGGAGGGCGCGGTTGGCGTTTTCAATCGGGAGGGAGTCGCAGACTCTGAGCTCCAGATACAGGCGAGTCTTTAGGGACCCAGACTCAAACGGGAGAAGCGGGACTGTCTGGCTTCGGTCAGAGCGAGTGCAGCTTTCTCTCCCAGCTTTGCAGCGGGTGCTGGGACTCAGAGAGGCAGAGCCCCTGGGGACAGGACTGAGAGCCGCCATAACTGCTCTCTCCGGCCCACCCTATTGATCCTGTGCAACCCGCCCCGCCCAAGCCCTGCACAGAGGCATTTGCCGGATAGCCTCAGGCAAAGGCTAGATTAGCACCTCCCTAGAGGACAGAAGTTCTCTCACTGCTGACACAGCTGATTCTCATAGCCACTTGGCCTGGAGGTCAAACCCTCCCTGGGATTAGCTACAACAATCAAGGTTTAACTATAAGACTGCGAACAAAGACCACTAGGGGGTGCACAAAGGAAGCATAACAAAATGCGGAGACAAAGAAACAGGACAAAATTGTCAAGGGAAGATATAGAGTTCAGAACCACACTTTTAAGGTCTCTCAAGAACTGTTTAGAAGCCGCCGATAAACTTAATGAGATCTACAAGAAAACTAATGAGACCCTCGATCTTATCTTGGGGAACCAACTAGAAATTAAGCATACACAGACTGAAATAATGAATATTATACAGACTCCCGACAGCAGACCAGAGGAGCGCAAGAATTAAGTCAATGATTTGAAATGCGAGGAAGCAAAAAACATCCAACCGGAAAAGCAAAATGAAAAAAGAATCCAAAAATGCGAGGATAGTGTAAGGAGCCTCTGGGACAGCTTCAAGCGTACAAACATCAGAATTATAGGGGTGCCAGAAGATGAGAGAGAGCAATATATTGAAAACCTATTTGAAGAAATAATGACAGAAAACTTCCCCCACCTGGTGAAAGAAATGGACTTACAGGTCCAAGAAGCGCGGAGAACCCCAAACAAAAGGAATCCAAAGAGGACCACACCAAGACACATCATCATTAAAATGCCAAGAGCAAAAGATAAAGAGAGAATCTTAAAAACAGCAAGAGAAAGAAACTCAGTTACCTACAAGGGAATACCCATACGACTGTCAGCTGATTTCTCAACAGAAACTTTGCAGGCCAGAAGGGAGTGGCAAGAAATATTCAAAGTGATGAATACCAAGAACCTACAACCAAGATTACTTTATCCAGCAAAGCTATCATTCAGAATTGAAGGTCAGATAAAGAGCTTCACAGATAAGGAAAAGCTAAAGGAGTTCATCACCACCAAACCAGGATTATATGAAATGCTGAAAGGTATCCTTTAAGAAGAGGAAGAGGAAGAAAAAGGTAAAGATACAAATTATGAACAACAAATATGCATCTATCAACAAGTGAATCTAAGAATCAAGTGAATAAATAATCTGATGAACAGAAAAAAGAAAAAAAAAGAAAACATGATCCATATATCTGCTGCCTAAAGGAAACCCACCTCAGGAAAAAAAGACGCACACAGACTGATGGTGAAGGGATGGAAAAAGTTTTTTCAAGCGACTAGAACTGAAAAAAAAGCTGGGGCAGCAATACTTATATCTGACAAATTAGATCTCAAAGTGAAGGACATAAAAAGAGATAAGGAAGGCCACTTCATAATACTAAAGGGAGAAATCCAACAAGAAGAAATAACTCTGGTAAACATATATGCACCTAATATAGGAGCATCCAAATACATAAGAAAACTTATGGAGGAGATCAAGGGAGAGATTGACAGCAATACAGTCATAGTAGGGGACTTTAATACCCCACAATCACCATTGGACAAATCCTCTAAACAAAAAATCAGCAAAGAAACATCAATCCTAAATGACTCACTAGATCAGATGGAATTAATTGGCATCTTCAGAACATTTCACGCCAAAACCACAAAATATATGTTCTTCTCAAGTGCACATGGATCATTTTCAAAGATAGACCATATATTGGGTCACAGGCAAAGTCTCTTCAAACTCAAGAAGACAGAAATCATATCAAGCATCATCTCAGATCACAATGGCATAAAATTGGAAATCAACTACAATAAAAACAATCCAAAAAAATCCAACAAATGGAGACTAAATATCATGCTATTAAACAATGACTGGGTTAACAGAGAGATCAAAGAAGAAATAAAAAACATCATGGCAACAAAAGACAATGAAAAAACAACAATCCAAAACCTATGGGACACAGCGAAAGCAGTCTTGAGAGGGAAGTTCATAGCTCTACAAGCCTACTGCAAAAAATAAGAAACAATGATAATAAATTACCTAATCCTACAACTCAAAGAGTTAGAAAGAGAGCAACAAGAAAAGCCCAGTGTAAGCAGAAGGAAGGAAATAATAAAGATCAGAGCAGAGATAAATGACATAGAAACACAAAAAAAATACAAAAGATCAACAAAACCAAGAACTGGTTCTTTGAAAGGATAAACAAGATTGATGAACCTCTAGCCAAGCTCACCAATAAATAAAAAGAGAAGACCCAAATAAACAAAATCAGAAATGAAAGTGGAGAAATAACAACAGACCCCACAGAAATAAAAATGATTGTTAAAAAATACTATGGACAACTCTACTCCAACAAACTAGACAACCTGGAGGAAATGGATATATTCCTAGAAAAATACAACCTTCCAAAACTTAATCAGGAAGAATCTAAAAATCTCAATAGGCCAATAACTATGGAAGAAATTGAAGCAGTAATCAAAAAGCTTCCAGCAAACAAAAGCCTGGTGCCAGATGGCTTCACAGGGGAGTTTTACCAAACATTCAAGGAAGAACTAAAACCTATCCTCCTAAGACTATTCCAAAAATTTCAAGAGGAAGGAACACTTCCAAGCTCATTCTATGAAGCCAGCATCACCCTAATACCAAAACCAGGTAAAGACAACACAATGAAAGAGAATTACAGGCCAATATCCCTCATGAACATACATGCCAAAATCCTCAACAAAATCTTAGCAAATCGGATCCAGCAGTACATCAGAAAGATCATACACCACGACCAAGTAGGATTTATCCAAGGGATGCAAGGATGGTACAATATCCGCAAATTAATAAACGTGATACATCACATAAACAAATTGAAAGAAAAAAAACACATAGTCATATCAATTGATGCAGAAAAAGCATTTGACAAAATTCAACACCCATTTTTGATAAAAACTCTCAGCAAGGTGGAAATTGAGGGATCATACCTCAACATAATAAAAGCCATATATGACAAACCCACAGCCAACATCATACTCAATGGACAAAAACTAACACCATTTGCCCTAAGAACAGGAACAAGACAGGGATGCCCACTCTCATCACTCCTGTTTGATATAGTACTGGAAGTATTAGCCATTGCAATTAGACAAGAAGAAGAAATAAAAGGCATCCAAATTGGAAAAGAAGAAGTAAAACTGTCCTTATTTGCAGACGACATGATATTATGCTTAAAAAACCCTAAAGACTCCATCAATAAACTATTAGACTTAATAAAAGAATTCGGCAATGTAGCAGGATACAAAATTAACGCCAAGAAATCTATGGCATTTCTATACAACAATAGTAAATGTGCAGAAAGAGAGACTAAAAAAGCAATCCCATTTACCATCGCACCAAAAAAATTAAGCTCCTAGGAATAAACTTAACTAAAGAGGTAAATGATTTCTCAGAAAACTACAGGACGTTGAAAAAAAGAGATAGAGGAAGACATAAAGAGATGGAAGAACATACCATGTTCTTGGATTGGTAGAATCAACATCATTAAAATGTCCATACTGCCCAAAGCAATCTATAAATTCAACACACTTCCCATTAAAATTCCAATGGCATATTTCACAGACCTAGAACGTACTCTCCAAAAATTCATCTGGAATAAAAAACGACCCCGAATAGCTGCAGCGATCCTGAGAAAGAACAAAGTAGGTGGGATCTCAATACCAGATATCAAGCTGTATTACAAAGCCACTGTTCTCAAAACTGCCTGGTACTGGCACAAGAACAGACATATAGATCAATGGAATATAATAGAGAGCCCAGAAATCAGCCCCAAACAATACGCTCAATTAATATTTGACAAAGGAGGCAAGAACATACAATGGAGTCAAGATAGTCTCTTCAATAAATGGTGTTGGGAAAATTGGACAGATACATGCAAGAAAATGAAACTAGACCACCAACTTACACCATACACAAAAATAAACTCAAAATGGATAAAGGACTTAAATATACGACGGGAATCCATAAAAATACTAGAAGAATCCAAAGGCAACAAAATCTCAGACATATGTCGAAGCAATTTCTTCACCAATACAGCTCCTAGGGCATTGGAAACTAAAGAGAAAATAAACAAATGGGACTACATCAAAATAAAAAGCTTCTGCACATCAAAAGAAACCATCAACAAAACAATGAGAAAACCCACTGCGTGGGAAAACATATTTGCCAATGTCATATCTGATAAGGGCCTAATCTCCAAAATTTATAGGGAACTCATACAACTTAACAAAAGGAAGATAAACAATCCAATCAAAAAATGGGCAAAGGATCTAAATAGACACCTTTCAAAAGAGGACATTCAGAAAGCCAAGAGACATATGAAAACATGCTCAAAGTCACTAATCATCCGAGAGATGCAAATCAAAACAACAATGAGGTACCATCTCACACCTGTCAGACTGGCTATCATCAACAAATCAACAAACGACAAGTGCTGTAGAGGATGTGGAGAAAAAGGAACACTTGTGTACTGCTGGTGGGAATGCAGACTGGTGCAGCCACTATGGAAGACAGTATGGAGTTTCCTCAAAAAACTATAAATGGAGCTCCCATCTGACTCTGTGATCCCACTTCTAGGAATATATCCCAGGAAACCAGAAACACCAATCAGAAAGGATATATGCACCCCTATGTTCATAGCAGCACAGTTCACCATAGCTAAGATCTGGAAACAGCCTAAGTGCCCATCTGTAGATGAATGGATTAGAAAACTGTGGTACATCTACATGATGGAATACTATGCTGCTGTAAAAAAGAGGGGACTCTTACCATTTGCAACAGCATGGATGGAACTGGAGAGCATTATGCTAAGTGAAATAAGCCAGTCAATGAAGGAAAAATACCACATGATCTCACTCATTTCTGGACAATAAAGACCATTATAAACTTATGAACAAAAATAGATACAGAGGCAGAGCTGCCGCGAACAGACTGTCAAACTACAGCCAGAAGGCTGGGGGTAAGAGATCAACCAAAGGACTTGTATGCATGCATATAAGCAGAACCAATGGACATAAGACACTGGGGGGTAGGGGAGGCCAGGGGATTGTCAAGGGCGGGGGGGAAAAAAGGAGACATATGTAATACTCTTTGTAATACTTTAAGCAATAAAAAAAATATCTGCAAATGAATAAATGTAATACATCACATAAACAAATTGAGAGATAAAAACCCATATAGTCATATCAATTGATGCAGAAAAAGCATTTGACAAAATCCAACACCCATTTTTGATAAAAACTCTCAACAGAGTGGGAATAGAAGGATCATACCTCAACATAATAAAAGCCATATATGACAAACCCACAGCCAACATCATACTCAATGGGCAAAAACTAAAAACATTTCCCCTAAGAACAGGAACAAGACATGGTTGCCCACTCTCACCACTCCTGTTTGATATAGTACTGGAAGTATTAGCCATTGCGATTAGACAAGAAGAAGAAATAAAAGGCATCCAAAGAGGAAATGAAGAAGTAAATCTGTCCTTATTCGCAAATGACATGATATTGTACATAAAAAACCCTAAAGACTCCATCAAAAAACTATTAGACATAATAAACGAATTCGGCATTGTAGCAGGATACAAAATCAACGCCAAGGAATCTATGGCATTTCCATATACCAATAGTGAGCTTACAGAAAGAGAGACTAAAAAAGCA
Organism: Myotis daubentonii; assembly: GCF_963259705.1. Classification (NCBI taxonomy): domain Eukaryota; kingdom Metazoa; phylum Chordata; class Mammalia; order Chiroptera; family Vespertilionidae; genus Myotis; species Myotis daubentonii. The sequence goes on along the minus strand of NC_081861.1, from coordinate 100,497,376 downwards.
ACCCCATTTAACATCACACCCAAAAAATTAAGATATCTAGGAATAACCCTAAGTAAAGAGGTAAAAGACCACTATTCAGAAAACTACAGGATGGCCCTAACCGGTTTGACTCAGTGGATAGAGCGTCGGTCTGCGGACTGAAATGTCCCAGGTTCAATTCCTGTCAAGGGCATGTACCTTGGTTGTGGCCACATCCCCAGTAGGAGGTGTGCAGGAGGCAGCTGATCGATGCTTCTCTCTCATTGATGTTTCTAACTATCCCTCTCCCTTCCTCTCTGTAAAAAAATCAATAAAATATATTTTTTTAAAAAAAGAAAAGAAAACTGCAGGATGTTGAAAAAGGAGATAGAGGAAGACATAAAAAGATGTAAGAACATACCATGTTCATGGATTGGTAGAAGCATCATCATTAAAATGTCCATACTACCCAAAGCAATCTATAAATTCAATGCACTTCCCATTAAAATACCAACAGCATATTTCACAGACCTAGAACGAACTCTCCAAAAATTCATCTGGAATAAAAAAAGACCCCGAAAAGCTGCAGCCATCCTGAGAAAGAAGAACAAAGTAGGTGGGATCTCAATACTTGATATCAAGCTGTATTACAAAGCCACTGTTCTCAAAACTGCCTGGTACTGGCACAAAAACAGACATATAGATCAATGGAATAGAATAGAGGATCCAGAAATTGATCCAAACTAATATGCTCAATTAATATTTGACAAAGGAGGCAAGAACATACAATGGAGTCAAGACAGTCTCTTTAATAAATGGTGTTGGGAAAATTGGACAGATACATGCAAAAATGAAACTAGACCACCAACTTACACCATACACAAAAATAGACTCAAGATGGATAAAGGACTTAAATGTAAGATGGGAAACCATAAAAATACTAGAGGAATCCAAAGGCAACAAAATCTCAGACATATGTCGAAGCAATTTCTTCACCGATACAGCTCCTAGGGCATTGGAAGCTAAAGAGAAAATAAACAAATGGGACTACATCAAAATAAAAAACTTCTGCACAGCAAAAGAAGCCATCAACAAATCAACAAGAAAGCCCACTGCATGAGAGAACATATTCACCAATGTTATCACCAATAAGGGTTTAATCTCCAACATTTATAGGGAACTCATACAACTTAACAAAAGGAAGATAAACAATCCAATCAAAAAATGGGCAAAGGACCTAAATAGACACTTTTCAAAAGAGGGCATTCACAAAGCCAAGAGACATATGAAAACATGCTCAAAGTCACTAATCATCTAAGAGATGCAAATCAAAGCCACAATAAGGTATCATCTCACACACACCTGTCAGAATGGCTATCATCAACGAATTAACAAACGACAAGTGCTGGAGAGGATGTGGAGGAAAAGGAACACTTGTGTACTGCTGGTGGGAATGCAGACTGGTGCAGCCACTATGGAAGACAGTATGGAGTTTCCTCAAAAAACTAAAAATGGAACTCCCATTTGACCCAGTGATCACACTTCTAGGAATATATCCCAGGAAACCAGAAACACCAGTCAGAAAGGATATATGCACCCCTATGTTCATAGCAGCACAATTCTCCATAGCTAAAATCTGGAAACAGCCTAAGTGCCCATCAGCAGATGAATGGATTAGAAAACTGTGATACATCTACACAATGGAATACTATGCTGCTGTAAAAAGGAAGAAATTCTTACCATTTGCAACAGCATGTATGGAACTGGAGAGCATTATGCTAAGTGAAATAAGCCAGTCAATGAAATAAAAATACCACACGATCTCACTCATTTATGGATAATAAGGACCATTATAAACTGATGAACAAAAATAGATACAAAGGCAGAGCAGTCTCGAACAGACTGTCAAACTACAGCCAGAAGGCTGGGAGTAAGAGATCAACCAAAGGACTTATATGCATGCATATAAGCATAACCAATGGACATAAGATGCTGGGGTAGGGGAGGCTGGGGGATTGACAAGGGGGGAAAAACAAAGGAGACGTATGTAATACTCTTTGTAATACTTTAAGCAATAAAAAAAGAGAAAAAATTCATCACAAGAAAAAAAAGAAAAGAAAGCATAATAGCTAAAGTTTATCGTATATAACAAAAGAGAAATATGTAAATTGACCATCCCTTTTTTATGCTCACCAGCCAATCAGGGTGAATATGCAAATTAACCCAACAAATATGGTGGGTTAATTTGTATACATAGGTGCCGGGCGGACAGCAGAAGCAGGAGAGCTGGCAGCTTGGGGGGTTATGGCTCCCCTGGTCGCTCACAGTGTGGGGAGCACCAGGAATTCTGGGAATAGTAGTTCTGATGGCAGCCCCAGGACTGGAAGTGGAAGCCCAGAGTGCGGGGAGCATCAGGAATGCTGGGAATAATAGTTCTGATGGCAGACGGATCTCCTAGACACTAGAGCAAAGTGAGCCTGGAGTAAGTTACTGTTGCAGTTGGGGATGGAGGGAAAGCAAAGGTGAGAGACATAAGTAAAATCAGAGTGTCTAGGAAAAATTAAAGGAAAGATATCCTGAAACTTCCAGGAAATCTCCACCAATGGAGCAAAGAAAAAAAATGCCTCTATTATTCTGTGAGCAACAAACCAAACTGGGTTGGGGGTCTCAGACAATTCGCTCATATGATTGCAAAGACAGACAGAAATTCCCGGATTGGAGAGGGCTCCCCTGAGGGCTCCCAGATTGGAGAGGGTGCAGGTTGGGCTGAGGAACCCCTCCCACCCCCGTGTACGAATAATTAACAGTCTTCAACCAGACCCTAGGTCTCAGGCTTTCCTAGAATTTAACATCAAGTGTATGACTAGCAGCCCCACTCATTTACAGTTTATGAGGTCTCTTACTATAGCAACTCCCAGTGATATACCTTTGTTTTTTCTCCATTTGTCACTACCATATCTTCAATGGACAGGATCCTGTTGCCTATAGGGAGATAATTTTTCAGAGTCTCATCAGAAAGCTGGATCCGCTTGCCTCGTTCCATACACCTGGGAAAGAATGAGATTGCATTTACAGTCTAGTCAATAAAAAGTGTATGAAGCATAACAAGTACTGCAGATAGTGTGTCTTCTAATCTACGAAGATATCACAAAAATTTAGAAGACAAAATACTCAGGGAAGGCCTATCTAAGGAGGTGACATTTGAACAGAGTCCTACAAGAAATCAAATATGAGTCATAAAGATTGTCACAAAGATTTCTGAGGAAGACAATTACAGATGAAGGGTAGAAAAAATGTAAAGGTCCTGAGCTAGCAACATGCCTGACACATCAGAGGAGCAAGGATTCCTGTGTGGCTAAAAGTCCATGAGCATAAGAGTAAGTATTATTGTTATTAATCTATACCCACTTTTCTAGGCTGATATAGAATATGAAGCCCTATAAAATTCTCCTTCACTGATGTCTCCTCCTGAATGAATTTTCTTACTCTGAACCTTAAGCAAAGAGAAGAGGTTTATGAGAGTTCTGGGGAGCTGTTGATCAGCCAAGATATCCAGAAAAGAAGATTACTACAGGGAATGATAATGTACTACACTTATACTAAGCAAAACTGCAATTCCATTCAAGCACTGCCAGCTTGTGTGGCTTCTTATAGCTCACTTCCCCTTTTCTGAGACTTAGTTTAACAGTTGTCACAACTGTTAAATGGAGCTAATATTAGTTACATTGTGGACTTATTTGGAGATCTTAATAAGCATTTGAAATGTTCTGTAAGTATAGACTGTACACAAAGTTTCAAAGACAATATGACAAAATACTGAAAATATCTCATTTATATTTTATATTGATTGGTTGTGAAATGACAATATTTTTATATATTGGGTTAAATACAGCATTAAAAGTTTGCTTTTTTACTTTGTATAATGCAGCTACTAGAAAATTCAAAGTTACATATGTGGCTTAGACTGGTAGACAGTCTACAAGTAGACTGGTAGACTGGTTATGCATTATATTTCTGTTGTATAACTGCATAGCTGGCTCCTATTGTTTAAGTCTGAGGTTAAGTATTTTTCCCTCATAAAATCTTTGTTTTCTAAAATATGTCGTGTTTTTTTTTATTCAAAGTAGGTCCTGCCCCCTTATACTCCTTTTTTGTCATTTGTGTGCAATCAAGATTTGAATCTCTAAGAAAACTCATGATATGGCTACTATTTGCTCCATTCAATTTTCATATAAATGTGAGAAATATGGACCAGTATGGTTTCTAAAATAGAGGAGGTACTCAATAAATGTTTACTTAATGAAAACTTTGTTGAGAGACACTTGGAAAAGGCATTTTCTTTTTTAAAAATATATTTTTATTGATTTTGTACTGGGCTGCATATCGGGGCACGCTGTACTGTCTGTTCCTGGAACAGACAGATAGGAAGGTACTGACATCAGGTCAGGCCTTGAGATATGGTCTCATGGTCCCTCCTCAATATACTGTGCTCTCTGTTCCTGGAAAACATAGATAGGAAGGTGATAATGCCATACTGTGTCTGGAACAAATTGTGTAAACAAGGCTTTGTAACTTTGTAGTTTTTGCAAATAAATAGGCTGTAACGCTTGCAGTCATTGCTGCAATTCAGCCTTTGCTTTGGCGGAGTGCTGGGACTGCAGACAGCTGGCCAGCTTAATAAAGGTTCCTAAATTTAAATTCTGAGTCGGTGGTCTATCTAGCTGAGCCAACCCATAACAATTTCAGAGAGGAAGGGAGAGATAGAAACATCAATGATGAGAGAGAATCATTGATAAGCTGCCTCCTGTACACCCTGGGGACTGAGCCAGCAACCTAGGCATATACCCTGGCTGGGAATCGAATCCTGACCTCCTGGTTCATAGGTGGATGCTCAACCACTGAGACACACTAGCCGGGTGGAAAAGGCATTTTATCAGGGGAAGTATTCACTATATCCTCCTCTTTTCTTCCAAATAGAAAGGTGCAACAACAAAAAAAGTAACTGGATTTACTGCATCTCAGCTAAGTGAGAACAATGGAAGTCACTTGGGAATTATAGAATGTCAGAGCAAGGAAAGGCAGCAGGGCAGAACCAAAGTAAGTAAGTGGCTAGGACCACTGTTATTCTCCCCATCCAAAAATCTTATCCTGGTGCCTACTGAGAAGAGAAAAGTATGCTCTCCAAGTACCTATGTGTGGGCAGGAAGCAACTGAGTGGAGCTTGCTTATAAGAGCTGGCTGAAAAGTACCTGTGAGACATAGACTGCCAGCACTTCTATTTGAAGATCTAGGCCTTGGTTTGATAACTAGGTCCCCTTAATTTCCCTTAAAACCAAGGCCACATCTTAATGCTCTGGGCCTTCCAAATTGGATTTCCTAGACATTCCTGTTCAGAGTTTAAATATCCCCTAGTGATACCCCTAATTCATTACCATGTTCCTAAAACTCAACCTTTAGCACAGTGCAGCAGTGAGTTAATAAGATGAACTCCCCTGGTCAGCTAATATGTCATCCTTCAGACAACAACAGAAACCTGAGTGGACTGTCCTCCCCACTCTTTCAGAGTTATGGCAAAGCAGAGAGTTTGTCATATATGTCAAGCCTGTAGGGAGGTTTTGTGGTAGGAGATGGATGAGCATTAATGAAGTTTTCTTAAATACGGACTATTCTGGGACTTAGGGGAAATCACTTCACTTCTCTAAATTTTCCGTTTATTTTTTCTAATTTTTAAAAATTTATTTATTGATTTTTTTTTTAGAGAGAAAGAGATGAAGAGAGACACACATAGAGAGAAACATCAGTTTGTTGTTTCACTTAGTTGTGCGTTCATTGGTTGCTTATTTTATGTGCCCTGACTGGAGATCAAATCCACAACCTTGGCATATTGAGACAACACTCTAACTAGCTGAGGTATCCTGGCCAGTATCTTTTTTCTAATTCTTATAGGGGCTACCGGTGACTCATTGTCCCAGAGGTGACTGAAACAGACACTTTGAAATAGAGTTTATTGCCACAGAGCAAAAATCAAAGTATCTAATATGTTCCAAGCATATGATAAGGCTTTTATAAATGGAAGCTCTTAAGAGGTAAGAGTCAGGATGCCTGGCTCTCTTTGTGACATCTCTCTTGACTTCTGTGTTGTGTCAAGTGAGCCATTTATCTCCCTAAGCCTCCATATCTCCATTTGTTACTGGGGAAGAAGAATCTCTGTCCTACCTTCTACACTAGAGTCACAGAAGGCTAAATGAGTGTGCTGTGATCTAAAAATTCTACTTGCTAACATATTTTCCCATTGTGGTATTATTAATTCAATCAGGTTTATAATGTAAACAGTTCTCAAACCAGTGAGACATGTCCACTTTTTAACTCCATTACTGATTTTTTTCCATGCAATGACAAATATTTGGAAACCTGCCCTATTCTATTTCTCTTCCACTTAAATCTTCAATCACAATCTAAATTTCTCAGGCCTGTGAACCATAACAATTACTTCAACCTCTAATTTGAGGCTGTGACATTGGCCAAAACCTGGTGTTTGGTGGCTATTGGAGTACTACCTCTTCTTTTAGAATCCAGGCCCCATTCCAAGATCACTGACAGCACCTGTGATATCATATGGAAGAGAAAATCTTCTGGTAAGTTCTTAAGACTGCCAGTCCTTTGTGCCTGCAACAGTAAACCTCTACACCATGCCGGATCCTTTGGCCTACAAGTCACTTACAGATCATCTTTCTGGCTGCAAGGCTCCCAAGCCCACATAAAGGAGGGCACAGGCAGGCCACTTGCTGTACAGCGAAGGATGTTCTCACTGCCTAGGAGTATTGGCTGAATGTTCTTCAAATCTGTATCCTTCTCGTAGATCTTGGGTTTTTCTGGACAAGAGGAGAAAATGACAGAGATTAAGGTCCCACATCAGGGTTGATATTTTAGCTGTACTACCATTACAGGAATCCCAATGGTTAGAATGTTGAAATATTTCTACATCAGTTTTAAAATACTTGCTACCCCTAGCTTTCTAAGAGCCCTCTCCTCACTACCTATCCTGGTCCCTCCCCATGAATAGACCCTTCCCCCATGTCATCCCCATGACCCAGCAACTCAAAGGTTAATATCTGATGCAACAGAGACATCTAACATTCCATGCTTGCACTAAAGCATGACCTGGTTGGTAAATCCTGTGCCCTACTTGTGATTATTTTTAATATTTCACCTCTTGTAGGCACAATAGAGCCCTGTTGAAGAGAAGTAAATCCAAGGCTCCAAGTGGCAGAAGGTGTGGATTTCAAAATAGTATTTTGGATTGGTAGTTTACTAAAGGCAGGACTGACATCAGGTTCACCTCTGCACCCTGGGCACAAAGTCAGTGCCTAAGAGTTATATGTTGAACTTAATTGCAAAAGCTAACAGTAGGCTTTTTTTATTTTCAGTAACATTTATTATTTGTCTTTGGATTTAAGACAACCAACAACAATAATAGAGTTCTGCATGATTTGCAGGAATCTCATTTCTGGGTTCCCTACCTATATATCCAACTGCTTGCTTTACTTCTCTAGTTGAAAGATAATAGTAATAACATCAATGCTACTAATACTACTAATAATTAACTGAACTAGGTGCAAGGCATTGCTTGGAGCACTTTATGCAAATGAATTCATTTAATCCTCACCCTGTGAGGTTGATATTGTGTTTATCCCTACTCACAGATACAGAAATTAAAATGTTAAGTAGTTTTCAGAAAGTCACTCAGCTAGTAACTGGAAGAGCTGGGTTATGAACTCTGGTAGTCTAGCTCTAAAGCCTTCTCTATCCTATAAACATCACAAACTCAATATTTCTAATAATAATAATAAATATCAAGCATATATAGCACTTACCAAGTCTTAGGAACTGCTTTTAAATGCTTTTTATAGATAGTATCTCATTTAACTTCATAACATCCCACTAGGAATACACTTCTGTTAGCCCTATTTTACAGATTAATAAACTGAGATGCAGAGAGATGAAGTAACTTGCCCAAGGTTGGTAGAGTGAGCAATTAAACCTAGATAATATGACTCAAGCACTCAGGTTTATAAACACTACACTGTGCCTCCATCCAAATATAAAAATCATTTCGCCTTCACCCCTATTCATTGTAATTTCAGTAATCTTTTCAGTCACCTCAGTCAGAAACCCATATATCATACTTGAACTCTCATTCTCCCTTACTTCCACATTCCACCAACCACTACAAGAACAGAAACTCAGTAACAGCTGAAACTCTTATCAGTGTTTCTCCCCACTTTACCTCCTTATTTTAGTACAGTCAGTGCTAGATGCATTGTAAGGGCTCAATAAATTCATGTTTAAAAGTGTTAGTCCAGAGTCCTGTGTCATGTGATAGAGCAAAATTCCACTCTGCTTTCCAATGTTGCTGTCTCTAAAGTTGCTGCAAGATCCTCAAGTCTTATAAAAAGTGGGGATATGGTTTGGTAGTTTGAGCATTTCTATTTAAAACTAATCTGAGTTGTGCTTCTTCCTAGAAAATGTAAGAGTTAACTGACAGGCCTTTACTACATTCACAACAAAAAATTTTCAACATGATGGGTTGGAGGGCAGACTAAGCAGGTTTCTTTCAGCCTTGTCTAATGCTTTTTTTTCCTGGGGATTATAAACACGAACTGTTGCCCACTGATTCTCCCTTGGCAATCTGCCTCCAATTTTTCTCCTGCTCTCTCCTTCTCCCCTCCTAGGACTGACCAACTTTAGCTTGTAGTCCAAGATCAGCACTATCTTTCCTTCCCTGCTTCTTGTGGCTGTTACATCAAACTCTAAAAGGGTTCTCACCTTCTTTACACATCTTTTGATGAGAGTGGAATAACTGGAAAGTTGGCTCTTTTAGCCTGTGAAACACCAAATTCAAGGAAAAGAACTGCGAATATAAATGTGTGTCTCTGGCTGAGAGTAATACTGCCCTTGAACCTGTGGTCCTCACAATGACTACCTCTAGCAATAGAATGTCTATTCCTGGCTCCATATGGAGTCAGTCCCACCTCCCCTTCACACAATTTCCTTGTTCTACTCCCTTTCCTTTGTTTGAAGCAAGTAAAATAAGGACAGTCACAGGATTTCCTCTGATAAATTAATTTTAGGATCAACATGTATTTTCCCCATTTTCCATGATCTCAGAGATTTTTCTTCTTCATTGAGCATAATCTTGGCTCTAGTATTAAGGAATGAAGGAATATATGACTGACATGTCAAAAACAGGGTTGGGGTCTTTGTCTTTCAATGCTGAATGGGGTAATAGACCTATTTCCTTTCCAAAGGATTGTGGGAATAATTAATAATATTTGCTTTTGGTTGATGTTTCATGAAAAATAAATACACCTGAGAATGAAAGGATGAATGGATATATGAAATAAAAATCAAGCTGAACCCAAAGAGTACAGGTGGAGAATTAAGTCTAGCAGGGCTAGTATCACTCTTTAAAGCTCTGGAACATTTAAATTCATATAGCCACTGATTGAAAACACTAGGACAGGTGTATCTTCTCCCAATCATAATTCTAAGTCCCTTTATCATAAACACATCTAGAGTTGCAGGCATACTCATCTTAGAACAGGACAAGTATGCTTAGGTCACTGTCACCTTGAGTCAGTGTCTTCCCCTCTTGAACTTCAGTTACCCAATCTGTAAGACCAGGAGTGGACTGAATTTTAATAGTTTTTTTTTCTTAAATAGGATTTTTTGTGGCTGTTTGAGTCTACAAGATTCTTAACTCATTCAATAAGTATGTCTTGAGTGCCTCATGGGTGCTATAAACCCTCGTGGGTTTAATCATCTCAAGTAATGTGTAATGACTATCAGGTAGTGAATAAGGCACTGCTTGTACAACAATATTGTTACAAAAGTATTTTTATTCCTCAGAGTTCTTGGCTATCCTAAGAATGTCTTCTAGAGCTTCAGGCAGACAGTGGAAGCTCAGGACCAAATACCTACTCTTTTCACAGCCATGGGATCCATTGTTTTAAATGTATTTACAGCCACATGAGAGTGACAACAGTCCCATTTCCGACCATTGTTTTATGGTTCAGCTGAATCACAAACATGTCAAGAAGGCCCCAAATGACTCAGAAGGCTAGTTCTTATATAATAATTCCAAATATACATATTATTTAATTATGTCCTTCAAATTTGGTTGGGTAAACCATCATGGTTGGCACTTGGTAGCCCAGAAAGCCACCACTGATTGCTTAAGCTAATTCTAGTTACAGTTTCTTTTGGAATTAAAAATAACTAAGTTGGGGCAAGTTGTCTCAAGATTCCACAGAGCTGAGCATTTTAAGAATGCCCACCCACTTTCTTTAGTCATAGAAATATTTTCAAATAGTGACATCATTGAGTGAGCCTAGAATGGTAATAAATAGTATTTAAATGTGCAAAGAGTCATGGAAAAGATCCCAACAGCAATTTCTTATGCCAGCCTGAGCACCACAATTCCAATAAAGAAGTAAGCTAATTGTGCATTATTATGTGTATTGCAGGGTTGAGTGAGAAGAGTTGTTTTAAAAAGTATATTTGAGAAGCTTTCTATTTAGATCAGAAAAAAAAAAAATAAGATTGAGCAGTAGTCAAATGGCAGACAACTTGAACTATCTGGCCAGAATTGACTTCTGAAGAGAGAAGAAAAGTTACATTTATGGGGTGCCAGCCTGTAATGTACTAGACACTTTGTTCATAATACAAGAGGTTGCTGCTTACATAGGGCTTACTCTATGCCAGGTATTTTAATGCAGTAACTTATTCAGTCCTCATAGCAACCCTTAGAAATAGGTATTGTTTTCTTTATTTAAAAGAAAAGGTAAACTGGCACTCTAAGTTAAAAGATATTCCCAAAGTGACATGGCTATGAACCAGTGAAGCAGAATTCTGTCAAACTCCAAAACTGTGTGAAGCTCCATGTATTATGCCATGCTTTCATTCTCAGAGACCAGAGAGATTTCTGGTCCAACTACTATGTGCCAGGGCCCTGTGATAAGGCTTTACATATATCATCTTGTTTATTCCTTAAAATTCCATTTGGTAGTTGGTTTTATCCACATTTAAGACAAGGAAAACAAGCTCAAAATATTGATGGATTGACAAAGGCCATACAGCTAGTGACTGAGCTAGGATTTGGATTTAAGAGTTGTGTAACTCCAAGGCCAGGACCCTGTCCTCTGGTAACTATGGTCACATTCCCCAGCATTCTCTTAGCTATGGCAAGAGCTCCCCAGTGAAATTATCTTTATTTCTGGAGTCTATGGCAAGACCTCTGACACACTCCAAGAAACTTTACAGAAAATTTATTAGAAAGGCTTAGAAAGTGGACTGAGATGCCCTAGAATGTGCTCACCAAGTATGTTGTTTCCCCAAATCTTAGACAGTGATGGAAAGTGTTTCTTTTCTAGTCTTATCAAGGCACTTCTGGTGCCTATTGGAAAGGCAGGGGTTCCCAGAAAAGCCACTGGAAAGAACCTCATAGATCATGTTCAAAATACCCAGTAGAGTTTTCCATGTTTGAGAAACACCCCATTGGGGTTTTCCATGTTTAAGAAATTTCCCATTGGAGCTTTCCATGTTTGAGAGCATGGCCTTTGGAAGCATTGCATAGGTTAAAATCTTAGCTCTGCCCCTTGCCTGCTCTGAGACCTTGTGCAAGTGTCTTAACCTCTCTATGCCTCAATCTCATCTTTAAAATGGGATAACAACAGTTCCTACATCTCATGATTTTTATGAAGAAGAGGGACAAAAATCATATTTCAAAATAGTCATGAGGATAAAGTCAGACCACGTGCCCAAAAGTACTTTACAGATTGGTCTGGACGCTTGCCTAGTGAAGAGAAACTGCTGAGATTAATGATGCTACTCAGGTTCAGAACCCTAAGAGGATAGATTGTGTTGCTTCTGCTTCACATGTCTAGAAAGGCAATTCCTGAAAGCAATTTTAAAACTTCAAACTGATAGGAGTAGCTAGGATTTTCTTAAAATTACAGGGGCCCCAACAAAAGGGTTCAAGATTTAATCATCTCAAGTAATGTGTAATTAAGAAAACAGAAATGGCCTTTCTCTGAATTGAAAATAAAACACTCACTCTTACAGTAATTATCTGTGCCCTTCATCTAACCATCATAAGCAGTCACCTGTCCCAAGTACATAGGTCAGTGTGAATTTACAACACTCCTAAAATCCTTGTAATTTCCCAAGTGATTAAAGCACTAGGAACATTTTGTTGTTATGATATTTGGTCTTTGACCCTGGTTCCATATATGAAGCTGATGATCCTGAATACCTTGGAATTTCCTGGGTGATAGGAGTGCCTTTTGTTTTAATCAGGAAACTCTGGGTGGGCTCTTTGATGGCTCAAAGATGGGGGCTGCTCAACAAAAAGACCAACCCATCATTAGAAGCTTGGAATTTCCAGCCTCAACCCCCACACTCCAGAGAGGGGTAAAGGGCTGCAAATACATAAAATTGATCATTCCTACATAAAAATCCTACTAATATTGGGCTCAAAGAGCTTCCAAGTTGGTGAGCACATATCTATATGAAGGGAAGGTGAAACATCCCAACTCCACAGGTATCCTCCCTCATCTTTCTCTATGTATCTTTCTATCTTGCTGTTCATCTGCATCCTTCATCATATCCCTTAATAAACTGGCAAATGCAAGTAAGTGTTTTCCTGACTTCTGTGAGCCACTCTAGAAAATTAATCAAACCTAAGAAGGGCGTCATGGGAAAATCCAATGTGTAGCCCAGTCAGACAAAAGTTATGGGTAATTTGGAGACTTGTGATTGACACCTGAAGTGGGAGCTTCCTTATGAGACTGAGCTCTTAAACTGTGGGACCTGATGCTATTTCCAAGTGGATAGTGTCAGATTGTGGTAAATTGTAGGACATTCAGCTGGTGTCACAGAATTGCTTGGTGGGGGAAGAACACCCACACATCTGGTGTCAGAAGTGTTGTGAGACTAACAGTAGTGTGAGAGTAAAGGAAACACACAGTAGGGAAAGTTGGGTTTTCCCAATTCAGCTAACTAGGTTAGTTATGGACTGTAAGAATCACAGTTCTAAATTGGTGAGACAGCTATTCAGAACTGGAACACATGAGTCTGGGCTCTTTCCAGATTCTTCCATTAGCAAGCTGAGTGACCTTGGCCAATTTCTTCATCATTCCCAACTTTAACATAAGGCTGCTAGAAACAGAAACAGAGTCATAGATAAAGAGTACAAACTGATGCTTGCCATAGGGTAATTGGATGATGGCATGGGTAAAAAAAATTGAAAGGGATAAGAGATACAAATTCTAGTTATAAAGAAAATAAGTCACTGCAATGTAATGTACATCACAGGGAATATTATATATATGGCTAAAATGCTAAGTATCCAACCATCTGACCTGTTGCAATGACCACGCAGCAATGACCACCAGGGGGCAGATGCTCAATGCAGAAGCTACAGAGCTGCAGTGACTTGGCAGCAGAGATTCTTTGGTGATGCACCCCAAAGCCAGAGAGGAGGGAGCCAAATTCCTGGTGAGCCGCGTGATTCCACCTTTGGCTGTGGGTTATGTTGTTGCTGGGGCACTGTCGGCCCTGAATCTGGTTTACTGCAAACTTGCATTTGCATTCCACACCTTGTACGATAGCAACTTTGCAGAGTGCCCTCTCACACTCCAGGACCTCTGGGAGGGTGTTGGAGAGAGCAGGTTTTGGCCTGATCCCCACAGTCAGGCTAAGGGACCCCACCTGCCAGAGGCACCGCTCACTCCACAGATCCTGGGGAGAGACTGCAGGAGGTTGGCTCTAGGGTGTGGCTGGCTTGTCTCGCCCAGTCCTGCCCCACTGGCCACCTTCTAATTATCTATGAATCTGTTCCTATTTTGTTTGTTCTTTTATTGTGTTCTTTAAATTCCACGTATAAGTAAAATCATATGCTATTTGTCTTTCTCTGCTGTATTTCACTTAGCATAGTACCTTCTAGGTGGAGGGTAGGGGGGGCAAAAAAGGTCAATAGGGGAAAAAGAGGAACATATGTAATACTTTCAATAATACAGATTTTAAAAAAAAACTTTGAGGTCCATCCATGTCACAAATGGTAAGATTTCATTCTTTTTTATTGCTGAGTAATATTCTATTTTACTCAGGCAAGAGAGACAAAAGAAAAAATAAATGAAAGGGACTACATCAAAATAAAAAGGTTTTTTATAGCAATAAAAACCATCAATAAAATAAATAGGCAACTTCATGGGAGAAGATATTCGCCAATGATATAGCCAATAAAGGGTTTATATCCAAAACTTATAAAGAAATTATGCAACTCAACACCAAAACAAAACACACACACACACACACACACACACACACACACACACACACTAACAACAAACAATCCAATTAAAAATGAGCAGAAAACTTGAATATGCCTTCTCTGACACTTCTCCAGAGGGGGCATATGGATGGCTAATAGACATATGAAAAGATGCTCAATGTCACAAATCATTAGAGAAATGCAAATTAAAATCACATTGAGATATCACTTCACACCTGTCAGAATGGCTATCATAAATAAATCAACAAACAATAATTATTGGCAAGGATGTGGAGAAAAAAGAACCCTTGTGCACCATTAGTGGGATTGTAAGGTGGTGCAGTCATAATGGAAAGCAGTATGGAGGTTCCTCAAAAAACTTAAAAATAGAACTACCTTATTACACAGCAATTCCACTTCTGGATATATATTCAAGGAAATCCAAAACACTAATTTGTAAAGATATATGCACCCCTATGTTCATTGCAGTATTATTTACAATAGCCAAGATATGAACGCAACCCTTTGCTCATCAATAGGCATATGGAAATATCAGGGAGATTTCTTTGTAAAGTATACGACTGTCTAGCCACTGTGCTATACATTGGAAACAAATACAAAATAATAGTGAATGTAAACTATAATTGAAAAATAAATTTAAAAATAAAACATGCATTTCAAGTGTCATAAGAAAAGATAATTTTTCATTTTTTGCTCAGTATTTTTACATAGTTAAAAATAATTTTTCTAAAGCAGTATGTTTCTAGAGAAATGTTATTATTTGACAGGAAAAAATAAAAAAATACATGAGTATGTTATACAATTTTAAAAATAGATGAGGGAACAAAGACAATGTAGTACATATATGAAATGCAATTTTACTTGGCCATAAAAAGAAATGAATTTTTTTGAGTGATGGAAAGAAGAGTCCTGTTATTTCTGCTGCCTCTATTTCTCCCAAGCAATGGGAGGAAGGAGAAAGAGACAGAGGAAGAGAGAGAGAATTTTAAAAACTAGCCAAGACACACAGTTAGGATTTTTTGACAAAATCCCTATACCCTTATTCCCCTGTCTCCTCATCTTCTCTACCTACTTTCAGGGTGATAGAAATAGGTTTTATGAATTTTTTAGCATGCAATACCTAGCAGGGGATTCCAAAGGTCTGCCTGAGAGGTAAGGCTCTGAGTCACAAGTACACATGGATTCTGTCTACTGTTCAAGGAGAAAACAGGTGCTCACTTGTTCAGAATTAGCCCCCTTGACCCAGGCCTTCCCACAAAGCTCCTCTCAGCATTCATCCACTTGGCTGACTGATTCCTTTGGCTCCATTTGAACTCAAAAGAATCATCTTACCAAGGTGTGAGTGACAGCTGCTTGTATCTCTCTAGCTAAGAAAGGACACTGAAAGGAACAGGAACAGCTTTGGAAAAGCTAAACTGATAATTCCAGAGGCCTGCCTGGCCCCACCCTTTTCTTCAGACTTCCCAATGACCCACAAAACATTTTGACACTAGTTAGGTGCAGGGAACAAAGAACTGAGAGATGGGAAGGGACAGTGGAACTGTTAGGCTTCTTGAACTTGACCTAGATGTCAATGTGTCCTAAATAACTCATAAGGAGGAGAGGGAAAGAGGACTGACACAATGATGGATTTTATTTAGTTTTATATAGTGTTTATGTTCTATGATAATTTTGTTGTTGTTTTGTTTTAAGTTGATATACACTATTTTATTAGTTTTGTTTATTTGTTGTTGTTTATATCCACATATAATTGACTTGTTTCACTTAGCACAATATCCTCAAGGTTCATCCATGTTGTCATAGGGAGCAATATTTCATCTTTTTTATGGGTGAGTAGTATTTCATTGTGTGTGTCTATATACATATATACACTCATTATTTATATAAAGCATATTATAACATATATTATATACATGTGCTCTATATATTTATATCATATTTTTATATATTTTCATATATCACATCTTTTTAAATTTATTCATCCATTGAGGACACTTAGGTTGTTTTCATATCTTGGATATTGTAAATAATGTTGCAGTGAACATAGGTGTAAATATATCTTTCTGAATTAGTATTCTTATTTTCTTTGGATAAACACCTAGTAGTGGATTTCTTGGATCATGTGGTAGTTCTATTCTTAATTTTTTGAGGAACCTCCATATTGTTTTCCATAGTGCCTTCACCAATTTATATTCCAAGAGCTCACGAGGGTTCCATCTTCCCCACATCCTAGCTAACATTTGTTATCTTATCTTTATGATAATAGACATTCTGACAGTTGTGAGATAATTTTTCACTGTGGTTTTGATTTGCATTTCCCTGACAATTAGTGATGTTGAACATCGTTTTATGTACCTGTTGGCCATCTGTGTGTCTTCCTTGGAAAAATGTCTTTTCAAATCCTCTTCCCATTTTTCAACTGGATTGTTTGTTTTGATGTTGTTTTTATTGAGTTACATGAGTTTTTATATATTTTTTATATTAACCCTTTATCAGATATATGATTTTCAAATATATTCTCCCATTTGGGAGACTGTTTTTAAAAAATTTTTAAATTGGTTTTAGAGAGAGAAGAAGGGAGAGGGAGAGAGAGATAGAAACATGGATGTGAGAGAAACCTCAAGTTGCTGCCTCTTACACACCCCCACTGGGGATTGAGCCTGAAGCCTGGGAATGTGCCCCGACCAGGAATCGAACCAGCAACCTCCAGATGCAAGGGATAATGTTCAACCAACTGAGCCACACCATCCAGGCCAATAGATTGTCTTTTCACTTTGTTGATTATTTGCTTCATTGTGCGGAAGCTTTTTTGTTCGGTGTTGCCATGTTTATTTATTTATTTTCTTAAATTTATCTGTATTTTTGAAGGTATTACATATGTCCTCATTTTAACCCATTGAACCCCTCAACCCTGCTCCTGTCCCCCTGGGCCTTCACCACACTATTGTCTGTGTCCATGGGTTATGCATACATGCATATAAGTTCTTTGATTAATCTCTCCCCACCCATCTCCACCTTCATTTTCTCTCTGAAATTAGTCAATCTGTTGCATTCTTCTATGCCTCTGGATCTATTTTGTTCTTTAGATTCCACATATGAGTGAAATCACGTAATACTTGTCTTTCCTGAAGAGTATTATGCTAAGTGAAATAAGTCAGTCAGAGAAAGACAAGTCATATTTCTTGCTTTTGTTTCTCTTGCTTTTGGAGTCAGGTCCAAAAAAAGCATTGCCAAGATCAATGTCAAAGAGCTTATCTTCTATTTTTTCTTCTAGGAGTTTTATGGTTTCAGGTCTTACATTGAAGTCTTTAATACATTTTGAGTTAATTTTGTAATATGGTCTAAGATAAGTAGTCCAGTTTCAGTCTTTTGCATGTAGCTGTCCAGTTTTCTCAATACCATTTATTTAAGACAGTCCTTTCCCCATTGTATATTCTTGCTTCCATTGTATAAATTAATTAACCATATATGTGTGGGTCTATTTCTGGGCTCTGCATTCTCTTCCACTGATTTGTGTGTCTATTATTATGACAATACCATACTGTTTGATTACTAAGCTTTCTAATATATTTTGAAATATGTTTTATTGTTTAAAAGGCACAATTCTTCCTTATATTTAGCCAGAAACTGATTCCCTTCAATTTTTATTATCTGCCTTTCAGAATCACACAAGATAGGTACAGTTTAATTTTTGTAGGTTAGAAATACCCTAGAGCAGTGGTTCTCAACCTTCCTAATGCTGCGACCCATTAATACAGTTCCTCATGGTGTGGTGACCCCCAATTTCATTGTTACAAATTGAACATAATTAAAGCATAGTGATTAATCACAAAAACAATATATAATTATATATGTGTTTTCCGATGGTCTTAGGCAACCCCTGTGAAAGGGTCATTCAACCCCCAAAGGGGTCGCTACCCACAGGTTGAGAACCACTGCCCTAGAGCGATATGAACCAAGATGGTGGCATAGGTAAACATGGTACCTGCAATCTTCCACAACCACATCAAAATTAAAACTAAAATACAGGACAACTACCATTCAGAACCACCTGAAATCTGGCTGAATGGAAGTCCTACAACTAGATAATTAAATAAAAAAGCACACTGAGAAAGGTAGGAAGGACAGAGGCACAGAAACGGCTGGTCCGACAACCATATGTGGCAGACTTTTAAATCAGGAAGGATGTCTTGACTTCCATGAGGAGCAAGGTGTCCCAGTCCCACACCAGGTTCCTCAGCCCAGGGTTCCAATGCTGGGAAGAGAGGTTCCCATAACCTTGGGCTGTAAAAACCAGTAGGAATTGTGGCTGAGTGACATGGAGGCTGCTGGAGTCCCAGGTAATTACTCTTAAAGGACCGGTGCAGGGACTTACTCAGACTCACTACCTCTGAGCTCCAGTGCAGGAGAAGCAGATTGAAAAATTTCAGAGGCATACGAGGAGGAACTAAATTGAAGGCATCAGGGGAAGAATGTAGGGGCAGCTTTCTCCTAGAAAAAGTGCTCATAGATGTCATTGTTCCTATGCTGAGACTTCTCCCACCACAGAGCTGACTGTAAGGTGCCATATCTGAATACCCATTAACCTGGCCCATACTGTTCACCTCACCCTGGTGATTCCCTGAGACCCCACCCAATTTGCAGCCACACCCAAGTTGTTTACGGTAACTTTTCCATGTGAATGGCTTATTCTAGATTAGGCTTAACATTTTCTTAAAATCTTTCAAACAAGTAACAGATGGACTCAGTGTGTCTCATGCCCAGCTCTAACAGCAGCCTGCCTTGGTTCAGAGTTTGGCCTCTCCTTGGCACTTCCTAGCCCAACACAAGTAGCAGGCATCTGCAAATCGCTCTGTAGCTTGTGCCAGGTGACCCCAGGCAGGCACAGGCAGTGACTATCTTTGCACCTCCCAAGAGTCCCCAGAGTCAGTACACCTGGTTGACAGATTCAGACCATGCCATATTACAAATCTACAATACCACAAGTGAAATACTCAAGGAGCAGACTTGGTGAGCACCAAAGCCTCACTGAAGCAAGCCCTAGTCCATAGGATGTCTACTTCACAGCAGCTCTTCTTCTGTGGTCACAGCTGGTTCTCACAGCCAATTGGCCTAGAGGTCACCTCCTCCCAGTGACACCAACAGCAACCAAGGCTCAACTACAAGACTGTGCACACAGCCTACATAGGGGCCCACCTAGAGTGCCCAGTTCAGGTGACTGGGGAGGCTGAGCTACTGGGCCCTACAGGACACCTATTATACAAGGCCATTCTACCAATTCCAGGAGACATAGCAGCTCTACCTAATACATAGACAAAAACACAAAGAAGCAGCCAAAATGTATAGACAAAGACACATGTCACAATTTGAAGAACAGAAATTTCCAGAAAAAAGAACTAAATTAAATTAAAGCAAGAAAACTACTAAAGAGTTTAAAACAATAGTTATAAGGATGCTCAAGGAACTTAATGAGAGCTTCAAAGATCTTAATGATAATTTCAAGGATCTTAGTGAAGACTTCAAAGGACCACTTAGAATGAAGGAAGGATACACTAACTGAAATGAATAATTTACAGGGAACCAACAGTAGAGTAGAAGACACTGAGAATCAAATCAGCGATTTGGAATATGAGGAAGCAAAAAACACCCAGCCAGAAGAGCAAAAAGAAAAAAAGAATCCAAAAATATGAAGATAGTGTAAGGAGCTTCTTGGACAATTTCAAGCTTACCAACTTTCGCATCATGGTGGGGGGCCGGAAGGAGAAGAGAGAGATCAAGATATAGAAAACCAATTTGAAGAAATTCTAAGAACAGAAAAAAAGGCCTTTCTTTTTCTTCTCTGTAGCCTTCAACAATTTATGAGAAGCACATGATGATTAAACCCCAAGATTGTTAGCTCCTCTGGTTCAGACAACCCCTCAGTTTAGGGACAAGATAAGCTACTGTCAAGGGTACATTCTTACATACATATCCCTCCCCACCTGCTGGTTTTACAACTCAGAGATAATTAGTAGAAAGTTCCCTTCTGCTCTCCCCTTCAAACAGGCTGCTTTTGAACTCTTCATAACTTTTGCTCTAAGAATGTTTTACACGCTTCGGAAAAATACTGATAAGACACCTCCCTAAGACAACTGCCTGGATTGTCTTCTGAAGAACTAACAAAAACAACCCTTCTGATATCTGCTCAATTTCACCTAGCAACAGCAGCTGCTCAAAAAAAAAAAAAAAAACCCTCCCTTCTTTGTCTAAAGCTTTAAAAGGAAGAGCAGCTTTTTATTTTCTTTGCCTTTGTATTGATTAGCAATGCACTGGCCCTTTCCTTTTGGGGAAATTTTTTACAGCCTGCATCTTAGGCCAAATAAAAACCCAAATAGAAATACAGTAATGACAGAAAGCTTCCCCTATCTGCTGAAAGAAATAGATTTACAAGTCCAGGAAGCACAGAGTCCCAAATAAGATGAACTTAAGAGGCCCACATCAAGACACATCATAATTAAAATGCCAAAAGTTAAAGACAAAGAGATAATCTTAGAAGCAGCAAGAGAATTAACTACAAGGGAGCACCCATATAACTGTCAGCTGATTTCTCAACAGAAACTTTGCAGGCCAGAAGGGAGTGGTGAGAAATATTGAAAGTAGATAGAGAAAATGGTGGCCAAATAGGCAGATGTGCCATTCACCTTGTCCCGGAGCCAAACTGGAAAAGCAACTAAATCGGAGAACATCCACCAGGAATTAACAAATTAGACACAGTTTAGGAGGAAACAATTTAAAATAAGGACGGGCAGTGGACACCTGGAGAACAGTAGGAATGGGCATCTGGGCTTGAGAGGGACAGACAACCAGAGGCCAAGAGGGTAAGGAGAAAGCTGTATTGCATCAAAGCCCTGTACCTTGGCAACAGGTGTAACATCCAACTGTGGAAAGGAAAAGCCACAGGGCTGCTGGCACCCGGGAAATCTGGACCTAATACCACAGCCATGAAAGCCTGCACCATGAAAGGCAGCCTAAAGGCAAGCCGAAAGGCAGCCAGAACAGCAGGTGCTGGGGGGAGAGAAACACGCAGTTTTGTGGTTGTTGTTTTGGTTTTGTTTTGTTTTGTCTTTGCTTCCCCCACCCCACCCCACCCTACCCCCCCACCCCCCGCTAAACCCAGAACATGGGACTTTTGACTTGCAAACACTCACCCAAGGCTTCAGCTCAGGGAGAGAGACACAGACTCGAGGTGCCTGAGGAGAGGCTGGGAAGGGAAGCAGGGCAGGGAGACGTGGCCAGAACTCCTGCATTGGGACATTCTTAAGCTTCCAAACCTAAGCTGCCATTTCTCTCCAGAAGAGCTATCCCCTCCCAGTGGCCCTAAGGCAGGTAATACAGCCTGCCACACCCTGCCTGCATTTTGAGCTTTACAAAGGAAACAAAGTCAGAGGCCAAATTTACAAGTCTGAATAGGCCCAAAGAGCCCTCAGTGACTATATTGGAAGAGGGGCTGCTCTGACCCACTATTCTGGGAACCAGATTGATAAAAACTCCAGGTTGCCAGCTAGCCCCATCGGTCTCCACACGAGGGTCTCTGACCAACCAAGGGCAGAGTAATATTTTGGGACACTCATGAAGGAGAAGCTCTCGGTCAGGAAAAACAACAACAACAACTCATTTTACTCCCTGAAAGCAAAACAGCACAACCCCAGAGGCTTGAATGATTAAGACTGACAGCTAGCAGACAGGCAAAGAGGGCAGATTGGCCCCACCTGTTTGCAGCCAAGGCCTGTGGAGACAGACACAAAGAGAGGACCTGTGGATCCTTTGGAGCTTCAAGCAGGGTGCTGAAACCCAGATGACAGTGGCTGAGAGTGGACAGTACCTAACTACCTAACAGAAATCCTAGAATTAGCAGACAGAACAGAAGAGAGGGGTACTAAGCCTGCTCATATAGGGCATTAAAACTAGGCTGAAGGAAATGACACTTCACTTTTTTATTTTTATTATTTTAAATTATTATTATTTTTTCTTTTTTTTTAACTTTTTTTTGCACCTTTTTCTTCCTCACATCTCTTTATTTCCTCCTGTTTTTCTTCTTCTTTCTCCAGTTTAAGTTTTATATTTCCTTTATTTTTTCAACTTTTTAAAAAAATTATCTTCTTTTATAGTTTAAAGTGTTAATTGGGAAAAATAAAACTGTTACACTCTACTGAGCTGAATCTAAAAAAAAAAATTATCTTCTTTATCTGCTTTATTGATGTGTTATTATTCTAGTCTCTGTTGGTTTATTCATATATCTAATTTCTTCTTCCCTGCTCCTACTCCATTTTCACGTATCTTTCCTTTCTCTTCACTACTCATTTTTTCTCTCTTCTACTGCTCTTTTCTTCTCATAATTTTTAACTTGTTTCACTTCCTAAATTTAGTCCTACCTGCTTTCTCCTCTATTCTATTAAAAAAAAGAAGAAAATATTTTCTAATTTTTATTTTTTAAATACATTTTTATTGATTTCAGAGAGGGAGGGAGAGGGAGAGAGAGAGAGAGAGAAACATCAATGATGAGAGAGAATCATTGACTGGCTGCCTTCTGCATGCCCCCAACTGGGGATCAAGCCTGCAACCCAGGCATGTGCCCTTGACCAGATTCGAACCTGGGACCCTTCATTCTGCAGGATGATGCTCTATCCATTGAGCCAAACCAGCTAGGGCTAATTTATTTTTATTTTTTTCTTCTTGTCATCTCATTTCTTTTCTCCCTCTTCTATTCTGAACCATGATCCTTCCCCTATTTATCCAATTCCTCAACCTTATTTTCTCTATTTAAGCTCTGCTTCTACAGATGCTGCACCCCCCTCCCTTTTTTCTGGGTGTTTTTTGTTTTGTTTTTTTGGCTTCTTGGTTTATATGTTTTGGATTGTTGTTGTGTTTTCTCCCCATAGTTTTTCTTTCTTTTTTTCTCACTATCATTCTTGTTCTCCTTTCTCTTCCCTAATTCACTTTTCTCTGGTGGTTACTTTTATTAGGGTTATAGGACCCTTGTGTACATTCGTGTTCTGTTCCTTCTGTGTCATGTTTTTTGTGTTGTATTTTGTGCTGTTCAGTCAGTGCCTCCACAATGGTTGGCACGACATGGTAGGAAGTGACCCACATAATCAGACACCCTGAGAGGCTACTCCATCCACAAATGGGACACTAACATTCAAAACCCAACTATAGAAGGAGAACCCAAATATTTCAAGTAGGGTGTCTCCCTAGAACTCCCAGAGCAGGAGACCTGAGACACTGTGACACTAGAGCCCACAAAATATCCACTACATAAGAGCAATTCAAAAAATCTGAGTGGCATAGTAATTTGATCTAATACATAGAAACAATTACAAAGAAACAGCAAAAATGTGAGAGAAAGAAACAATCTCCAAATTAAAGAAAATGAGGAATTATCACAAAAGGAACTAAATAAAATAGAGGCAAGCAATTTGTCAGAGAAAGAATTCAGAGTAATGGTTACAAGGATGCTCAAATGGCTGGATGAGAAATTCACCAACATGTGTAAGAATCAAGAGAGGAAATGAAGAATGACATACATGCAATAAAGAACACAATGAAAGGTTTCAACAGTGGACTAGAAGAAGCTGAGGACCAAATCAACAAGTTAGAACCCAAGTATGAAAAAACATCCACTCAGAGCAGCAACTGGAAAAAAAAATTTAAAAAGCAGTAAGAGAGTCTAAGAGAGTGCTTAGAAACACTAAATGAAACAACATCCACATAATATGGATGTCAGAGGAGAGGAAGCTGAGCAAAGAATAGAAAACCTGTATGAAGAAATAACGACAGAAAAATTCCCAAACTTGGAGAAGAGAAATGTAACACAAGTCCAAGAAGCACAGACAGGCCCTACGTAGTTTGGCTCAGTGCATAGAGCGTCGGCCTGCGGACTGGAAAATCCCGGGTTCGATTCCTGTCAAGAGTATGTACCTCAATTGCGGGCACATCCCCAGTGGGTGGTGTGCATGAGGCAGCTGATCTATGTTTCTCTCTCATCAATGTTTCTAACTCTCTATCCTTCTCCCTTCCTCTCTGTAAAAAATCAATAAAATATATTTTTTTAAAAAGAAGCACAGACAGTCCCAAATAAGATGAACCCAAAAGACCGACACATCATAATAAAACTTGCAAACATCAACGACAAAGTAAGAATATTAAAGGCTGCCAGAGAGAGACAGAGTGTCACCTACAAGAGATCTCCCATTAGACTATCAACTGATTTCTCAACAGAAACATATCAGGCCAGAAGGTAATGGAATAAAGTATACAAAGTGATGCAAAGCAAGAAAATGAATCCAAGAATATTCAATCAAGCAAGGCTGTCATTCAAAATTAAAGGAGAATTCAGGAGTATTACAGACAAAAAAAAAAAAGAAAAAAAAGGCTGAGGTATTTTTACCACCAAGCCAGCAATTCAAGAAATGTTAAAGGGACTGTTGTAAAAAGGAGAAATATAAAGGGAGATTGGAACACAGGCATAAAGAATGAAAATGGCAACAAACAAGTACCTATCAATAATAACCTTAAACGTAAGTGGATTAAATGCTCCAATCAAAAGACATAGGGTGGCTGAATAGATAAGAAAACATGATCCATATATATGCTGTCTACAAGAGACCAACCTGAGAACAAATGACTCACACAGACTGAAAGTGAGGGGATGGAAAACATTCCTCAGGCAAATGGAAATGAAAAAAAAAAAAGTTAGGGTAGCAATACTTTTATCTAACAAAATTGACCTCAAAGTGAAGGCCATAACAAGAGATAAAGAAGGCCACGTCAGAATACTAAAGGTATTGATTCAACAAGAGGATATAATTCTGGAAAACATATATGCACCCAATACAGGAGCACACAAATACATAAAAATTTTCTGGAAGATATAAAAGGGGACATAGACAGCAATAAAATCATAGTAGGGGACTTTAATAGCCCATTGACATCACTGGATAAATCCTCTAGACAAAAAAAATCAGTAAAGAAACAGCAATCCTAAATGACTCACTAGATCAGATGGAGTTAATTGACATCTTCAGAACATTTGACCCCAAAATTAGGAAATATACATTCTTCTCAAGTGAAAATGGAACATTTTCAAAGATAGCCCACATATTAGGATACAGGTTAAGTCTCTACAAATTCAAGAAGATTGATATTATATCAAGCATCTTTTCAGATCACAGTGGTATAAAATTAGAAATCAACTACAATGAAAACAATTAAAAAGATTCAAACACATGGAGGCAAAATACCATGCTATTAAACAATGAATGGGCTACCAAAGAGATCAAAGAAGAAATAAAAAAAAAATCTTGGAAACAAATGAAAATGTAAACACAACAATCCAAAATCTATGTGACAGTGAAAGCAGTCCTGAGAGGTAAGTTTATAGCACTACCGGCCTACCTCAAAAAAAAAAAAAAAAAATAGGAATAAGTTATGCAACCCTACAACTTAAAGAACTAGAATGAGAGAAACATGAAAAACCCAGAGTAAGTATAAGGAAGGAAGTAATAAAGATCAGAGCAGAAATGAATGACATAGAGACAAAAAAGAAAAGATCAATAGAACCAAGAGCTGGTTCTTTGAAAGGATAAACAAGATCGATGAGCCTCTAGCCAGGCTCACCAAGAAACAAAGAGAGAGGGCTCAAATAAACAAAATTAGAAATGAAAGGTGAAATTACAACTGACCCCACAGAAATACAAAGGATTGTAAAAAAAATACTATGAATAACTATTCCAACAAACTTGACAAACTAGAGAAATGGACATATTCCTACAAAGATGCAATCTTCCAGAATTCAATCAAGAAGAATTAGAAAGCCTAAATAGGCCAATAACTACCAATGAAATTGAAGATGTAATCAAACAACTTACAGCAAACAAAAGCCCTGGTCTGGACAGCTTCACAGGCGAGTTTTACCAAACATTTAAAGAAGAACTAACACCTATCCTCCTCAGACTATTCCAAAAATTCAAGAGGAAGGAACAATTTCAAACTCTTTCTATGAAACCAGCATTACCCTAATTGCAAAACCAGATAAAGATACTACAAAGAAAGAGAATTACAGGCCAATATTCCTGATATACATAGATGCTAAAATCCTCAACAAAATATTAGCCAATCACATCCAAAATTACATTAAAAAGATCATACACCATGAGCAAATGGGAATTATTCTGGGATGCAAGGCAGGTACAATATTTGCAAATCAATAATTATAATACAAACAGAAGAACATAAACAAATTGAAATATGATCAAATCAATTAATGTGGAAAAAGTATTTGAGAAAATCCAACACTCTTTTTTGATAAAAACTCTCAGCAAACTAGGAAAGATGGGTCAGACCTCAACATGACACAGCCTTATATGACAAGCATATAGACATCAACATACTCAATGGACAAATACTAATACCATTCTCCTAAAAACAGGACCAAGACAGGATGCCCACTTTCACCAAATCTATTTGACATAGTATTAGAAGTACTAACCATAGAGATCAGACAGAAGAAGAAATAAAAGGTGTCCAAATTGGAAAAGAAGAAGTAAAACTGTCATTATTCTCAGATACCATGATATTATACGTAGAATACCCTAAAGCAAGCCTGTCAAACTCCCGGCCCTAAAGACTCCATAAAAAAAAACACAAAAAAAACTATTAGATTTAATAAATGAATTCAGCAACGTAGCAGGATACAAAATGAACACCCAGAAATATATGGCAGATTTCTACTGTAATAACAAACTCACAGAAAGAGAAACTTAAAAAAAAACACACCCATTTACTATTGAAACAACAACAAAAATGAAGATACCTAGGGATAAACTTAACTAAGGAGGTAAAAGACCTGTAGTCAGAGAACTACAGGACATTGAAAAAATGGATAGAGGAAGATATAAACAAGGGTAGGATACAAACAATGGATTGGTAGAATCATCATCATTAAAATGTCCATACTACCCAAAGTAATCCTCATTAAAATACCAATGCTATATTTTAAAGACCTAAAACAAATGATCCAAAAATTTATATGGAGTAAAAAGAAACCCTGAATAGCCACAGTAATTCTGAGAAAGAAGAGCAAAGTTGGAGGGTTCGAAATAACAGATATCAAGTTATATTATAAAGCTACTGTTCTCAAAATTTCCTGCTACTGGCACAAGAACAAACATGTAAACTAATGGAACAGAACAGAGAACTCAGAAATTGACCCACACCATTATGCTCAATTAATATTTAACATAGGAGCAAAAACATACAATGGAAGCAAGACAGTCTCTTTAATAAATGGTGTTGGGAATATTGTATGGACACATGAAAAAAATGAAACTAGACCACCATCTTAAACCATACACAAATATAAACTCAAAACAGATAAAAGACTAATGTAAGACAGGAAGCCATTGAAAACTTAGAAGAATCCTTAGGCAGCAAAATATCAGACATATCTTTTAGCAATATGTTAACTGATATATCTCCTAGGACAATGGAAACTAAGGAGAAAATAAACAAATTGAACTACATCAAAATAAAAAGCTCTGCACAGGGAGAAACTAAGATGGCGGCATAGGGAAACACTGAAATTGCTGCCTCCTACAACAACTTCAAAACACAATAAAAAGACAAAACGGACATCATCCAGAACTTACAGGAAGGCTGGCGGAGTGGAAATTCTACAACTAGAAGGAAAGAGAAAAGCACATTGAGGGTCAGGAGCTGCGGAAGTAAAGTGCAAAGGTACGGAGGCTCGAGCGTGCGCGGAAAGGGGCTGGTACCTGAGGATGCAGCTGTCTTTTTGAATCGGGAGGGAGTCACAAGCTCCCAACTGCTCTGAACTCCGGTTCCGGGAAGTCTCTGGAGACCCAGGACTCATACGGGGAGAAACTGGACTGTCTGGCAGCGGGCAGAACTCGGAACTTGAGGGCGGCTTTCTCTCAGAGGTGCTTGCAGCAATTAAATTATAAGGACACTGAGACGCACGTGGTCCCTTAGGGCAGGGCTGAGAATCTGCCATAGTTCCTTGCTCCGCCCTTTGATTCCCTGAGACCCCGCCCCACCAAGGCTGCAGCAGAGGCTTTTGCATATGAATGCCCTGGCCCTTTGCAACCTGAGAATTACCTAACAAACTGCAGCTGGGCCACAGACCCAGAGCTTCCAAGAGAAGGCCCAAGGCCCCACAGCAGCTTGCATTGCTTCAGAGCTGGGCCTCATCAGGGCACCTCCAAACTCCAAAAAAGGAAGGGGAATCTGCAGTTCTCTTCATAGCTCCTGCTGGGTAACCTCCAAGAGCCAGTGTACCCAGTGGTCAGAGGGGGACCATCTGGATTACAACTCCTCAGATCCATAAGGGACACACTCAGGGGGAAGACTCAGTGAGCACCAAAGCCCCACTGAAGCAAGTCTTGCCCCAGAAGGGTGTCTTCAGCACAGAAGTTCTCCCACTGCAGACACAGCCGATTCTCACTACCAATTGGCCTGGAGGTCAATTCCTCCCAGTGATCCTACAACAATCAAGGCATAACTACAACAAGACTGTGCACAAAGCCCACAAGGGGGTGCACCAGGAGTGTCCACCTCAGGTAACTGGGGAGGCTGAGCCACTGGGCCCTACAGGACACCTAGCACACAAAGCCACTCTACCAACACAGGGAAACATAAAAAATGTGGAGACAAAGAAACAGGTCACAAATGACAGAAATGGAGGAAAGCAAATGACTGGATATAGAGTTCAAAACCACGTTTATAAGGTTTTTCAAGAATTTTATGGAAACCGCCTATAAATTTAGTGAGACCCTCAAGAAATCTAGTGAGACCCTCAAGGATATGAAAAAGGACCGACTAGAAATTAAGCATACACTGACTGAAATAAAGAATAATATACAGAGATCCAACAGCAGACAAGAGGATCCCAAGAATCAAGTCAAAGATTTAAAATACAAAGAAACAAAAAATACCCAACCGAAAAAGAAAAAAGAAAAAAGATTCCAAAAATATGAAGATAGTGTAAGGAGCCTCTGGGACAACTTCAAGCGTACCAAAATCAGAATTATAGGGATGCCAGAAGAAGAGAGAGGGCAAAATATTGAAAACCTATTTGAAGAAATAATGACAGAAAACTTCCCCTACCTGGTGAAAGAAATAGACTTACAAGTCCAGGAAGTGCAGAGAACCCCAAACAAAAGGAACCCAAAGAGGACCACACTAAGACACATCATAATTAAAATTCCAAGAGCAAAAGACAAAGAGAGAATCTTAAAAGCAGCAAGAGAAAGAAAGTCAGTTACCTACAAGGGAGTACCCATACAACTGTCAGCTGATTTCTCAACAGAAACCATGCAGGCCAGAAGAGAGTGGCAAGAAATATTCAAAGTGATGAATAGCAAGAACCTACAACCAAGATTACTTTATCCAGCAAAGCTATCATTCAGAATAGAAGGTCAGATAAAGACCTTCACAGATAAGAAAAAGCTAAAGGAGTTCATTACCACTAAACCAGCATTATATGAAATGCTGAAAGGTATTCTTTAAGAAGAGGAAGAAGAAAAAGGAACTCTTACCATTTGCCACAACATGGATGGAACTGGAGAGCGGAGAAATACCACATGATCTCACTCATTTGTGGAATATAATGAAGAACATAAACTGATGAACAAGGACTGATCCAGAGACGGAGAGGCATTGATTGGACTGTCGGGCCTTGGAGGGAAGGTAGGGGAGGGTGGGGGTAAGGGGGAAAGATCAACCAAAGGACTTATATGCAAGCATATAGGCCTAACCAATGGACACGGACAATGGTGTGGGTGAGGGCATGAGCAGGGGGTAGGGGGTAATGTGGGGATAAGGACACATATGTAATATCTTAATCAATAAAAAATATAAATTAAAAATTAATAAAATATTATTTAAAATGTAAAAAAAAAAAAAGCTCTGCACAGCAAAAGAAACCACCAACAACAAAGAAAGAGAGCCCACTGCATGGGAGAATATATTTGCAAGTGTTACACCTGATAAGGGTTTAATCTCCCAAATTTATAGGGAATTCATACAACTTAACTAAAGGAAGATAAATAATACAATAAAAAATGAGCAAAGGACCTAAATATACACTTTTCAAAAGTAGACATAAAGACGGCCAAGGGGCATTTGAAAAAATGCTCAAAGTAACTAATCAACCAAAGGATGCAAATCAAAACGACGATGATGTATTATCTCACACCTGTCAGAATGGCTACCATCAACAAATCAACAAATGACAAATGCTGACAAGGATGTGGAAAAAAAGGAATCTTAGTATACTGCATCTGGTGGGAATATAAACTGGTGCAACCACTGTGGATAACAGTATGGAGTTTCCTCTAAAAATGGAACTCCCATTTGACTCAGTATTTTCACTTCTAGGAATATATCCGAAGAAATCAGAAACACCAATCAGAAAGAATATATGCACCCCTATGTTCATAGGAGCACAATTTACAATAGCTAAGATTTGAAATCTGCCTTGGTGCCCATCAGCAGATGTGTGGATTAAAAAACGGTGGTACATCTACACAATGGAATACCATGGTGTTGTAAAAAAGAACGAACTCTTACTATTATAACAGCATGGATGGACCTGGAAAGCATTACGCTAAGTGAAATAAGCCAGTAGGAGAAAGATAAGTATCACATGATCTCACTGATCTGTGGAATATAATGAACAACATAAACTGATTAACAAAAATAGATCCAGAGGCATAAAAGCTTCGAACAGTCCATCAGACTTCAGAGGTAAGGCAGGGGAGGGTGGGAGTGGGGTAAGAGATCAACCAATGGACTTGTATGCATGCATAGAAACATAACAATGGACACATAGAATTGGGGGGTGAGGGCCTGTGTTGGGTCATGGGAGTGGGCTGGGAGATGTCAATGGGGGGGGGAGACATTTGTAATACTTTCAACAATAAAGATTTTTTTAAAAAGAAAGAAATATTGAAAGTGATGGATAGCAAGGACATACAACCAAGATTCCTCTACCCAACAAAGCTATCATTTAGAATTGAAGGTCAGATAAAGACCTTCACAGACAAGAAAAAGCTAAAGGAGTATTACATGAGATGTTGAATAGTCTTTTTGAAAAAGAGAAGCAGAAACAGAAGAAGAAAGAAGAAGATGATGAAGAAGAAGAAATATGAACAATAAAATGGCAATAAATACATATCTATCAGAAATTGAATCTAAAAATCAAAATAAGTGAACAATGAATCTAATAAACAAAATAAACAGATGAATGAAATAGAACCAGAGGTTTGGAAAGATGGAAAAGACTGATAAATCTCAGGTGGAAGCGGGGAGGAAGATGCTGGAAAAGATTAATCAAATAATTTAGATGCATATATGCATTACCTATGGACACAGATATTAGGGTGGTGAAGGCATGGGGCAGGAACTTGGTGGATGGGGGCCATGGGGAGAAATGAGGGACATCTGTAATACTCTCAACAATAAAGATTTTTTAATGCAAAATAAAATACCCTAGAGAGAAAGGTATCTAAGGTTATGTGCAGTTATCAACCTATTCTACATATGTAGAAATTACAGAAGTCAGAGATAGAATTTCAAACACTTTGATTTGGTTGTAAGGCTACTATGTCTCTGGGGATGCTTCTTCCTGCCACATTCCAATCAGTACAATGACAAATTCATTGGCTTCGCATTGTCCTAGTTATTGATACAGATCCTTTGAAGAGTGATCTCCTCGTGGTGGGGTTGTTGGGTTATGGATAAGCTCATGTAAAATGAGCTGATCTAAAATTGTTCTGGATACTATGTTAAGAAGTTTTCCCATAGGAGGCTAAGTGCCTGGATAGAGCAAGAGTAGATGTTAGAGATATGGGGGGAGCACCTTCATAGACCCCCTCAATAGGAATTTCTATACTTTCTTAACTTGGGGTGGAGTCAATCCCGTCCCTCCCTTTTTATCCTCCTTATTCTTCATTTCTGCAATGCTACATATGCCTGTTATGCCTCCTAAGTTACCAAAGCTATGCAAGGGGAAGCTCAGAAACCATGGGGCAGCCTGTGGTCTCATGGTTCCTATGGCAGTCAGGATAGACAGAGACACTTCTGGACTGAGTTGCTAAACTTGAAATCTCAATTTCCCTCAAATATGGGTGTGGTACCAGTTACCAACAGAGGCTTCAGCTATTGAAGAGAGCACCTGTGCCCCACCCCCACCCCCCACCAGCACTACTAACTCCTCTTCCCAAACACTGCAGGTCTTTAGGATCACACTAATGAGCATATCCAAGGAAATACAGTACCACCTGTTCTTTGTTACAGTGATATGAAACATTGAGGTTAAGAATATGAACACAACCCTATACAAGTCTGAGGCTGATATAAGTATTAAAATAATTGTAGTGAAGGTCAAAACCTTAAAGACAAAGTTCAGGGCTTTGTCTCTGAACTATACTTATGTGCCAGAGGCTAAAGCAAACAGGAATTAGTATAAAAGTGCAAAAGAGACATTGGAAGGCCAATGGACTTTGATATCCGGCAGGGCTGAATATCAGCACAAGACTGCCCTGCTGTGATTGCAATGGCTCAAGGCGATTTCCTGACCTGATAATTCTTACATTATTCACCAAACTTTACCTTTGATCTGCCTGTATGCATTGCTAAAGGGCCAATGTGTATTCAAAGTAAATAAAAGCAGAAAGGACTGGTTTCAGTGTGCTTCTTTAAGAAAGAGGTTTCCACCTGGACCCCCATGCCTTCCAAAATTCATATTTCTTGTATAGCATTTTCATTTGTGCATTGGCCTCTCCTGCAGATCCTGAACCCCACTGTGCAGGTCACAGGAATTGGTGCCCAAACAGGGATTTGAGCAGAAGGTTCCCCAGAGCAAAAATGAAGTGGAAGTGGAAGTCAGCCTAATGCACAAGCCGGTGCCAGCTTCAGAATCGCGACTGTAAGTGGACGGGGGTGTTTCTGAAATCAGCCAGGTTATAATAGGGAAGAATTCGAATTAATGGCATAAACATCATTGTAGACCAGTGGTTCTCACCTTCCTAATGCCACAACCGTTTAATACAGTTCCTCATGCTGTAGTGACCCCCAATTTCATTGTTACAAATTGAACATAATTAAAGCATAGTGATTAATAACAAAAACAATATGTAACTATATATATGTTTTCTGATGGTTTTAGGTGACCCCTGTGAAAGGGTCGTTCGACCCCCAAAGGGGTCGCGACCCACAGGTTGAGAACAGCTGTTGTAGACTTTATCTCTAGGAACAAGTAGGTAGGAATTTAAGGAGAAATTAGGATCAAGAAAAATGAGTGCCCTTGTCTTCTTTAACTATGTGGGCTCTTGTATATTGCCCACTTCATATTGAGGATCAAAAGCCTACAGAAAGCCAGGAGGATTTATCACTGCCCCTTCTCCTCCTCCTCCTAAAGTAGAGCCTGTAAAACCTGTAATACCTAAGGCCCCTGACCCTCTGCCTCTGGTGTGGGAAGGCTCATCAAGTAGAAAAATGGGGCTAACAGTCCATTTACAAAAGGACTCCTTAATGCTTTGTCTGAAAATTACCATATGACACCTTGGGACTGGCAGTTTTTAGCTAAAACAACTTTAGATGCCAGTCAGTGCTACAGAGAGCAGAATATGATGAGATCTGTAAACAACAGGCAGTTTGTAGGTGTTCACTGAGACCCCACCTGAGAGCCATCTGGGCCACATCTGGCTGTAAGTCCCAGGCAATGTAAAACATCTGAAAGATCCATGAAAAGAACTCTGATTTAGTAAGTCTTGTCTATGTCTTATGCTCGCTTGTCTGTTATTGTTGTTTTATCTGTCTTTGTTGTTTGGTTTAATTTGTTTATTGTTAGTCTATTAAGCATGCCTCTCATTTATCTTCATAGAAAAGAAACAGTAGGTGGCCAGATCATTACTGAATTTCCCCAAAACAAACAGGATGTGGGGGCGGGAAAAGAGAGAATATGAGCGGTACATGTGGCCAATAGCACACGTCCTAGGAAAATTCCCTAGACAAAGGGAGATAGAGGTAACTAAAAAATGCCCCAGCCAATTAATTACTAGGTCTCTTGCCCCTGGCCAATAATTTATTGTAAAATGGGTGCCCACTCTCAGGAGTGTTCTTAAAAGTCTCATTTTTGCCATGTTTTTGTTTCCTAGTCCATCATTTGAAATTTGGATAGATGAGCCATTTCTCATAATTTGGGGATGCATCCGGGACTTCTATACCCATAAAGAGAAAAAAGCTAGTTTAAGGGTGAGGCGTGCCCCACCCAATTCTGGGTGGCCTCTTGGCCTAAGCCCCATCTCTTCACGGATGCTATAGAACAGGCCCGAGACTGTTTTTTATTCTTTGGAAGATGGCAAAAATGATACAAGGAAAATATACAGGCTGGGTTTGGGCCAAAAGGTTAATGCTCACATGATAATGAGCAGTTCTTGAATAATAATGGACTGCATTCCAAGGTTGACTCCCAGGTGGGGGGGGGGGGGGGCCACTCCTGTTTTTATAAAGGAAAATAAAATAAAATTGTACTTTAACATTAAAGCCACTGAAAGCCAGTGAGTTATCTCTGTTACAAAATTTGCCAAGAAAAATTCCTTGGGTAATAATAATTGGCTTTATGATCTCAAAGTTGTTAAGGCGAAATATATATAACTAAAATGAAGGGCATATGATAAAGCTTTTTCAGTGGCAATTATATATGCCTAAACAGTTTTCCAAAGTATTTGGTAACTTAAAACTTGAGTTTACTGAATTAAATAATAAAAATTATCAAATATATAGGTATTTTGAAATAACAGGTACTGAAACATTAATTAATCTAAATTTGCATCATGTGAAGAATCTAGAGAATAAATTTGAATCTATTAATTGAATATGTCTTGTATTTTATTTGAAATATCTCTTAAAATATGAATATATTACTAATATGAGAAATGCTAAGTATTTAACTTGCCACCTATAATTTGAGGCTTCTGAGAGTTAAAAGTTCAAATTAAGTTGGTAGAAATTATATAGCTGTGATAATAGAATGCATGAAGTATAGAAATTCATTTTTGAGGAAAATAATTATTGTGTTTTCTCTGAAAAATTAGTTCAAAATATATTATAGTCTTTATGTGTATGTGTGTCTGTGTACTACATGTGGTAAAATTTCAACCTAGGATATAATATTTTATTGACCTGATTAAAAAAGAGGATAAATTGTATGGTCTGAACCAAATTTTTAATATTAAAACCAGTTTTAATTTAATTGATGTCTTTGAGAATAATTACAAAAGGTGTGTAATATAATCTTTGGGTTATGTATATTTGATAGTCTTTCTAAGTTAAATTTCAAGACTTTAACTGAGAGATAGTTTTGGGACATTTCAAGGGTCCTGGAATGATTCAAGGATTTATTCTTTCTTCTTAAAAGAAATATTTTTGAACTAAATTAGGCTGATCTAATATACTTAAAATCACGTGGGAAGC
The DNA here is from genome assembly GCF_963259705.1 of Myotis daubentonii. NCBI lineage: Eukaryota > Metazoa > Chordata > Mammalia > Chiroptera > Vespertilionidae > Myotis > Myotis daubentonii. Next base: position 100,461,531 of record NC_081861.1, on the reverse strand, counting down.
TTTGTCAAATAAAAATTACCAACTGTGCTGTATTTATCCACATGTATTTTAAATGTTGTGGAGGTTTCAGCGCCAGGGGTCCTCAAACTTTTTAAACAGGGGGCCAGTTCACTGTCCCTCAGACCGTTGGAGGGCCAGACTATAGTTTAAAAAAAAACTATGAACAAATTCCTATGCACACTGCACATATCTTATTTTGAAGTAAAAAAACAAAACGGGAACAAATACAATATTTGTATTTGCATGTGGCCCGCGGGCCATAGTTTGAGGACCCCTGTTTCAGCCTCTAAGCTTGGCAGGACAAGGTTGCTGAATACTTCTTAAGCAAAACCAGAATATTCAGCAGCAGAATTTTGAAACAGGAGCGTACATAATGCCTCAGACCCCCACCCAGCCTGCTCTTCAGATTGCCTGGGGGGAGGGGGGGGGGCATCTGTACTTCATGGGTCAAATGTATAAGTTTGCTTACTTTGCTTTTTTCAATAAAGGTGCCTACTTTAATTACTTAATAAGTTAGCTTTCCACAATATAATCAAGATCTCATATAAACTTATTTATATAAGAAGCCAATATTTTATAAGCAACTGGTTCTGGTAAAGTCCAAAATAAAATTTGTATACATATGCAAATGAGCACTAGCCAAAATGAATGCTGTTTAAAAGTAAATTTAAGCTTAAAAAAAGAAATTTAAAAACCTCTTCAACTACTATTTACAAAGTAAACTAAAAGTTATTATTTAAGCATTAAATCTCACCACTAATGAGACACCATAATTATAAAGAAAGTTACTTTTACTTGAGATGTATGCATTAGAGTATTGGTCAGCATGTCTCTCTTCTACCTGTTTTTCAGGAAGGCAACCAAGTTGTTTGTTCTGTTTGAAAGGAAGTAAAAGTCTTTAATGCAGTTATTTATGACAAGCCCACAGGAAAAGCAGACTTTAACAATGTTTACCCAATTAGAAGAGGAACTCCCTAAAAGGGGCTTAAGGATTGCTCCAGAAAAGGTGTAGAAAGAAACGCCTTTTAAAAATCTAGGAACCATAATTAAAAACCAATGTATTAGGTCTCAAAAGATAAAATAAGAAATAATTGCAGTAAGGCCCTGAATGACTTCCAGAAATTATTAGGGGGCATTAATTGGTTAAGACCTACCTAAAAGTCTCTATGGTAGAAATGACAAATTTATTCAATATACTTAGGGAATCCTGAGGGAGTGTTTATTAAGTGTATGCAGGGACCTATGGAATCATTTTCTGATTCCGTGGCTTGCCTCACTCGAGCAGTGAGACAGAAAATACAGCATGAAACAGCAGTTTGCAACCACTAGAAAATCTAGATGCCAAGAGGTTTGGGGCCATCTAGTAAATTCTATCTTCCCTAAACCAAGGACACTTAAAAAGTAAATTATTTGCATTTAGCCTCCCTAAACAGAGGGTAAATAGATTATGTCAATGTTCTCAGGAAGACTGATAAGGAGAAATCCAATTAGTATCATTTACTGTCCACACCCAAGGACAAATGAAGTTAGAAAATAAACCTTATTTCAGACTGATTTGAATTGGTAAGTTGAAATAAGTGAAGATTTGGGGGAACTTAGTTGTCACCTACTAAAAAAAACCCAAAAATACAAAAACAAATTACTACAGTTTTTATATTACACCCCTATTATTATTCCAAAAAAATACTAGGCAGGAACCTATTACTGGAGCATTAGCTATTTTTATTGATGGCTCCTCTAATGGCAAAGCTTCTTATCATACAGAAATTCAGACCAAGTCATCCAGACTAGTCACACTTCTGTACAAAGGATTGAATTAGAAGCTATCAAGGCTGCATTGCAGGATCTCCAGGAGCTTCTCCATGTTATTTCTGATTCTGCCTATGCTGCTGGCCTGGTAAATAGAATTGAGACTGCTCAATTAAAATGGCTCAGTGACCAAAGTCTATTTATACTATTTAAATAGGTACAGCAAATTATACAGCAAAGATAATATCCCTTTTATATTACTCATATCAGGGCTCATACCACCCTGCCTGGTCCTTTAACAAAAGGAAATGCATATGTCAGTCAGTCACTTTGTTACAAGAAGCCACAGAATCTCACCAGTTTTTACGTCAGCCTGCCAAAATGTTATCTAACCAATTCTCAGTTGACAGCAGGCTAAACAAATTATCAAGGAATATCTGCCTCCAGGGCCTAATACAGGAATTAACACTTGAGGATTGAAAAGAAACCATATCTGGCAAATAGATGTAACACATTATACTCCTTTTGGATGCCTTAGGGCATTACATGTCTCTCTAGATACCTTTTCAAAAGTCCTTTGGGCTACTGCATCTACAGGGGAAACAGCGAAACAGGTCATTAATCATTGCCTAGTTGCTTTTGCCATCATGGGAATTCCAAAAATTATTAAAACTGATAATGCACCTGCATACACAAGCTATCATTTCCAGCAGTTTTGTACAAAATGAAAAATTCAATACATTATGGGAATACCATACAATTCTCAAGGACAGGCAATTATAGAATGCCAACATCAGTAGCTAAAATCCCAACTTAAAAAACAAAAAGGGGGAATAGTGATGCTGGAGAAATCTCCTGTAAGTAGACTACACCAAGACTTAATTACTTTAAATTTTTTCACTTGTAATGCTAATGGTGTAATAATGAGCCAAAAGAAAAAAAATAAAAAGGCTTGATCAAATGTAAGGATCTGGAGTCTGGTTTATGGAAAGGTCCCAACCTTTTATTAACCTTTGGTCGAGAATATGCTAGTGTATTTCCAGAAAACTCCTCCAAGCTCGTGTGGATTCCTGCAAGGAATATCAAACTCCAACAAAGAGTCACAGAAGGAAATGACCAAATTAATGAGGACCTTGCACCTGGCGCTTCAGCCTGTACCTGCCCCAAATAGCAGAAGCCTCAGGCAAACTTACATACTAATCCCTTAAATGCCTGACAACAATTTAAAAAGGACATGAAAGAATTCAATCCTTTTCATTGGATCTCCCTACATTTTCCTCTTAGCATAACCACTATTGTTGTCTCATTCTTGGTCTTATATATTTATTTCTAGTCTGGAAATGCAGAATGAAGAGTCTTTAAAAAACTTGAACCCTACAGACAGCATACACTTTTCAATATTTACTAAGAAAACAAAAAGGGGGAAATGTGGAGGCTAAAGCAAACAGCAATTAACATAAAGTGCAACAGAGACATTGGGAAACCAATGGACTTTGATATTCAGCAGGGCTGAATAGCAGAACAATACTGCCCTGCTGTGATTGCAATGGCTCGAGGCAATTTCCTGACCTGATAATCCTTACATTGTTTACCAAACTTTATCTTTGATCTGGTTGTATGCATTACTAAAGGCAAAATGTGTATTCAAAGTAAATAAAAGCAGATAGGACCCAGTCTCGGTGTGCCTCTTCAAAAGTGCTTCTTCAAGAAAGAGGTTTCCACCTGGACCCCCATGCCTTCCAAAATTCATATTTCTTGTATAGCATTTTTATTTGTGCATTGGCCTTTCCTATAGATCCTGAACTTGCCATGCAGGTTGCAGCACTTATGCAACAGTACATATGGCAGACACTTCTTGTTTTTCCAATATTTATTTCCCCTTTCATCCATAGTAATAGATTTTAAAACAGAATGTGGTTGCTTATATAAAGTCTATGTTTCCTATCCTTCTTAGCAGTGACCATGTGTCCAAGTTCTGGTATATGTGCAAATTTCCTCTCATGCACTTAAATGATAGAACATGAGTTCTTTCCCTACTTGGTGGTAGAGAGCTATCTCAGACCATATGGATGAGAATGACACTTTAGTAATTGCAGAGCAACCAGGATCCTGATTACTGACCAGGGTGATTATGTATTATCTTGTTTAAGTTTTTGTTGTTTTTATTTCATTGATCTTCATATATTTAAGCATATTTAAGAAATTATATTTACTTTGTTATATTAATATTGTTAATTTTTACTGAGGCATAATTGACATACAATATTATATGAGTTTCACATGTACATAGTGATTTGATATTTGTATACACTGTAAAATGGTCAACACATCGTCCAGTTGGTGTTATTTTGAGTCTCTAAAACAACAGCTAAACCTGTAACTTTACGAATATGGAAGATTTACATAGTTAGAAAGTTCTGACTACTTTCTAACGTACTTTACAATACCTTGGATCAGTCACTTTCTCACTCTGAACCTCAGTTTTGTCCCCTCCCCCCATCTTATTTGCCAATGTTATCTCCGATAAGGGTTTAATCTCTAACATCTACAGGGAACTCATACAACTTAACAAAAGGAAGATAAACAATCCAATTAAAAAATGAGCGAAGGACCTAAATAGACACTTTTCAAAAGAGGACATTCAGAAAGCCAAGAGACATGAAAACATGCTCAAAGTCACTAATCATTTGAGAGATGCAAATCAAAACAACAAAGAGGTACCATCTCACACCTGTCAGAATGGCTATCATTAACAAATCAATAAATGATAAGTGCAGGTGAGGATGCAGAGAAAAAGGAACCCTCTTGCACTGCTGGTGGGAATGCAGACTGGTACAGCCACTGTGGAAGAGAGTATGGAGTTTCCTCAAAAAGTTAAAAATGGCTCTAACCGGTTTGGCTCAGTTGATAGAGTGTCGGCCTGCGGACTCAAGGGTTCTAGGTTCAATTATGGTCAAGGGCATGTACCTTGGTTGCGGGCATATCCCCAGTAGGGAGTGTGCAGGAGGCAGCTGATCGATGTTTCTCTTGCATTGATGTTTCTAACTCTCTATCCCTTTCCCTTCCTCTCTGTAAAAATTCAATAAAATATATTTTTAAAGAAAGTTAAAAATGGAACTCCCATTTGACCCAATAATCCCACTTCTAGGACTATATCCCAAGAAACCAGAAACACCAACCAGAAAGGATATATGCACCCCTATGTTCATAGAAGCACAATTTACAATAGCTAAGATTTGGAAATAGCCTAAATGCCCATCAGCAGATGAATGGATTAGAAAACTGTGGTACATCTACACAATGGAATACTATGCTGCTGTAAAAAAGAAGGAATTCTTACCATTTGCAACAGCATGGATGGAACTGGAGAGCATTATGCTAAGTGAAATAAGCCAGGCAATGAAATAAAAATACCACATGATCTCACTCATTTATGGATAATAAAGAACATTATAAACTGATGAACAAAAATAGATACAGAAGGCAGAACAGCATCGAACAGACTATCAAACGACAGTGGGAAGGCTGGGGAGAGTTGGGGAGGGAGGAAAGAGATCAACCAAAGGATTTGTATGTATGCATATAAGCATAACCAATGATACAAGGTACTGCAGGGTAGGGGAGGCCAGGGGAAGGTCAATGGGGAAAAAAAGGAAACATATGTACTACTTTTTGTAATACTTTAAACAATAAAATAAAATTTAAAAAACAACAAGAAAACATTTTTTTTAAAAAAACAGGCAATATGTTTTTGTTTGAGAAAGCACAAACTACATAGCTTTTGACCAGAGAACCCCTAGGACAGATGTAAGGTGTTACCAGGTTTTTGTTTCTGTCTTTCCTTCCCCTTCAGATACTTATTGATGAAATTCTGAGTCAAGGAATAGGTTTAACAGAGAGGAAACATAGAGAAAGTGATAGTGGTGGGTAGGGATGTGGAATTTTGCTCTTTGTTTTGGCTTTGACATTTATTTGACTAGTTGGAATAAATGATGGTCTGTGTCCTGACATGTTACTTGATATAGAAACAACTTCTTGGGAAATAGGGTACCTAAGACATGCTGATTAAGTAGTAATGTTGAACAATTTTGGCAAAAGACTCTGATAAAAGATAAGGCAAAGGTAGTAGCAAAATATGAGACTTTATTCACCTCATGTGATTTTTATGACAACCTTGTGAGGCAGGTATCACAATGCTTATTTTAAAGACTAGAGGCCCAGTGCATAAAATTCATGCACTGGAGGGGGAGGGTTTCCTCAGCCTGGCCTGCACCCTCTTGCAGTCCAGGATCCCTCACTCCTTACCTCCCTCCTGCTCGCTGCTCCTTACTGCTCAGCTCCCTGTTCCTTAGCATTGTTGTGGAGGTGGGAGAGGCTCCCATCACCGCCACTATGATTGCCAGCCATGAGCAAGGCTTCTGGCAGAGCAGTGTTCCCCCGGTGGGAGTGCACTGACCACCAGGAGGCAGCTCCTGAATTGAGCATCTGCCCCCGGTGGTCAGTGTGCATCATAGCAAATGGTTGTTCTGGTCGTTCCGCCGTAACGGTCGCTTAGGCTTTTATTATATAGACTAGAGGCCGGGTGCACAAAAATTTGTGCACTGGCAGTGGAGGGAGGTATGGGGAGTGTCCCTCAGCACCACTTGTGCCCTCTCACAGTCTGGGACCCCTTGGGAAATAACCACTTGCTGGCTTAGGCCCGTTCCCTGGGGGGCAGATGGCAGGCCCAACCCCTCGGTGCCTGCCCTGCCTCCCCAGGTCGTGCACACAGAAGGGCCGATCTGGGGGTTGGGGTGCTGCCCCGGGTCGGGTCGCACACGGCAGGGCCAATCCAGGGGTTGGGGCGCTGCCCCGGGTCGGGTCGCACACGGGATGCCCGGATGGAGGCCGGTCGGGCTTGACGATCGCTGCTGCACCGCCTGGCCACCCCTGGTCGGGTCACACATGGACTCCTGCCACCCCGGGTCGCAGATAGCAGCCCCGGATGGCGGCAGGGCAGGCAGGATGGTGCTGCCCCGCCCTGCCTGCAGTATGCAAATTAGCCTCCATCTTTGTTGGTGGTTAATTTTCATATCATGCTGATTAGCCAATGGGAAGCATAGCAAAGGTATGGTCAATTACCATGTTTGTCTATTATTAGATAGGATGATTAAACAGGATCATAAGAGCTAAGTGAATTGCTAAGTTCACATGTCCAGTAAGAGCTTGATGCAGAGAATATGGGTTTGAGAATAGGTACTAAGGCTATACTTCCCTTCATTATGTGCTCACTTGACTGAAAAGGTGACAAGTGATCAACTTAAATTGAGAGACTAACAGAGGTGGCAAAAAGGTACCACGTGCTTACCTCCATGTCCAAAATGGAAATTATCTAATCATGGCAATTGTGGTAGTGATGGGGATAGTGGTGGTAGCTGTTTTTAGTTTTTCAAATTAGCCTGCTCTCTTTGGTAGTGGGAGGCCACTAGGAAACTATGAATGTTACTAGGAAACATTCATAGTAAGCAAGGATGGGCAAGTAACAGATAATCTATGGTTTATATAAAACAAATATGCTGAATAAGAACCTAGGAAGCTTCCCTCCCTCCCACAACCTCTGTTTATTTGCAAAGCTTTGTTGTTGAGAAAGAAAAGATGGGGAGGCATAATCCTAGAGCTACATAAGGACACATCTGGCTTTTCTTTCTCTTTCTGCTCTATGATGAAATAAGACTAAAAATATAAAGGACCATTCTATTCAAGAATGGCTCTTATTTCTCATGGACTTCCCTTCTCCTTACCAGAAGCCCAATATGTAAGTGAAAGGTAATGTAGGCTGCTCATAATAGCAGGAAGTTCTGCTGGAAGACAATGCAGAGACAGAGAGAGGTTTGGGGGAAGAGAAAAATTACCTAAGTCATATTGGCTTTCAAGCCATTAGATAAAATTGGAGTAAGGACATTATCAGGCAGACAGTGGTGGCTGTGCTCAGAATGTATGATTTGATCATTTTGTTCTACTTTCAAGGGAAATCAGCAGCAGTGGATCTAGGATAAGAAATAATACAATAGAAAGAATATGGGCTTTTGAGCTAGACAACCTGTGTCCCAATTCCAGTTCATCAAGTTACCAAGAAAGTTACATTTCATGTACAGAAACAGTTACCAAGATGGAGTTTGGGCTCTCCCCACCACAAATGACATTTCCTCAATAAGAATAGACCAATTTTAAGGGTTTCTGGTAACAGAAAATGACAGGAAATGAATTTGTCAGAGCTCTGAAAATTCTATCAGCATAGAGGGTTAATCAACAAACATCTTGTGACCAAAAGCACCTTCAAAACTCTTGTCCCTTCATAGCTGAGGTAGCTCCTATTGTATTCCTGCTTTGATTTTTTTTCTATCACAATAGGCACAGGAACCTGGAATTGTTACATGGATTCCAAATTCCAAAAACTCACCATTGACAATCAGTTGTATGGTGAGGTTTTTGTAGAGTCCATGCTTGCTGTTGCTCAGAGCAAAAGTGTAGTTCCCCGCATGCTTTACATTCACTTCCAGGATTGTGAGTTTGTACTTAACAGGGTCAATTTGAATGGTATGGTTTACTAGGAGTGGTTTTCCATCCTTGAACCTGTGAGGCATGGGAAAGGAATGGTTAGTACAGTGACAGCTTCTAGGACATACAGCTTTCTACCCCAGTGACATTTTGATTATTCTTCATCATGATCAGCAAAGGAGGTTAAGCAGTAGAATCATCTCTATAAAATTCTCAGGCTGGAGCACCTTTGTACAGCCACACTAGTATTAAAAAATTAAATCTGTCTTTTCCTTTTTCCTTAATAATAAAACTTTTGGAAAGTGGCCTCATCCATGCTTCCACTTCCTCACTTTCCATTCATTCCTTAACACTTGAAACTCAGAGTTTTCTCTCTGACATTCAAAACCATATTCTCCAGGTTTACCAGCAATGCCCTGCTTATCAAAGCCAGTGCCTTCTCTCAGCATTCATAAACTTCAGATCTTCGAGAGCCTCTGGGACACTATTCTAATCATTGTTTCTCTCTCTTCTTCACTGACTCTTCTTCCATTTCCTTCCTCCTTAATTATGTTTCCTACAGAGCAAGAACTTAAAATATTTTAGCAAACTGCAGAAATAAGGAGATAGGGGGCTTTGGATAAGAAATTTAGGAGTTGCTAATGATCTGAATATGTTGTGTAAATATCAGTAATAACGTAATAAAGGCTTAAACCTCCCAATATAAATGTTCCCCTGGATTTTGCCTTTGGGTTCTTTTCTCTGGATGCACTCTGCCTGGGTGCATTTATCCACTCCCAGTTGATGACTCCCCAGCTGACAGCTTCAACATGTAGTTCCAGACCCATATTTCAAAATGTTAATTGACTATCTCTAAATAAGCTCATTCTGGTGTTCCTTTCCTGCTCCATTCACACTACATTTTCATCCTGATGAAACCCAGACTGGTAATAGCAGCACCAGTTTCACATTCCACCAAACTTAAAAATCGTGAAAGAATTATAATTTTGGGTTTTGATTCAGACATCTAATTGGATACTGAATCCTGAAGATTCTGCCTCTGCAATGTTTTCCAAATCTATTTCTTATATCTTATTGCCTTCAGATTATGCAGGGCCATATAATGTCTCACAACTATTGCTATAACCCTATAAGCTGGTAGCTATTTCTCTAGTCTTTCTCCATTCCAAACCATTTGACACACATAAGGCCATGTTAATATTCCTAAAGCTTAGCATCAAATTTATCACTCCCGACTCCAGTCTTTGATGATTCTCTACTGTCTACTTTAATAAGCAATAGAGATTTAAAAAAAAACAATAATTTATCATTTACTCCTTAGAACAATTCTATAATAATAGAATATCACCACACAAATTTTACAGATAAAGAAACTGAAACTTAGAGAGTTTAAGTAACTTGCTTGGTAACTTGATGAACTAGAATTAGAACACAGGTTGTCTGGCTCAAAAGCCCATATTCTTTCTATTGTATTATTTCTTACCCTTACAGTGTCTCTATTAGACTGGGTAAGATTACCTTCAAGACTCCTTCCAAATCTGAGATTACGGAATTCTGCAATGGCCCTGGTACCTTCCCAGTTTTATTTCCTCCTCTCTTTTCAGAGTAGAAAACTCATTTTTCCAAATACATGAAAGATCAATAAAAGAAAATGGAAACAAGCAAAGAAACCTATAGAGGAGAAGATAAAGCACTAGTTTCTAGGGCTTTCAGTGCCCTGAAAGTAGGATTGGGGTTAGGGTATATTTCTGAGTCCTCACTACCTAGCCCAGGGTCTGCTGCAAGACTGACCTCCAGTAAGGATGTATTGAAGGAACAGGTGTTAAGGGTGGGAATTAAGAGACCCTGGGAAACAGGAAACACCCAGGATAAAAGGCCCTACTTACCAGGTTACATTGGGGTGAGGGAAAGCATCCACTCTTACTCCCATTTTGAGCATACTTTGTCCAGCTGTCACCTCATAAATGCGGCTTCTCTTGTAGCTCACATTGAGGAATGGTTTTTCTGGAAGTAGAACAGGGTTGGAGTCAGAAGAAGAAGGTTTAACTGAGTCCCAATTTTGTTCACACTTCCCATTAGCAATCACATCCTTTCCAGCCCCAGAAGGATCAATCTTGATTATCATAAGCTGGTGTTTCTCAGTGTGGATTGGAGGGAGGCACTGTTGGAATTTTTAAAGGGATAATTCTTTTTTTTTCATTTTTCTTTTTCTTAAATCTTCACCTGAGGATATATTCATTGATTTTTTTAATTCTTTTTTTGTTGTTGACAGTATTACAGATGTTTCCCATTTTCTCCCTTTCTGTTCCCTTCTACCCAATCCCTGCACCACACCAGGCCATCCTCATACTATTATCTGTGTCCATGAGATATGCATATCCTATATAATAAAGTGCTAATATGCAAATGGTCATCATACCTTCATGCTGTCACACCCTAATGGCTCAGACACTCAACACTGGGGAGAGAGGAATGGGGACCAGCCAGGCACAAATGAGCTCATGAGAGAAGAATAGGGACCAGCCAGGCTGCAGCTCAGGAGAGGGGCCTGCACCTGCCCTGCAGACCCGGGCTCCAACAGCTGGGGCTGCAGCCCGGGAGAGGGACAAGCCACCTGCCCCATGGTCACGGGTGCCAGTGGCTGCGTCTGCACCTGTGGCCTGGGAGAGGGACAAGCCATCTGCCCTGCAGTCCCAGGTGCCAGCACTTGTGGCTGCAGCCCGGGAGAGGGACAAGCTACCCATCCCACAATCCCAGGCGCCTGTGGCTGTGGTCCTGGCAAAGCCGCCCACCCACAGTCCCATGTGGCTACAGCCAGTCTGGGCAAAGCCAGCCCGGGTTCTGGGTGCCTGCAGCTAGCCAGAGGGAGGGAAGCCTGGGTCCCAGGTGCCTGTGACTAGCTGGAAGAGGGAATCCTGGGTTCCAGGTGTCGGGTGAGGCAGAGGCAATTAGGGGAGAACAGGCAAGCAGAGGAGCAGTTAGCGGCAATCAGGCAGGCAAGCAGAGGTGGTTAGGGGTGATCAGGCAGGCAGGCAGAGGGGTAGGGGTGATTGGGCAGGCAGGCAGGTGAGCCGTTAGGAGCCAGCGGTCCAGGATTGCAAGAGGCAGTCGGACATCCCCCGAGAGGTCCCAGATTTGAGTGGGTGCAGGTCAGGCTGAGGGAACCCCCCCCCCCCGTGCACTAATTTCATGCACTGGGCCTCTAGTACGCATATATATCATTTGGTTAATCTCTTCCTGTATCCTCCCATTTCCACCCTCTTCACCTCCCCACTAAGATCTGTTATTCTGTTCTATGCATCCATACCTCAGGACCTATTTTGTTCATTAGATTCCACATATAAGTAAGATCATATTATATTTGTCTTTCTCTGAATGGCTTATTTCACTTAGCATAGTAGTCTCCAGGTCCCTCCATACTGTCTCAAAGGGTGAGAAAACCTTCATTTTTGCAGCTGCATAGTATTCCATTGTGTAAATGTATCACATCTTTTGTATCCATTCATCTATTGATGGTCAGTTGAACTGTTTCCAGATTTTACCTATTTAAATAATGCTGCTATGAACATAGGGATGCATTATTTTTAATTTAAATTCTTTATTGCTTAAAGTATTACATATGTCTCCTTTTCCCCCCATTGACCTCTCCCTGCCTTTCCCACCCTCAGCACATGCCCTCACCCCCCCTACTGTCTGTATCCATGGGTTATGCTTATATGCATGCATATAAGTCATTTGGTTGATCTCTTACACCCCCGCCCCCTGCCTTCCCTCTGAGGATAGATGGTCTGTTCTATGCTTCTATGTCTCTGGATCTATTTTTCTTCATCAGCTTATGTTGTTCATTGCATTCCACAAATGAGTAAGATCATGTGATATTTATCTTTCTCTGACTGGCTTATTTCACTTAGCATAATGCTCTCCAGTCCATCCAGGATGTTGCAACTGGTAGGAGTTCCTTCTTTTTTATAGCAGCATAGTATTCCATTGTGTAGATGTACCACTGTTTTTTAATCCACACATCTGCTGATGGGCACTTAGGCTGTTTCCAAATCTTAGCTATTATAAATTGTACTGCTATGAACATAGGGGTTACATATATCCTTTCTGATTGGTGTTTCTGATTTCTTGGGATATATTCCTAGAAGTGGGATTACTAGGTCAAATGGGAGTTCCATTTTTAATTTTTTGAGGAAACTCCATACTGTTCTCCACAGTGGCTGACCCAGTCTACAGTCCCACCAGCAGTGCACAAGGGTTCCTTTTTCTCCACATCCTTGCCAGCACTTGTCATTTGTTGATTTGTTGATGGTAGCCATTTTGACAGGTATGAGATGGTACCTCATTGTCGTTTTGATTTGCATCTCTGAGATGCATATATTCTTTATGATTAATGTTTTGGGCTTCTTTGGATATATTCCCAGAAGTGGGATCACTAGGTCAAATGTAAGTTATACATATATATTTTAGAAGAATCAGGTTTTATTTAGTGATGTGAACATTAAAAATATGCCTACATCGCTGAAATATTCACAAGGGACATGATCATTCACACTCATACACACGGAGGAATAAAAAAATGCTCCTTTAGTCATCCAAACTGCTGTCAGGGACAGCAAAGTGCTTGCTTATTCCACTGGGGGGCTTCAGTCTTCATGAATGTTGAATATTTTAGCTACTTCATTTAGATCTTCATGTTGCTCACCGTCCTTAATGATCTTCCTTGCTATCGGCCTTCAGTTGAAGATGTTCCACAGCACAATCCCCACCACCACTTTGTCCCTGAGGTAGAAGATAACACCTTTCCCATAGTCCTCCCCTTCAACAGGGACCTGGAGGACCCCAGGGTTGCTTGCAAGAACAGGGATTTCTGTGGCTTCTGACTCTGTCTCACTCTCTGATCGAATACCAGTCCCTGACTGCTCTGTGGCAGATTTCGGGTTATCTTGTGCAGATGCTTTTGCAAAGACACCAACCGTGGGCAAACTACTATCCACAAGATCAATAGCTTCATAGCCAACATCAGGGCCCAAACTGCTCTAGAACATTGATTGATGCCAGTATGGCTTAGCAGCTCCAGTCATATTTTCTCCAGCCAATCTTCCGCTCACAATAGCATGATCATGGTGCTCTACCCACCTCCTACCCAATTTTATACCGTAGAAGCATGCAGCATCTCCTGCCACCCAGATGTTAGAGCGTGCTTGGAGCTCTGCATTTACCTGGAAGCCACCAAAATCTGAGTCTACTTCTAGTCCACCAGTCTTACCCAACTCAACATTGGGCTCTAAGCCCACAGCTGCAACTATGTGGTCAGTTTCTACCTTCCGGCCATCTTTCAGCTTGATGAGTAACCTGCCACCGCTGACTCCAACTGATTGCACAATGGCATTGGGCAGCACCTTCACCCCCTCTCGTCTGACTTTTTCCATGGTCCAATTGCTGAGGTATTCAGGGAGGACCTTTCCCATATTTCCTTTCTCAGGGAAGAGCTGAATCACTTTGGTGCCTGAGGCTTGAGCTTTTCTGCCAAGAGCACAGGCCAGTTCACTACCAAGGAAGTCCCCACTGATAATCATAATCGACTTGACTTCCAGGGAAATCTTCTCTAAGGTTCTAAAGTCTCCAATCTTTCTGAAAAGCGTTGTTCTATTCTTCACCTCTGCTCCAGCCCTATCAATGGCAGACAGAGTTCTTAGAGTGCCTCCTGTTGCAATCAAGCACTTTTCATAGGTTATTTGAGAGCCATCATTAAGTTTCACCATGTTGCCTCTCACATCTACATGTACTACCTTCTTCTCAGTGAGGACAGCCACACCACCATTCTCAATGTGAGGCAGGTCCTGAGCAGAGACATAGAAAGAAGGTGGCTGGAAATATATGCTTCTCTCTTTTCCATTCCACTGCCTGGATCGCAGTGTCTTTGTGACATTTGGATCATCTGAAAACCACAGTTCTTTTGAAAGAGGAGGTCGCATGTATGGCAGCTCAGGATCTTCAGATACAATCAGTACCCTGGCCCCAGGATCCCGAGCCCTGATGGATCTGGCTGCAGCGAAAGCAGCAGTGCCTCCACCAATGAGCAGGAATGGAACATGACTTGGTACCCTGACTTGAGCAACTGGCTCTCCTTCTGGAGCAGATAATGCGGCCCTCTTCTGTTTCTCTTCTGGTGTCAGCCCTGATCCTGAAATTCTTTCATTATATCTTTTTTTTGTCACTTTTTATAAGCTTGTAGGCATAATAAACTCCTGCCCCAGTGACTGTTGCTCCTACAATTAAAAAGTATACTAGTCTGCTGCCATCTTTCCCAGAAGCACCTGCGGACGCTAGTGATCTAGAAGGGGATCCTAGGTGATGACACTGCACAACTGGAAGCCGGTTCCTTTGCCTCGGGCCTCGGATGCACAAAAGTCCGCACCAAGGGAGCCAGCTTCTGCTTCAAAGCACCTGCTGCCAGGCTTCCACACCGGTACATTTTGGCAGCTGCTACTCAGGACCTCCTCCTTCCTTTCTTCTCTCGCACTGACAGGTCAAACACCCTGGGCCCCGGCCCACTCCCCCCCCTTCCCCCCCCCCCCCCCCCGCTTCGCTTCGCGCACACTGTAAGTTATATTTTAATTTTTTGAGCAAACTCCATACTGTTTTCCATAATGGCTGCACCAGTCTGCATTCCCACCAGCAGTGTACTAGGGTCCCCTTTCCTCTACATCCTTGTCAGTGCTTGTTATCTGTTGATTTATTGATGGTAGCCATTCTGGCAGGTGTGTGGTGATATCTCATTATAGTTTTAATTTGCATCTCTCTGATGTTTAGTGAAGTTGGGCATTTTTTCATATGGCTATGTTCTCTTTGGAGAGGTGCTTATTCACATTATCTCACTTATGGGTGTTTGGGTTTAAATTTGGGTCATAAAATATCTACAGTATAAAATTGAATTTGTCAGATGTGTTTTGTATGACTTGAGATTTGTTTTGTATATTGTTTTTGTCTGAGTTCTGTCTCATTATCAAAAAAAAGGATTGAAACTTTTAAGAGTTTAGGAATTAAGTTAAGATTTAAAAAGTTATATAATTCTAGTGAATTTTCAATCTAAATCTAGTTAGAAAAGAGGATTAATTCTGCATTTTCAACTGAATGTGATAAGCAAGTTATCTTTTATATCTGATAAAAGGCTTAAGCGGCCACCATCTTGGGCCACATGGCACATGATGTTCCTGGGGGCCACCATCTTGAAACAGCAAAGGCCCGCCCCTCCCTTTGAATTAGCCAATCGCAAAAGGAATGTTTGCTTACTGAGGCAGAATGGAATTTCAGGGGTGGAATTAAAGGCGGAGTTTTGGGCCTTGGGGATGGGGTGGCATGCATGCCTCTCGGATTTATTTACTATGTTTTTTCAATGAAGATGCTTATTCTGATTGCTTAATAAATTAGCTTTTAAAATATCATCAAGGTCTCATATAATTTCAGTTATATGACAGATCAATGTTTTAAGCAGTCGACTTTAGTAAAAGCTGACAATAAAAGTTTAAATTCTTAAAAGTTGCAGATATAAACATTCTTTAAAGGTACAGAATAAACTGAAGAATATTATTCAGGCATTAAATCTAATTATTAATAGCATTCACCATGTATACTAAAGGAAAGTTATTTAATGTGACTACCTTACCTAGCAGGATTAAATGTCTTAAATTCTCTGATGGTGACCACAGCTTTGCAGGGAGAAAATGGGCAGGCAATAAGCGTGTTCTTCCAGCAGTTTCTCTGACATTCAAGGTATATCATAAAAAGTCAATGGCCAGATTGAAAATAATTAACTCTATGGTCAAGACTAAATTCTTTAATGTTAAGAACTGGTTTGAGTTTTTAATAATCTTTAAATTGGATATATTTGATGGCTTTTCCGAATGTAATACTTCAAGAATGTAACTGAAGGACAGATTTTGTGACACCTCAAAGGGCCCTGGGGTAATACAAAAAAAAAGATTTATTCCTTCTCCCTAAAAAGAAATAACTAAATTAGACCAATGAATATACTTGAGATTGCATGAAGAAACTCTGCCAAATGAATTTAAAAAAATAATTAATTAATAACAATGTTCTATTTAAATGCATATGCCTTGAATGTCATGAAAGTTACTATTAAGTGTATGCACAGACCCACAAAGTCATTTTTCTAATTTCTTAACTCACATGTAACAGCAATTTGCATCTAAAAGGTATAAATGCCAAGGGGTTTGAAGTCATCTAGAAAACCCTGTCTTCCTTAAACTAAGGACAATTAAAAGTTAATGATCTATATTTTCTCTCCTTAAACAAAGGTTAAATACCTTATGTCAACGTACTCAAAGGGACTGGTAGCAGAAATCCAATTAATGTTATTTACTGTCCACAAAGACAAGTAAAATTAAAATATAAACCTCATTTCAAATTAATTTAAATTGGTTAATTGAAATAAATAAATATTCAAGAAAACTTAATTGTACTGTACAGGAAACTGTTCCTGAAGTATTAACTAAAATTCTTATTGATGGTTCAAAAATTGCTTAACATGTTATGTATCCAAAGCAGTCATATTTCTATACAAGAAATTAAATCTAAAGTTATCAAGACTGCATTAAAATTTTTTTCAAAAGCCTCTTTATATTATTTTAATACAAAATAGGGGCATAGTAGAATAATCTCATGTAAGAATATTATATTAAGCCTATATTATTTTAAAATTGTTACTTTACAATTAGTTTTCACTTGTAATACCAGTGAATGTGCACTGGTGTCAAGGTGGGCCAAAAGGAAAATGCTCTGGTTAAATGAAAGAATCTCAAATCTAAATTATAGGAAATTCCCTCTTAACATTTGGTCAAGGATATGCTTATATATTTCCAGAAAATTTCTCTAAGCCCATGTGGATTCCTGCAAGAAATAGTAACTTCAACATGGATCCGAGGGAAGAACTGGCCAGGTTAAAGAGGAGACTGCACCTGGAGCCATGCCTTATAGCTGCAGGTAATCAACTTCCCCAGCTGTAAATAGCAGTGGTCCAAGCAACTCACTGAAGATAAGAAGTGGGAGGAGGACGAAATGGACAGCGAAGAGCCCAGAAGTAACCTGGAGCCCAGGAACACCTGAGGACATCCTTCTTGCCATGCTAGCAGTAATCAGCTGTACAGTAATGCTACCAGGGGCGAATGGGGAGGTATTTTGGACTTATGTTCCTGACCCACCATGGGTAAGACCCCTTAAGTGGGCTGATTGTCCAACTAATATAGTCACCAATGATACCCAAAGCCTTGGTCATCCAGGAGGACCACAGGTGGGGCAAGGAAGTATATGGGCAAAGTATAATTTTACACAGGTAAAGAATATTACATTAAGCCTAAATTATTTTAAAATTGTTACTTTACAATTGATTTTCACTTGTAATACCAGTGAATGTGCACTGAATCCCTTTTATATGACACTAAATCAAACCAGTGTTCCCTTGTGTGTAAAATTAAGGAGAGGTTTTTGGCCAGCTTGGACCCCAAAGGATGGGGAAGAAAAAGCTCAAATACGTTTATTATCTCTACTTGTTCCAGGGAGAGGTGCAGAAAATGTAAATGTGCTAAAACATCCCCCAACTAAGCCATTATGTAAAAAGTCTTATGAATGGTACCCCACCGAGGAAGAAATTAATTGGCAAGACTGTTATAGTAATTATCCTACCACCAGCAAACTTAATAACAATTTTTTCTTTGTGGACTGGAGCCCTTATGGGTCTTTATATAGTAACAATCGCACCCTAAAATGGAAAGGGGACACATCCTATCTATATGTTGAAGCAAATCACTCCATCTCATGGCATGGAGGAGAATTTGTTGGGCCTCAATTGCAACATGACAATCAGCCCCTACAAAGTACGCAATGGAAATTAGCTGCTGCACTTGCACCTATTAAATGGAATAGTTTTAATTATAGCTCAAATAATTCCATTTTTGCTTTACAAGGAACTTTCAATAAGACAGTGCTTGCTATTGCCTGTGTGTTTGATTCATTTGTACTCCTCTCAGGCCCCATCCAGGTGCACCTTAATGTTAGAAGCCATCTGTATGAGGTGCCATGCACAGGTTGCACTTTATCCCATTGTATTAATTCTACATTTCAAAAGAAGTTCCTCGTGATTTTAAAACAAGCAGCTTTTGCTGGGGTTCCCACCAACTTAACTGAGCCTTGGGAATCTCACCAAACCTACCAACTGTTGCATGATCTAGTAAAAATCTTAAAAAGACAAAAAAGATTTCTTGGAATGTTAATTGCATAAATCTTTTCCAAAAAAGATTTCTTGGAATGTTAATTGCATAAATCTTTTCCCTAGTAACCTTACTTACTTCTGTGGGCATTGCTGCTTCATCAATGGTACAGACTGTTTAAACCTCTCAGTTTGTACAACAAGTCAAGAAAAATGTAACTAAGACCCTGTCTATACAGAAAAGAATCCACAGCCAGTTTGAGATAGAATTATCGGCACTAAAGTCTACAGTCCTGTGGATGGGTGATAAAATCCATGTCCTAGAGCAAAGAATATCTTTGCAGTGTCATTATAATTTCTCCAAGATTTGTGTTACCCCTGTTCCCTATAATAGTACCCTGCACCCTTGGGAATCAATAAAAATTCATCTTCTTAGTGCTTTGGGGAAAGGTAACACAACCCTTGATATTTTAGAATTATAACAGCATATTGTACAATTATCCCAGGCAAACTTACAAACCAATTCCCTTAATGCCTGGCAGCAATTTATAGAGGACTTGAAAGAGTTTAACCCCTTTCACTGGATATCATTGCATTTATCTCTCAGCATAACCACTATTGTTTGTCTCATTCTTGTTCTCATATGTTTACTTATAGTCTGCAGATGTGGAATGAAGAGTCTTAAAAGGACTCAAACCCTTCAGGCAGCATTCACTTATCAAGATTTATTAAGGAAAAGTAACAGGGAAGAGAGCCTAGCACATAATTAATCATTGCCTTTATGGTACTAGGAGCTCCCCTAGAGCTAAAAACAGACAATGGGGAGGAGAAACCAAGATGGCCGCATAGGTAAACACCGGAAATTGCTGCCTCCCACAGCAACTTCAAAAATACAACGAAAAGACAAAATGGACATAATCCAGAACTACAGAAAGGCTGGCTGAGTGGAAATTCTACAACTAGAAGGAAAGAGAAAAGCACACTGAGACTCAGAGGAGCTGCGGAAGTAAAGTGCAGAGGTACAGAGGCGCACGCGGCAAGGGCTGGCAACTGAGGACCCGGCTGTCTTTTTGAATTGGAAGGGAGTCACAAGCTCCCAACTGCTCTGAACTCCAGTTCTAGGAAGTCTCTGGGGACCCAGGACTCATACGGGGAGAAACTGGGCTGTCTAGCAGCAGGCAGAACTTGGAACTTGAGGGCGGCTTTCCCTCAGAGGTGCTTGCAGCAATTACCAGGACACTGAGACTCAGGGCCCCTTAGGGCAGGGCTGAGGATCAGCCATAGCTGCTTGCTCCGCCCTGTTGATTCCCTGAAACCCCATCCCACCCAGGCTGCTGCAGAGACTTTTGCATATGAATGCCCTGGCCCTTTCCAATCTGAAAATTACATAACAAATTGCAGCTGGGACGGACAGACACAGAACTTCCAAGAGAAGGCCCAAGGCCCCACAGCAGCTTGCATTGCTTCACAGCTGGGCCTCATCTGGGCACCTCCAAACCCCCAAAAAGGAAGGGGAATCTGCAGTTCTCTTCATAGCTCCTGCTGGGTAGTCTCAGGCAGAGTCTAAATTAGCACCTCCTTAGATCCAAGAGCCAGTGTACTCAGTGGTCAGAGCAGGACCATCCAGACTACAATTCTTCAGATCCATAAGGGACACACTCAGGGGGCAGACCCAGTGAGCACCAAAGCCCCACTGAAGCAAGTCTTGCTCCAGAAGGGTGTCTTCAGCACAGAAGTTCTCCCACTGAAGACAGCTGATTCTCACTGCCAATTGGCCTGGAGGTCAATTCCTCCCAGTGATAACTACAACAATCAAGGCTTAACTACAACAAGACTACAACAAGACTGTGCACAGAGCCCACAAAGGGGTGCACCAAGAGTGTCCACCTCAGGTAATTGGGGAGGCTGAGCCACTGGGCCCTATAGGACACCTAGCACACAAAGCCACTCTACCAACACAAGGAAGCATAAAAAATGCGGAGACAAAGAAACAGGTCACAAATGACAGAAATAGAGGAAAGCAAACAACTGGATATAGAGTTCAAAACCACGGTTATAAGGTTTTTCAAGAATTTTATGGAAACCGCCAATAAATTTAGTGAGACCCTGGAGGATATGAGAAAAGACCAACTAGAAATTAAGCATACACTGACTGAAATAAAGAATAATATACAGAGATACAACAGCAGACAAGAGGATCCCAAGAATCAAGTCAAAGATTTGAATACCAAGAAGTGGAAAACACACAACCGGAAAAGCAAAAAGAAAAAAGAATCCAAAAATATGAAGATAGTGTAAGGAGCCTCTGGGACAACTTCAAGCATACCAACATCAGAATTATAGGGGTGCCAGAAGAAGAGAGAGGGCAAGATATTGAAAACCTATTTGAAGAAATAATGACAGAAAACTTCCCCTACCTAGTGAAAGAAATAGACTTACAAGTCCAGGAAGCGCAGAGAACCCCAAACAAAAGGAATCCAAAGAGGACCACACCAAGACACATCATAATTAAAATGCCAAGAGCAAAAGACAAAGAGAGAATCTTAAAAGCAGCAAGAGAAAGAAAGTCAGTTACCTACAAGGGAGTACCCATACGACTGTCAGCTGATTTCTAAACAGAAACTATGCAGGCCAAAAGAGAGTGGCAAGAAATATTCAAAGTGATGAATAGCAAGAACCTACAACCAAGATTACTTTATCCAGCAAAGCTATCATTCAGAATTGAAGGTCAGAAAAAGAGCTTCACAGATAAGAATAAGCTAAAGGAGTTCATTACCACCAAACCAGCATTATATGAAATGCTGAAAGGTATTCTTTAAGAAGAGGAAGAAGAAAAAGGTAAAGATAAAAATTATGAACAGCAAATACATATCTGTTAACAAGTGAATCTAAAAATCAAGTGAATAAAATATCTGATGAACAGAGTAAACTGGTGAATATAATAGAACCAGGGGCATGGAAAGGGAGTGGACTGACAATTCTTGGGGGGAAAGGGGTGTGGGGGTGCAGGAAGAGACTGGACAAAAATCATACATCTATGGATGAGGACAGTGGGAGGGGTAAGGGCAGAGGGTGGGGTGGGAACTGGGTGGAGGAGAGCTACGGGGGAAAAAAAGAGGAACAACTGTAATAATCTGAACAATAAAGATTTAATTTTAAAAAAAGTAAAAAAAATAACCTCTTAAATGTATTTTACACTTGGAGGAGATTGTACAGAAATCGTCTTATTTGCATTTTCACTAAATGACTAAACATTTTAGCCATTATGCATATGCTAAAAGTACAAATAATTTGATTTTGATTTATACCTTTTTTTAAAGGTGAGTATATCCATTTTTCATTCATGAAAATCTTAGGCAAAGAAGTATTACAAAAGAGAAAACAACCCAAAACTCTCAAAATAAATAAATAAATAAATAAATAAATAAATAAATAAATAAACAGACAATGGATCCACGTACGCTAATTCTGTTTTCAGTACTTTTGTCAACAATATCAAATTTGTCATAAAACTAGTATCCCTTATACTTCTCAAGCAATAATGAAGTAAACCAATTGTACTATTAAAATGCAATTATTAAAACAGAAAGGGGGAGACAGATGTTATGTGTCACCTCAAATATAAACTCAGTCATGATCTTTATATTTTAAAATTTTTTGCTTTATATTTTAAATTTTTTGAATTGCGATGCAGAGGATTGTACAGCAGCTGGAAGGCATCAGGCCTCCTGTACAATAGCCTCCGCCAAGTTAGCCTGGTTGAAGAAAGCAAAAACCAGACAAAAGTTTTATCAGATTCAATAATAATGTGGGGAAGAAGTTGTGTTTTGTATCTTTCCAGAAGGAACAGCTCAGCCAATCTGGATGCCAGAGCATTACGTGCGTCACTATGATGGACCCAGAGAAGCTGCTTGTCCCATCGTTCGAGGGACTGAAAGTTGCCCTGATGACAGCGATGCAGAAGAGGAAAACAAAAACTACGTAAAAGACTGAGGTGTCAACATAGGGTCAGCTGAAGAAGTTAACAACTAAAGCCAGCGGAGGTGGAAGTTACAGCCTCAACCATGTTTCTGGATATGCTAACATTGGTTAGCTGCCAGTCTTCTATAAGACCTTGCACAGCCAAGTCTAAGGACTCTGAGTAAATATACAACAGCAGCAAAAGAGACTTTCAGTTAGTAGCTAAAAATGTTAACATAGCTATAGTTTGATTTCTCTCTTGTTGTGTTTGCATTGATATTGTTTTTTTATTAGTTTTATTTAGTCAAAGTTTTGTTTTTGATATTAAGTTTTATTTTTAACTTTAGTTGCTTAAATATAAAAATCGGGGGAGATATGGAGGGCTGCTGACTAGCACATTCGGGATTTTTTTAGATATCATCAACTGAACTCAGGATGGAGGCAGAGCCATGCCCTGGAGGCGGTCCTAGTCAAGAGGCTAGGACGCCACTCAGTCTGACTTTCCTGCCCAGGTGCTAAGGGGGGAGGGTCCTATTATGTTGCCAGGAACTCCAGGCCCACCCAGATGTGATGTAACTTCCTGTTACTTTGAGTATAAATAAACTTCCCACCATGTGGGAGGGGCTCTGTTCATCTATCAGAGGGCAGATGCCACACCCAGGCCCAGCTTTCCCTCTATGTCTGTCTCAGTCTTGTTTTATTCATTTTTCCTTAAACCTCGTCATGTTCTACACAAGAATTCATCAACCCCCATGTTCTCTCTCTCTGCGCTCGCCACGAGAAGAGAGACCTCTCCCCCCCCACCCCCCCGCCCCATAGTAGGTTAAGCTGATGTTCATTTAATTATTTTCACTAGGAAATCTATAGTCACATTGATATCAGAAAAACAAGCCAGAAGCAACCTCAAACATTATATTATAATGATGCAAAAAATGATGATGATGATAGATGAGAAAAAAATGAAGCCCAGGGAGGTGCAACAAGTTATCCAAGATCACACAAAAAATTGGCAAAAAATGATAGAAGATTCAAGAACCTAGTCTTTACATGGACCAAAATACTAATGAGCTACTTCACCTTAAGTTCCTAAAACATACATCTGTAACTAGCCAACAGGTTGTAAAAGTATGTAAGTTAAATCACAATGCTCTCTAGCATACAATCCCCATGCCAGAGTGAAAGAACAGAGAAGGAGCTGCCTGACATTTGCTAGCTTTTCTGATTTAAGCACCAAAGCATTTGGACTATAAGATTTAGAGACTATAATACTGGAAAAAAATGAAGATGTATCTGAGTGATTTCTTATATATAGTGGGAAAAGAGTAGGCAGGCCAGTTTTCAGGGAAGAGTCAGGAGTAAAAGTATTACGTACTGTACACTATGATGGTGATGTTGGCTTGCAGGGCAGTATTGTTTTCTTCCCTGCAAATGTACAAACCATTGTCTTCCATAGTTACATTCCAAATGGTCAAGTTACTATAACTCTTGTACACAGGGGATCCTTGGTACAATTTTCTTTTAATTTCACAACACCTGGGTGTTGTCTTGGACTGTGGGGTGAGAAAAAAAAAGAGAATAATTTCACTTGAGATTATTGAGCACTCCTAGGTACCTAACTTGTCACAGCTCAACAGAAAGCCAAAGAAAATCCCTATGGCAACATGACACTTTTCCTGCACTTCTATTACATTACATACATAACTAATGAACCATGATGTGGTGAAAAATGAAATGCAAGTCCCTTACAAGAGTGGCTTCCTTAAATGCAGAAGCTGCTTATAATTCAACTTCGTTGACTTTCTTAGCACTTTGCCTAGTTCTTGACCCAAAGTAGGAACTGAGTGAGAATGGCAAAGAGAAAGGATGTGGGTGGATTTGTGAAGAGTTAGAGCAGGGATACTGTCCTTACATCTTGCCGATTGAATACCCAGTTCAGTTTGATTCGTCCATTGAATGTGGTCTCTGCAACACATTGCAGGAAAAGGGTATCTCCTATGAGAAGTTTCTGGTGGTTGTATCTGATGGAGATATTTTCTCTCTTGGTTTCTGGAAAATATATCAGATGGCATAATACTGACAAAGAAGGCAAGAGACAAAAATCTGGATTATGGAGTACTTCTTAGAATTCTCAATTTCTCATTCCTTTTCTTATATGGAAATGTAGACTCAAAACCAAACCAGAAGATTCCATGATTCAGAAACTACTGGATAAGATTTTATATAAATTATATCAAGAGGCTTGGTGGTGGTGTCAAGGCTTATCTTCCTAGTTCCTGAGGTTTTTCAATGAAAAGAATTCTGCAATCCTGCTTAGGAAATCATATACACAGTTTAATAAACTCTCCATCAGAAAGTTTTTCCTCCTACTGATCTAAAGCCATTAAGCCCCTCTGTGGCTAATTCTGCTACATTTCTGAATTCTCTGAGCAAAGGGTCTTCCCTGGATTAGAAACCTGTTTTCACTTCTATACAAGAGCAGCATTAATATAAAGTTCCAAGATGTCATTGTTTAGCCACGATATGTACCATCATTTCATAGTTTGGCAAGGATAAACTTATAAAAGCTAAGTATCTATTGTTAGACACTGATAAACCATTGATTTTATGGATCTATTGAGCAGGCAGCTGAAAACAGTAACAGAACTTAGTCTGGGCTTTTTCTACTGAGATACATACAGTTCTTAAAATAAAAGCTTAGAATCACTAGTTATTAAATAATATGGAAGAGATTATAGCTGAAGTAAGGTTTATACAAATAGGAAGTGATTACCAGGAGCAGTAGGATCCCATTTCCTAACCTAAAAACGTAAGATCACATACCCAGACGCTGTGGGAGATAGAATGACTTGTGTGTCTTCCCATTAACTTCGGCAATACACTGGAGCATGGTGCTGTAGAAGTGGTAAGAGGGTCGGGTCACAATGAAGCCTTTCCTGGGATTCCAGTTTTGGCTTCCATAGGAAAATGTGGCAGAGTGTAACTATGGGGCAAAAAAGGAGGACATAGGAACACATACATGTAAAGTTCTGGCCAGTCATCAGTATCATACCCAAACTATCTGCTCTGAAGCCACCGAGAGGAGTGGCTTGCCCTCCCACTCACCCACCCAAGTTTCCTCAGAACTGAGTCTGTGCTGGTTAACCTTTGTTTTCTTCTCAGAGATTAGCACAGTGATGGGCTCAGAGTAGATACTCAATAAATAATAATTATAGTAATAAACACTTACCAAACACTTACTATGTGCCAGGCACTGTATTAGCTCATTTAATCTTTATAACTCTATGAGATAGGTATTAATGTTACTCTCATTTTACAGATGAAGTTCATAGGGGACACCTTGCTAAACTGATTGCTTATTATTGGTTTGAATATTAAGGCTTATAGCTCTTCTATTGGATATATTTAGAGCCAAAAAGGCTATGCTAAGATTCATTGGGCCTCCTTTTTAAGATATGTGAGAGAATCGCAGCTGTCAGGTTCCACATCTTCTCATGAGGGCCCCTGATATTTACGTACATTCTGTTACTGTAGGTGGCTCTTTCTGCCTCAAGTAAGGAAGGGCATATGAAAAAAGACTTTAAGGAACTTAATGGCCCACATGAAGTCCATTTGTAGCTTGTACTTTCATTCATTTAATCAAATATTTAATATTTAATAGTATCTATTCTGTGCTAGGCAATAGGGATCCAGCTGCAAACAGCACAAACTGAGTTCTTACTCTCAGCTAGTGTGTTTCTAAACAGATCTGGATTACTAAATCTTCTTTTGATTGATATAAAAGCAATATATACCAATTGTGAACGTTTTTTTAAAATACTGGAGAAAATAAATAAAAAATAATAGTGATGACCTATAACCCAGAAATAGCCACTAGGAATAATAAAACATATTTACTTACAGTCTTTTATCTATGTATGTATATATTGTTACATAGCTGTACTTATAAAGTATATACAATGTATCCTGTTTTTTTCCTATTTTACATTATATAATTAGCATGTTCTCATATTATTAAAAACTCTTCATAAACAATTTTAATGACTGTATAATATTGGTATTCTAATATTTATTTAACCATTCTTTTGTTAGATATTTATGTTGTAATAATTTTTGTTTTATTTAAAACAATGTGACAATGAATATCTTTACGTTTCAATCTTTGCTTATTCACTGGACAAGATCCTTAGATGAACAACTACTGGATCAAAGTGTACAGACATTTTCCAAGCACTTGATATATTTTACCAAAGTCCATCACAGCAGAATATACTAATTTATATCCACTGGTATATGAGAATGGACTCTATATTTTAAGGAGGATATTTACAAATTGAAGCATGGTCAGAGGAAGATGATAAAAACTATTAAGGTTTTGGAAGCCTTGTGATATAAGGAATCGTTTAAGAAACAGGACATTTTTAGTGGGACAAAAGAAACACTTGAGGATGGAAAGTGGTAGGTGGAGTTAGTGATTGGTTGGGGATGCAGAGGCTCTTTCCTAGTATTTGAAGAACTCTTACTTGGGAACTTTTGTGTATAACAGAGGGTATAATGGGGACCAATAAGTGGAAATGACAGTGATGCATATTTTGGCTCAATCAGATGGTGACTTCTCTGTCACTGAAAGTATTGAAACAATAGCTGAATGACTATTTGTCCAGGGTGCTATAAAATAATTTTTGTGGAAAATTAGACTGTAAGGTCTCTTCTAACACTGAGCTTCTATCTCTTTTTGACCCATAGTTCGGTTATCTTATTCTTATCCAACAAGAACTACTCAGACACTTATTATTTTTTCTTTTTTAAAAAAATATTTTTATTGATTTCAGAGAGGAAGGGAGAGGGAGAGAGAGAGATAGAAACATTCATGATAAGAGAGAATCATTGATCGGTTGCCTCCCACATGCCCCCAACTGAGGACCGAGCCTGCAACTCAGGCATGTGTCCTTGACCAGAATTGAACCTGGGACCCTTCAGTCCTCAGGCCGACGTTCTATCTACTGAGCAAAACTGGCTAGGGCTATTTGTTTCTCTTTTTAACTTTTAATTTTATTGTTGTTGACACTATTACAGATGTCCCCATTTTCTCCTCCCCTTGCCCAACTCCATCCAGCCTCTGTTCCCCTTCCCTATGGCCATCACCACACTGTTGTCTGTGTCCATGGGTTATACGCATATGTTCTTTGGCTAATCTCTTCACCTTTTTTCATCCAGTCCCCCCTAACACTGCCACCTGACAGCTGTCAGTCTTCCATGTATCCATGTCTCTGTTTCTATTTTGCTCATAAGTTTATTTTTTTTAATTAGATTCTAGATATAAGTGAGATCACATGGTATTTATCTTTCTCTGACTGGCTTATTTCACTTAGCATAATCATCTACAGGTTTTTAATATCAGGACAAGGTCATCACATATTGTCTAATAACACAAAACCTAGGGTTGAAAGTTTATCAGATTTCTTTTTAGTTTCATGTTTTGTTTTGTTTTACTTCTTAAGTATTAACTATTGAATTAAAACATTTAAAATAATTTTTCAAATATCAGTTTTCACCAGAATATTTGTTGGAACTCTTTGAGAAGCCCTTTCACCATTAGTAATTTCACCATAACCTAAATGTACCTAACTACCAGATGTCCCCAGGGAATCTGACAATTAAAAAACAATAGAATAAAATAAAGACAACACAAGTAACATATGGGATAAATTACAATAATCAAGGAGAGTCAAAACACCTTGAGTTTTTTGCATGCTTATGCAGAAATTCAGTGTTGCAGGAATTCAAAGTAATGGTAAGATACTAAAATATTGAACTATCTGATTGCAGAGTTGAAATACTCTGTGTCTTAATACTTTTTCCATTTGAATGATTAAAGCCTCAGTCCTAAGAAAGCAACTCATTCATTTAATTAACCCTATAGATTAATGGCTCTCAATGAAGGGTTGGGGAAGGGTTTGGCTCCCCAGGGGATATTTGGTAATGTTTGGAAACATTTTTGATTGATAAAACTTGCAGGGGGGTGGGAGGGATGCTACTGGCATCTAGTAGGTAGAGGCCAGGGATGCTGTTAAGCATCCCATAATGCACAGGATAGCAGCCCCAACCCTACAACAAAGAAGTATCTGACACCACATGTCAATAGTTAAAAAAAAAACCTGCTATAAGATTTCACCTACAAAATCTCTGTTATGCCCTTCCTCTTCCCTTCCATTCTAAATTAGATTTTCCTTATCTATATTAGATACTTCATTATCCATATTAGACACAATTGCTCAAAATAAGAACCTTTCCTTATTTTTGTCTCTACCCCTTCCTACAAACCATCCCTGACATCCCTCTCACACTAAACAAACATGTCCTTTAACTATGTAGTTTGTGTGAGAGCTGCCATTTTCATATAAATCCTTCCCCTTTGGCCACAGTAATTAGTCTAGAAATGGGCATCAGATTTTAGGTAGGGCAA
The DNA here is from genome assembly GCF_963259705.1 of Myotis daubentonii. NCBI lineage: Eukaryota > Metazoa > Chordata > Mammalia > Chiroptera > Vespertilionidae > Myotis > Myotis daubentonii. Next base: position 100,432,594 of record NC_081861.1, on the reverse strand, counting down.
TCAAAACCCTTCCCTGTGATTATTTTGTAATTTGGGGTCACATAAGAAATGCCTCACAGTTGTTCTCTGGCAATAAATACTTAATATACTGTAGATAACCACATCCCCCTTGTGAAAGAAGCAAGTCTATGGTATTCAATAGAGGAGCTGTTACTGAACACATGTCCCTGAGGTTTAGCCATACTCTTCTTTTTAAAATACGCTTTCCATTTTACCTACTAGTTCTAGTTTGTTAGGTTTGGTTGGATTTCTGTTGGTTTCAACCAATAATCCTGGATACTCCATGTTTCAACCAATACTCCTGGATACTCTATACACCAGTTTAAATCCTCAGAAAAGACTGACTCAGGAAAGTAATCTGTTTCTCCTCTCTATTCCCACTGTGTCTGGTACATACAGATATCTAATAGAGAAATTAGACAAACAACTTATTAATAACACACACACAGGAATACCACACTACTTGTAAGTCAGGAATTGAACCCTGAGAACATCAATTGTGTATATTAAATGAGATAATGCAAATAAAGCTCTCAGCAGAGTACCTGGCACTGGTAACGGCCTGTAATGCATTCAATAGTAACCCCTCCAAAAGATATATCTACTTTTGAATGAGATGATTTTTATAAAAGCAATCTTTGCAGATATAATTAACTTTAGGATGTTGAGATGAGATCATCCTGGATTAGTCTAGGCCAGTGATGGCGAACCTTTTGAGGTCGACGTGTCAGCATTTTGAAAAACCCTAACTTAACTCTGGTGCCGTGTCACATATAGAAATTTTTTGATATTTGCAACCATAGTAAAACAAAGATTTATATTTTTGATATTTATTTTATATATTTAAATGCCATTTAACAAAGAAAAATCAACCAAAAAAATGAGTTCGCGTGTCACCTCTGACACGCGTGTCATAGGTTCGCCATCACTGGACTAGGCCCTAAATCCAATGATATGTGTCCTTATAAAAGACAGGACAAAAGAAGACATACATAGAGACAGAAGGGAGAAAGCCATGTAAGGACAGAGGCAGAGACCAGTGTTAACCAGCATCAAGCCAAGGAATGGGTGGAGCCACCAGGTATTGGAAGAGACAAGGAAGGATTCTCTTATAGAGCCTTCAGTAGAAATATGTGCCTGCCAACACTTTGATTTCAGACTTCTGGCTTTCAGACCTATGAGAGAATATATTACTATAGGCCACTCGCTTTATGGTAATTTTTATGGTAATTTTCTATGAATATATCTGGGCAGTGCTTTGCACAGAGTGAACTTGGTAAATGCGTTGGACTGAAGCAAATTATATTAAATTTGACCTCAGAATGAGTTCTATTTTCCTTCTTCATGAAGTTGGATTCGGTTACTGTTACCATTGGGTAAACTCCCTTAAATATACTGTTGGCTTGCTTTTAACTAAAGTTCACTTCTGATGAAGCTACACTTTAGGAAAAGGAGCACTCTTCTCTCTCCTCCACCTGTTGAGTGTCACTGAAATCCAGTGATGAAATTTAAGTACAAGAAAGGGAATGCAAACACATATGTGGGTCTAGTGAGGACAGAGCAGGAAGTAGAAAATACACAGACAAGAAGTTTACTTCCAGTCCTAATGATCATGATTATACAGTACTTTCACCTATATAACTTATTGTATTTTACAAGGCATAATCCATATTCAGTCTCCTAACTGGTTAAGGATCATTATCCAACCTGAGCTCTAGGTTTCCTCATTCTTAGTCCAGAACTTCTCTCTTTCTGTGGGCTTCAGGAAACTGGCCTGATTCTAGAGACTAGCTCAAGATCTATTTACAGTGTGATAAAAACCCTCTTATATCCTCTTCAGGGCACCTCTTTAATTCACCTCTCAGATTATAGTTGTCAAACTTCAGGATGAAAGTGGTGTCTAAGGATTGACATAGGTCTTTAGCTAACAGCTCTTTTAAGAGCAGCAGTAAGTTGATTTTTTTTTCAGAATAAAATGAGCTAATGAAGAAGCTAACCTGAACTGTGGAAAATGTTGGTGATTAGAAAAGGAAGTGGAATGTTATGGGTTGGTGTCTTTGAAACCCCTTTTAGTGGAAGGGTTAGATTTTTGGATAATATGAAATTGCCTACTCTAATGAAAGCAGCTAAGGCCTTAGGAAAAAGCAAATCCTAGGTTTGTCTTGACTCTCATACCCTGACACATCCTCTGGAGGTAAACTGGCTGCCTAGTGGGGTTTAATTTTAGAAAAGGATGTTTGAATCAGACAGCTCAGTCCCTTCCCTACTTAGTGCTTCATTTTAGCAGAGGAAAGAGACACAGTGATTTCAAGCTCTACCAGAGGAAGAGGAAAAAGAAGCCTGGTGGGTGTGCCAGAACACCCTCCCTGCCACTAGGTAGAGAAAGGATAAGGTGGACAGCCAAGCATATAAGTTATACAGCAGACTGCATCCTCCCTGCTCCACCCATCTCCACACACCACTGCTTCTTTCTGGACCAAGTCCCAAAGACAAGGAGCCATCTTCCTTTTCCCTTTAGAAATAGCCAATAGAATGTCAGGGAAAAGTGGGAGCTGGTGGCTTAGTGAAGGGAGAATGACCACATGGCTCTGAGGACTGCTCCTCTGAGTGTATAACGAACTTTCTAACAACCTTAGGGTCAGGTAAGCCTGGAAAGAGGAGGGTTTTTCAATCAGGATAGTGTGGTCTTCAGGGAGTGGCTAATGGAGTCTAAAGTCTTCTGTACATTGTTAGAGGTTAAATTCCTCTGCCTGTGGGCTTTTGCACTTTCTTATGCCACATCAGTTGTTTTACCAGACATAATTTCCTGGCTGACCCATATCTCAGCTTTCACAGTGGTACTGACAGAAGGCATTGGAAAAATGCTAACATTCCCTCTAAGGAAAGAAAGTGAAATGATCTTTGCCTGCTTTTGTGGGAGGTTCACACCTTTTTCCTAACAAGAAAAGGAAAAAGGGCTTGGGTGCAGAGGAACAGTGTATCCAGGAGAGGAGCAGAGATAATCTTCCATCCCGAAGAAGGTCACAGGATAATAACTGAAACACTTGACAGGGAAACTGAACACCCAATTTTTACTTTTGACTATGACACTTAATGAAATATACATCATAAACAAGTTCTTCCTTTTCTCTAAGCCTAAGATCTCTTTTATATACAATGGAAATAATAAACCAGCTCTATCCACTTTACAGAGAGTTATGTATGCACTTCAAAGGTGATATACATGAACTATTTTAAAATTTGTAGTAATGTTATGCAACTATGGATTGTGAGAGCTTTGGTAGATGTGAAAGTTATCTACAAAGGAAATATGTTACTCCATTCATCACCAAGATTGATTTAACTAATCAAGATAGATGGGTTTGTTTCCCCTTTCTCTATTCTTCTTGAGTATTCCCCTGAAAACTATCCACCATTTTCTCTCTATTTAAGAAAAATAGCCCTAACTGGTTTGGCTCAGTGGATAAGCATCGGCCTGCAGACCCAAGGGTCCTGGGTTCGATTCCGGTCAAGGGCATGTACCTTGGTTGCGGGCACATCCCCAGTGGGGAGTGTGCAGGAGGCAGCTGATCGATGTTTCTCTCTCTCTCTCATCGATGTTTCTAACTTTCTATCCTTCTCCCTCCCTCTCTGTGAAGGATCAATAAAATATATTTTAAAAAAAGAAAAAAAAAAGAAAAATAACCACTCTGGCCTCAGAGCTCTGCACATGGACAACATTTACATACAATCTACATGAGGTCTTACAGGACATCTAAGCATCCATTGTCTCCCCACCCCCCTAGTTGTTATAAACTTGTGGTAACACTGGTCCAAGGTAAAATGGTACTATGTCTGCTTCTATATGCTGCTCCAAAGAGACAGACATAACACAGATGGAGCAAGAAATGAGACTGAAATACTGTCCCCTACTCTCTTTACATTTCATAATCTAGATAACAGCAAGTTCTCTATCTGAGACCCCAATAATGAAACTTACCAACTGAAGCTTGACATTGACATCAGGAGAAGTAACTCGGCATGGCACAACCACCTCTTGGGTTCCAGGAAACACGGTGATCACCAGTGGCGCAGAAGAGTAGGTCTGCACAAAGACCTGGTTGTCATCTGCAGGAATGACAAATCAGACCAAGGTTGCTATTGTCATCAGGATAAGGGTCCATAGTTTTTATATGACACTTGAAGATCGTTATATTTAGTTCTATAATTTTATACAGGAAATTTGGTTCAGAGAAGGAAAAGAACTCAACAAAGGGGTACAGTGCGGACTTGGAGCCAGGTATCACCTAGGAAAAAAAATTTTCATAAGAACCAGGAAAGCACAAACATCTGTTCATAAAAGTTTGTAAGAGAAATTCATTCCATTAATTTTACCTATTGGGTCACATGATATAAATCAAAATTCTCATCCACATGATCATGTCTCTGATACTTATCAAATTTTTTGTCATCTAAAATCCTTACTTCTTTTCCATGTAAACTGTTTAAAACCCTATGGATTCCCTGCATACAATGATTGTCAAAACAATTTAAGCTAATATCCATAGTGATTAATGGATTAGGCATATTACATTTCTATATCCAGGATAATTATTTATTTGAATGCTATATCTCCTATACATGCAAAAATCAGATCACTGCTCTCCTTTTATAAATGAAAATGCATTTGAATGACTATAAGCAATCTCAAGTTACATCTACTTTGTTTTTCTACACTCCTGTGTAGACACAAGACACAATCAATAAATTTATGTGGGCGCTTGCAGTGTAGGCACTTCTCATATGGTAAACACACAGAATGTCAATCTGAAAATAGAGACTGCTTATATTGGATTCCAAAATGGCTGTAGAATAGCTGGAAGCTCCATCCTTTTGCTCCCAACCACGGACTGGAGCTAAACTGCAGAGGAATTGGCTTGAGAGACCAGTTGAAGTGTTGTGATCTGAACTATTGAGAACAGAGACCACAGAGGAAAGACAGGAGGAGATATGGAGCGGTCTGGGAAACCCTGCCTGAACACAATTCTATAGGGCAAGGAAGGGAAGCTGAGAGCTGCAACATTCAAGGTACAGGCTTAAGGCAGACCCAGCTTCTGGGTTCCAAAGGCCCTCCCCATCAGACTACTTGGGACTCTACCCTAGCAAGCGTTAATCAGGCTACTGAGGGCCAGGCAGGGACAGCAACTGATATTGGCTTGTATCAGAGACCCACCCTGGGTGGCCCAGGACCAGCACACCACATAGCCAGCTTCAGACAACGTCAGAGCATTATCCAGTGAACTCCACAAGCAGCATATTCAAACAGTAATCACAATAGGCACTAAAATTTGCTGAGGTGAACTCCACTTTTTAAAAATATTTTCTTTAGTTTTTTTCTATTTCACTTTTTATTCTTCTCTTTTTTCTTTCATATCTCTTATTCCTCTCTTTTCTTATTTGTTTTTTTCTTTTTTATTCAATTGTTTCATTTCTATTTTTCTATTCTATATCTTATTTTATTATTACATTTTAAAATTATTGTTTCTTTTCTTTTTATTTTTTATTTTCTCTTATTTCCTTTCATATTCTGTTTCCTTTTCTTTTTCTCTTATCTAATTTTTTTCCCTTTTTTCTTTTATTACACATTTAGCCTCTTTTTTAAAAAAAACTTTTCTTATTCTTTTTCTCAGTTCTTGTTTTATTTGGTGGTGGTGGTAGTGGGTTTTTTCAGCTTGGTCTTATTTTGTCTTGTTTTGTTCTGTTAGCAGCAGTACAACAGTTTACATGACTTGGTTGGAGTTAAGTCTTATAATTAGCCAGGCTGAGAGCCAAGCCCACCCACAAAGAGGACACAAGCAATCAAGATTCAGTTATAACATGAGGGTCCACATAATCCACACAAGGGACCTTCCCAGAGCTTCCGCTCAGGAGATAAAGGAGATTAAACCACTGAACCCCACAGGACACCCACTATTTTAGGCCACCCAAGCAAGACTGTGAGTCATACACTAGTAAGTTTTTCTAATACATAGACACAAATAAAAAAGAAACAGAAAAAATGGGGAAATAGAGAGAACCAAGATGGCAGCATAGGTAAACACCCAGTACATAGTACTTGTTGCTTCTCACAACCACATCAAAATTACAACTAAAAGGCAGAACGGCTACCACCCAGAACCGCGGGAAAACTGGCTGAGTGGAAGTTCCACAACTAGAGAGGTGAAGAAAGCCATTGAGACTGGTAAGAGGTACAGAGGTGTGGAAAGTGCTGACACCTGGATGTGCTGCTCTTTTAATCGGGAGGGAGATACAAGCTCTCACTTGCTCTGAACTCCAGTTCTGGGAGAGACTCTGGGAGACCCAGACACATATGGGGAGAAAATGGACTATCTGGCATCAGGACAGTAATGTGAGGGTGGCTTTCTCTCATAGGTGATTGCAGTGATCATTGTTCCTGCACAGGGGCGCGGGATGTGGAGACCCGGGGACCTCTGGTGCAGGGCTGACTGGCAGCCATTGCTGTTTGCTCTGCCCTGGTGATTCGCAGAGATCCCGCCCCACCCAATTTACAACCCCACCCAAGCTGTGTGCATCTGCTTTTGCATATGAATGGCCTGTCCTTTCTCTGCCTAAAACCTGTCAAACTGCAGCTGGGTCAGAAAGCCCTAGAGCTTCCAAAAGAATGCCCAAGGCTCAGCAGCAGCAGCCTGCCTTGCTTCAAAGCTGGGCCTCATGTAGACACTTCCAAACCCCATACAAAGAGGAGGAATCTGCAGATGTCTCTGTAGCTCCTGCTGAGTGGCCCCAGACAGTGGCTGACCTTGCACCTCCTTGGAGATCCAAGAGCCAGTGTACTCAGTGATGAGAGTGAGAACACACTGGATTGCAACTCTTCACATTCATAAGAGACACATTCAAGGGGCAGACTCAGTGAGCACCAAAGCCCCACTGAAGCAAGTCCTTCCCCATAAGGGTGTCTCCAGTGCAACAGACCTTCCAGTGTAGACACAGCTGGTCATCACAGCCAATTGGCCTGAAGGTCAATTCCTACCAGTGATACCAACAGCAATCAAGGGTGAATTACAACAAGACTGTGCAAACAGCCCACAAAGGGGTGCACCAAGAGTGTCCACCTCAGGTGACTGGGGAGGCTGAGTCACTGGGCCCTATAGGACACCTATCACACAAGGCCATTCTATCAACTCAAGAAGACTTAGCAATTACCCAGTACATAGAAATAAACACAGGGAAGCAGCCAAAATGCGGAGACAAAGAAACAAGTCACAAATGAAAGAAATGGATGAAAGCAAAATACTGGATATAGAGTTCAAAACCACGGTTATAAGGTTACTCAATAATCTTCTAAAAACATCCAGGATATTTAGAGAGACCCTCAAGGACATTAAAAAAGACCAATTAGAAATTAAGCATACACTGACTGAAATAAAGAATAATATACAGAGATCCAACAGCAGACTAGAGGATCCCAAGAATCAAGTCAAAGATTTAAAATATGAAGAAGCAAAAAACACCCTACCCGAAAAGTAAAAAGAAAAAAGAATCCAAAAACATGAAGATAGTGAAGGAGCCTCTGGGACAACATCCGAAGTATGGGGGTACCAGAAGAAGAGAGAAAACAAGAAATAATGACAGAAAACTTCCCCGACCTGGTGAAAGAAATATACGTACAAGTCCAGGAAGTGCAGAGAACCCCCAAGAAAAGGAATCCAAAGAGGACCACACTAAGACACATCATAATTAAAATGCCAAGAGCAAAAGACAAAGAGAGAATCTTAAAAGCAGCAAGAGAAAAACAGTTACCTCCAAGGGAGTACCCATACAACTGTCAGCTGATTTATCAACAGAAACTATGCAGGCCAGAAGGGAGTGGAAAGAAATATACAAAGTGATGAATAGCAAGAACCTACAACCAAGATTACTCTACCCAGCAAAGCTATCATTTAGAATTGAAGGTCAGATAAAGAGCTTCACAGATAAGAAAAAGCTACAGGAGCTCATCACTGCCAAACCAGTATTATATGAAATGCTGAAGGGTATTCTTTAAGAAGAGGAAGAAGAAGAAAATGGTAAAGATAAAAATTATGAACAACGAAGTTAAAACAAATACATATCTATCAACAAGTGAATCTAAAAATCAAATGAATAAAAAACCTGATGAACAGAACAGACTGGTGAATGTAATAGAATCAGGGGCATGGAAAGGGAGCAGACTGACAATTCTCAGGGGGAAGGGGTTTTGGGGGTGTGGGAAGAGATTGGACAAAGAGCTTACACCTATGGACGAGGTCAGTGGGGAAGGGGGGAGGCCTGGAGTGGGGTGGGAACCAGGTAGAAGGGAGCTATAAGGGGAAAAAAGAGGAACATCTGTAATAATCTGAACAATAAAGATTTTTTAAAAATGGGGAAACAAAGAAACAGCTCCTAATGAAAGAAGAGGAGGAATCTCCAGAAAAAAAAAAAGAGCTAAGTGAAAGGTAGACAAGCAATTTATCAGAAACAGAGTTCAGAAACTAGACCAACAACTTACACCATACACAAGAATAAACTCAAAATGGATAAAATACCTCCTGCACACCCCACACTGGGGATCAAGCCCACAACCCGGGCATGTGCCCCCAACCAGAATTGAACCTGAATGGTTTACCAATACATCTCCTAGGACAATGGAAACTAAGAAGAGAACAAACAAATGAGACTAAATTAAAATAAAAAAGGCTGCTGCACTGCAAAAGAAACCATCAAAATAACAAGAGAGCCCACTACATAGGAGAAAATATTTTCCAAGATACATCCAATAAGGGGTTAATCTCCAATAAATATAGAGAAGTTATATAACTTAGCAAATGGAAGACAAATAATCTAATTAAAAAATAGGCAAAGAACCTAAATAGACACTTCTCCAAAGTGTACATACAGAAAACCAAAAAACATATGAAAAAATGCTCAAAGTCACTAATCACCCCAAAGATGCAGATCAAAATGACAATGAAATATCACCTCACACCTGTCAGAATGGCTATCATAAACAAGTCAACAAACAACAAGTGGTAGCGAGGTTGTGGAAAAAAGGGACAGAACTCTAGTACACTGCTGATGGGAATAGAGACTGGTGCAGCCACTGTGGAAAACAGTATGGAGTTTCCTCAAAAAAAAATATATGGAACTGACATTTAACCCAGTGATCCCACTTCTAGGAATATATCCTAAGAAACCTGAAACACCAATCAGGAAGAAAGTATGTACCCCTATTTTCATAGCAGTGAAATTTACAATAGTTAAGATTTGGAAACAGCCCAAGTGCCCATCAGCAGATGAGAGGATAAAAAAGCTGTGGTTGTCCTAACTGGTTTGGCTCAGTGGATAGAGCATCGGCCTATGGACTGAAGTGTCCCAGGTTCAATTCTGGTTGGGAGCACATGCCCAGGTTGTGGGCTTGATCCCCAGTGTGGGGTGTGCAGGAGGTAGCTGATCAGTTATTCTCTCTCACATCGATGTTTCTATCTCTCTCTTCCTCTCCCTTTCTCTCTGAAATTAAAATAAAGCAGTGGTACATTTACACAATGGAATACCATGCAATAATAAAAAAGAACTCATTGTTTGCAACAGCATGGATGGACCTGGAGAGTGTTATACTGAGTGAAATAAGCAAGTCAGAGAAAGATAAGTACCACATGATCTCACTCATATGTGGAATCTAATGAACCAAATAAACTGATGATCAAAAATAGACCCAGAGACATAGAAGCATGAACAGACTGTTGAACCTCAGAGGGAAGGCAGGGGAGGATAGAAGGAAAGAGATCAACCAATGAACTTGTATGCATACATGAATAACCCATGGACACAGACAATGGGGTGGTGATGGCCTGGCGGGCATGGATGGGAGTGGGCTGGAAGGTTTAATGGGGGGGAGGGGAGGAGAACTTATGTAATACTTTCAACAATAAAGATTTTTAAGAAAAAAGAAAGTTCAAAGTGATGGTTTTAAGAATGTTCAACAGCATGACAATGGACATAGAAAACATGAAAACAACTAGTTGGAAATGAAGAATAACATATATGAAATAAAGCATACACTGGAAGAAATAAACAGTAGGTTAGATGAAACAGAGGATCAAATTAGCAAATTAGAAGACAGGTAGGAAAAAAGCATTCAATCAGAGAAGAAAAAAATAATTAAAAACCGTGAGGATAGTTTAAGGGAACTTTAGAACAGCATGAAATATAACAACAACATCATAAGGGTACCAGAAAAAGAAGAAAGTGAGCAAGGGATAGAGAACCTGTTTGAGAAATAATGACAGACAACTCTAACCTAGTGAAAAAAAAGTTACCAAGTTCAAGAAGCACAGAGAGTCCCAATAAAGATGAACTAAAGAGACCCACACCAAGACGCATCACAATTAAAATGGCAAAGGTTAAACACAAAGAACAACCTTACATGAATCAAGACAGAGATACTCAGTCACCTAAAAAGGAGTTACCATAGTAAGATTTCTCAACAGATACACTACAGACCAGAAGGGTATGAAGAACTCAAAGTAATGAAAAGCAAGGATATGAAACCAAGACTACTCAATCCAGTGAGGCTCTCATTTAAAATTGAAGGTCAAGAAAAGAACTTCTCAGAACAAAGAAAAAGATTAAAGGAATTTCTTACCAGCAAACCAGCCTAAGAAGAAATGTTAAAGGGACTAATAGAAGAAAAAGAAATATATAGAGAGAGGAACATAGGCATAAAGAATAAAAATGGCAATAAATAAGGCCCTGTAAATAATAACCTAAAATGTAAATAGATTAAATTATCCAATCAAAAGACATAGGGTAGCTGAATGCATAAGAAAACATGACCCATATACACATTGTCTACAAAAAGACCTATTTCAGAACAAAAGATACATAACCTGAAGGTGAAGGAATGGAAAAACATTCCATGCAAATGGCAACAACAAAAGCTTGGGTAGCAATACTTATAACTGACAAACTAGACTTCAATACAAAGGCCAAAATAAGAGACAAAGAAGGATTAATCTTACAAGAGGATAAATATATATGCACCCAATATATGAGCACCTAAATATATGTTTAAAAAAACTCTTGGTGGACTTTAAGGGAGAGATTGAAAGCAATACAGTCGAAGAGAAACCAAGATGGCGGCATAGTTTAACGCCAGAGTTTGCTGCCTCGAACAACCACTTCAAAAATACAACTAAAAGATGGAATGGACATCATCCAGAACCACAGGAAGGCTGGCTAAGTGGAAGTTCTACAACTAGGAGGAAAGAGAATAGCATATCGAGACTCAGAGGAGGCGCAGTGCTGAAGTAAAATACTAAGGTGCGGAGTGCATGCGGAGCGGGCTGGTGGCAGAGGGCGCGGTTGTCTGTTTCAATCAGGAGGGAGTCTCAAACTCTGAGCTCCAGATACGGGCAAGTCTCTAGGGACCCAGACTCAAACGGGACTGTCTGGCTTTGGTAGGAACTCGAAGGCAGCTTTCTCTCCGAGGTTTGCAGCGCAGCGGTTGCTGGGACTGTGAGAGGCAGAGCCCCTGGGGATGGGACTGAGAGAAGCCATAACTGCTCGCTCCCCCTGCCCTGTAGATCCCCCGGGATCCGCCCTGCCCAAGCCCTGGACAGAGGCATTTGAGGGATAGCCTTAGGCAAAGGCTAGATTAGCACCGCCCTAGAGATCCAACACAGAAGTTCTCCCACTGCAGACACAGCTGATTCTCATAGCCAGTTTCCCTGGTGGTCAAATCACCCCCAGTATTACCGACAACAATCAAGGCTTAACTACAACAAGACTGTGCACAAAGACCACTAGGGGGTGGACCAAGAAAGCATAAAAAATGCGGAGACAAAGAAACATGACAGAAATGGAGGATATAGAGCTCAAAACCACATTTTTAAGGTCTTTCAATAATTTTCTAAAAACTGCCGATAAACTTAATGAGATCTACAAGAAATCTAATGAGACCCTCGATGTTGTGATAAAGAACCAACTAGAAATTAAGCATACACTGACTGAAATAAAAAATATTATACAGACACCCAACAGCAGACCAGAGGAGCGCAAGAATCAAGTCAAAGATTTGAAATACAAAGAAGCAAAAAACACCCAACTGGAAAAGCAAAATGAAAAAAGAATCCGAAAATACGAAGATAGTGTAAGGAGCCTCTGGAACAGCTTCAAGCGTACCAACATCAGAATTATAGGGGTGCCAGAACATGAGAGAGAGCAAGATATTGAAAACCTATTTGAAGAACTAATGACAGAAAACTTCCCCCACCTGGTGAAAGAAATAGACTTACAGGTCCAGGAAGCGCAGAGAACCCCAAACAAAAGGAATCCAAAGAGGACCACACCAAGACACATCATAATTAAAATGCCAAGAGCAAAAGACAAAGAGAGAATCTTAAAAGCAGCAAGAGAAAGAAACTCAGTTACCTACAAGGGAATACCCATATGACTGTCAGCTGATTTCTCAACAGAAACTTTGCAGGCCAGAAGGGTGTGGCAAGAAATATTCAAAGTGATGAATACCAAGAACCTACAACCAAGATTACTTTATCCAGCAAAGCTATCATTCAGAATTGAAGGTCAGATAAAGAGCTCCACAGATAAGGAAAAGCTAAAGGAGCTCATCACCACCAAACCAGTATTATATGAAATGCTGAAAGGTATCCTTTAAGAAGAGGAAGAAGAAGAAAAAGGTAAAGATACAAATTATGAACAACAAATATGCATCTATCAACAAGTGAATCTAAGAATCAAGTGAATAAATAATCTGATGAACAGAATGAACTGGTGATTATAATAGAATCAGGGACATAGAAAGGGAATGGACTGACTATTCTTGCGGGGGAAAGGGGTGTGGGAGATGCGGGAAGAGACTGGACAAAAATCATGCACCTATGGATGAGGACAGTGGGTGGGGAGTGAGGGCGGAGGGTGGGGTGGGAACTGGGAGGACGGGAGTTATGGGGGAAAAAGAGGAACAAATGTAATAATCTGAACAATAAAGATTTAATTTAAAAAAAGAGAAAGCAATACAGTCATAGTAGGGGACTTTCACACCCAACTGACTTCATTGAATAGATCTTCAGACACAAAAATGAACAAGTAAATTGCAACTTTAAATAATACACTAGATCAGATGGATTTAATTGCTATTTACAGAACATTTCATCCCAAAAGATATGCATTCTTCTCAAGTGCACATGGAACATTCTCAAATACAGACCACATGTTAGGACACAAAATAAGTCTTAACTAATTCAAGAAGACTGAAATCATATCAAGAATCTTCTCAGATCACAAAGACATGAAACTAGAAATCAATTATAATAAAAAAAACTCAAAATATTCAAACACATGCAGGCTAATTAGTATGTTATAAAACAGTGCATTGGTTACTAATAAGATCAAGGAAAAAAATAAAATACTTACTAGAAACATGAAAATTAACACACAACATCCAAAAATCTATGGGACTCAGTGAAAGCAGTCCTGAGAGGGAAGTTCATAGCATTAAAAGCCTAGCTCAAGAAACAAGAAAAATCTCAAATAAACTAACCCTATACCTAAAAGAACTAAAATATATATATATATATATAATAAAAGGAGCCCAGAGGGAGTAGAAGTAAGGAAATAATAAAGGTCAGAGTGGAAATAAATAACATAGAGACTAAAAATCAATACAAAATAGCAATGAGGTGGCTCCTTAAAAAGATAAACCTAGATTGTTGAACCCTTAGCCAGACTAAGAAACAAAGAGAGAGGACCCAAATAAATAAAATCAGAAATGAAAGAGGCAAAGTAACAACTGACATCACAGAAATACAAAGGATTATAAGAAAATACTATGGATAACAATATACCAACCAATCCAACAAACTGGGTGAAATGGACACATTCCTGGAAACATACAATCTTCCAAAACTGAATCAGAAAACCCGAATAGACCATTAACAGCTAATGAAATTGAAGCAATAATAAAAAAAAAATCCAGAAACAAAAGTCCTGGATCAGATGGCTTCACAGATTAATTTTACCAAGAATTTAAAGAATTAACATCTTTCTCAAACTATTACAAATCATAAATCATAAAGTCATTCACAATCTTATACTGTAGAATGAATTATTCTCGGTATCATGAGTTAGGATTTATATAAAAGACAGGAGTGATTAAAGGCACCCAAAAACCTTATCTTTGATTTTTCCAGGAATTTTTCAAATTTGTACGGAATAAATCCAGAGTGGTTTTTGAAGTAATGGTAGAGACTATAAGGTTTAGGATGATCAGCCTTACCATACCATACCTACAACATAAGAGAGGAACTTCTCTTTATCTGATGTTTTTTTCCAGAATTGGATATCAAGATCATATATTCTCTATCAATAGACCTTTCCAAGATAGTGAGTCATTAAACAATATGGTAAATAAAAACAGATGGTGGAAGGAGAGGGGATAGGAACCATAACCCTTCTGAAGGTTCCATAACCCTTATCAGATCAGATGGTGATCCTGGAACCAGAGGAAGAAAGCTCCCTTCACATCCATTCAAATGGCTAACTAGCTCCACCCCCAAATTAGGGAAAGGCTGTCACAAAGCTTGCTGTTCTCCTAACTCCAACAAGCTAAGAGGGACAGAATGAAGTTGAATCCAGCATGGCAAAGCCATTAAGAGGGAGGCGTGGCATCTTTCAAGAGGCAATGTGAATACAGGGGAAGAGAAGAATAATTACAAGCTTTAGAGAGGAGACCCTCCACCACTTTCTACCTGTGTTCCCTCCATTATCAGAAAAAAAACTCTACTTGCTCACTAATAGCAAAAGGAAAAATAGTAAATTACAGTGGAAAAGGCTGGCATAAAAACCTTAACCAAGTGATAAAATTTAATATCATCAGTAATAGAATAGACACCATAAGACTCTTAATAAGACAACATCATTTCCTAACATTTTTGACAACAAATGCATCAACTGAGTTTAATCATAAGGCTACATCAGAAAAACCCAAATTAAGGGACATTCCACGAAATAACTGGCCTATACTCTTCAAAAATATCAAGGTCATAAAAGACTAGGAAAGACTGAGAAACTGTCACAAAATGGGAGGAAATAAGGAGACCTGACAACCAAATCCAATGTGAGTTCCTGGACCAGATAAAGGATATTAATAAGATAATTGGTGAAATTTGAATAGGTATACAAGTAGCATTAAACCTATGTTAATTTATTGGTTTTTATAATTTTACTTTGATTTTTAAAAATGCTAACATTTAGAGAAGCTAGTAAAGAGTATATAGATTATTTTTGTTTTTTAATCCTCACCCAAGGACATTTTCCCATTGATTTTTAGAGAGAGTGGAAGAGAGAGGGAAAGACAGAGAAATATCGATGTGAGAGAAACACATCAATTGGCTGCCTTCTGCATATACCCTGACCAGGGCCTGGGCCAGGGAGGAGCATGCAACTGAGGTACATGCCCTTGACCAGGGTTGAACCGGGACCCTTCGATCTGCAGGCCAACACTCTATCCACTGAGCCAAAGCAGCTAGGGCAGAGATTATTTTTACTAATGTATTTTTTCAGTAAGCATGAAATTATTTAAAAATTAAAGAAACAAAAAACAAACATCTCAGGATCTCATATTAGAAAAGATAACAAACACTCCAAGGAATATTCATAGCATTAAACAAAGTGTGCTGGATGTGTTGGCTTTCATAATTCTGAGATTTGGGGCAAGTTATGATATTCCACTTCCTTTTTCTTTTCTTTCTTTTAATTTTTATTGACTACTTTTCCTGAGTTCCCAATGAGGTTGCTGAAAGGAACAAATGAGTTGAAAAACAACCTTATATTTAAAAGAATCATATACTTTTAAATTATGAGTATCAAAAGATACAAGAAATGTACATTTAATCCTGACATACTACTTCTCCCCTTGGTCCAAAATGTTTAAGAATATGGCTATATTAATTTCACCATTATCTCACCCTGGTATTATTGGAATTCCCTCCTAATTATCTTCCTGCTTCCACTGTTTTCTTTCTAAGGTTTATTTTCCACCCAGCACCCAAAATCATCATGTCATTTGCTTCTGAAACCTTCCATCCACCCAGAATAAAATTCAAAGGCCTTTCCATAGTCTAAAAGGCCTTATCTTATTCCCTCAACAGCTCCTTTATCTCATCTCTTATCATTTCTCACATAAACTACTCCAGGCATATTGACCTCCTTGATGATTCCCACTCTGTTTTAAGGTCATTACAACTTCAGGGTTTAGAATGCTTTTCTCCCATATATCCACATGGTGCTTATCACTTCATTCAGGCCTTTGCCCAATGATCTCCTTATAATATAAGCCTTCCTTGACTCTTTTTTCCCCTTGACTCTTTAGATCAGTTATCACTATCTGATACCATAGGACATATTTCCTTGTTTATTACTCTAATATGTAAGCTCCATTATATCAGGGATCTCATGTGACATCTTCACTGCTATATACTCAGCACCTGTGAATTCTCTTAAATTATTTGCATAGTCTTGTATGAATGGGTATATTTCTGGAGGGGGGAATTTTTCAGGATTTTATTAGCCTCACTAAATGTTCTGCAAGCCTCTGATAGAAACTGTTATCTATTTACTGCACTATCTATTCTTCCCTTCTTTAGTATTCATAAAATAATGATTTTGTGCTAGTTATAGGCCACCCAGAATAAAAATTTATTTAATCTAACTCCCTTGCAGCTAGATGTGACCTTGTGACTAAATTTTAATTAAATTTCCAATTAAACATAATTAGAAGTCTCTTTCAGGGGCAAGGACCTTCTTCTCCTCCTTTCTCTCTTCCTAAATGGCAGGATTCAGATGTGAGGGTTGGCACTTGAGCAGCCATCTTGGACTCTGAGGTAGTATACCAGATCTCTGTTGATCCCTGCAGTAGCAGCTCAGGATTTTGCCTACATCTTTATGTCTTGGTTATTACTTAGGGTTTTAAGTTACAAATGAACTTAATTCTGATATCAACTCCAAAATGTTTAAGAATATGGCTATATTAAAATATCATATATCATTCTGCTCCCTATTACATAAGGGCAGAGGACACACCCTAATCAGTGTGTGTGTGTGCCTAGCATCTGTCATAGCAGCTGGCACATTGTATGAATCAACAAATAGAATAAATGAAAGAATGTGAGGTTCCCTTTATTTCCAGCCTTTGGGGATTCTAGATGATAGAGGTAAAATTTAAGATGGTCCATTGAAGGATGGATATGCTTTTTAAGGCTGAGATGGGGAAAAGTGCCTGGAGACTTTCCAGCATGGGAGCACCACATGAACAGGTGTGGAGGTGGCAAGCCCAGAACATGCTGTAAGCCATGAGATAGACTTACTTTTAAGACTTAGATATTATAACATGTAAATGTATGCAAATGGACCAACACAGAGGACCCAATATATTGGAAAACATACTCGTTAATTTCCTTCATCAAATCTGACAGCCTTATCTCTAAGAATTTGATAAAAAAGTAAAAGTACTTAAACTCTTTTCCAAGCCTCGAGCAGGTCTAAAATTGACTGAGGTTTCACTTGGAGATAAATTTTCCTAGGCTGATTTTTGTCACTAATAATTGTGTGGAGGATACTGTGAAAGACAGAAGGGTTCAGATAAAAAACCACAGAGGCTCTTGGCCTCCAGGTTTCTTCTGATGTCCCACGGATGTTTGATTCCTTAACATGAAACTCAATTGAATCCAAATGGTTCCAAGAATGCTGATAGCAGTAGAAACAGTGGCATCCCAACATCCAACATATATCTTAAGCAAGGAAAAAGAGAGGGAGTAGTACAGCCCAGGGAGACAGACATTACCCAATCCTGACTTGTTTATAGCCATGAATGCAATGTGAACATGTCTTGGAGGACTTGAGTCCTTCAGAAAGATAAATGTTCTTCCTTCTTAGTTGCCAGCAAAGACTCTGGTCTTTCAAAAAAAAACCCTGAAATTTTTGGTGTTCCTGATCTGGTGGTTAAAAGAGAACTTACACTGGAGAGTGTCAGAATATGGGTTTTACAAGGAGTTTCAGATAGGGGCATTTGGGGCTGAAAGATCCCATAGGAACCAACTAGCACAGCTAATTCAACCCTCTTTTTTAGAAGTAGGAAAACTGACATTCAGAAAGGTGGAAATACTTGCCTAGGTTCACACAATTAGGTTAGTAAAAATCTGTTTGCCAATCTGTTTCTCCATATTCTTCATCCAATGATCTGATCCACACTGCCCAAATCCTGACATCATGCAGGTACACGCTATAGATGGCCTTGGGATGCTTTCAGATAACTATAGAAAGCTGGGATATTGACAGGGAATGCCAAAGAGAAAAGAACTGGGTGCAAAGCAGTGGTTTTCACATATTTTTCTAAAGCGGTTAAGTTCTTCTTATACATGATATAATATTGATAATTAACATTATTGAGAACTCACTATGTGCCCACCTCTAATATAAGCACTATGAATGTATTCATTTGTTCAATTCTTACAAGAGCCTTTTGAGGTTGATTACTATTATCATTTTATAAATGGGGAAACTGAAGTACAAAGAGGTTAAATAATTTGTGAGAAACCACATAGCTAGGAAATCACCATTTGAATCCAGGTCATCAGGCTTTAAAGTCCATACTCTTAAGAGTCAAGATAAACTGAAATATTATATGCATCCCACATATACATAAATATGCAAATAAATCAGATAAGAGCATATATGCTCTTTGGCTCAGAATATTAAGTTCAGCCCTCTTAAAACTTCCAAGCCCCTCCCCAACAAGTAGCATGAGAGACCCCCATGTACATCACACTGGCTCTGAGCAGAACAATATGAAGTCAACTATTCCAAAAAGGTGGGGACTTGACTCTAGGAATCATAAACTCTTGGTCCTAGCTTCTGCTCTGCCATTAACTACCTATGTTACCTTGAACAAATCATTTTCTCTGTTTTTTTTTTTTGATGTGGGGATGATGAATCAACCTTTATGGGCCCTACCAACCCTTGGTATTTGGTATTCTTGAAGTCATTGGCTCCACACTTGGGCCCCAAGCCAAGCTGCCTTTGGATAAAACCATCCTAAAGAGGTCTTGTTATCATCCTCACACCCATTCCCAACATGCTGCAACACTGAGAAAATGCAAGGGAGTGAAATTATGCAGCTAACCCCTGAGAGTCTCCTCTCCTTTTGTGTCCTAGGGATCCTTGGATTGAGCCAGGACTAGGCCAGAGGTAGTCCAGAGCTGAACTAGGGCTGGTGGGAAAGGACACTCCCATCCTGGGTCAACATGGACCTGTCCTATCCTTATTGCCCGAGCTATTGTGCTGTAATAGAGACTAGTTTCCTAATAGAAAAGAGGGTGTGGACCAGGGGTTTACAATGCCTGGGGGCTCGGGGCCAACAGACAAATTTAGAGAGAAGAGGAAAAGGTGTGGAAAAAAGCATACACATGTGACTTCTCTCCAAGATCCTTATCAGAATACAAAGGAAAAGCTAAGAGACATTCAAAGTACAGAAAAAAAAAATATTGCTGGGGCTGAAAGCTATTTTGATCTTTGTGATTTGAATTTTTCAGGTTTCCTTGCTCTACAAAGGAGAAGGGGAGATCAGAAGGCATATAGGAGGAGGTAAGGGAGAACTAACTATATACCATGGGCTGAGGGAAGAGGAGATGCAGCCAAAATTGAGGGCTGATGTCACTGACCCCTCATGACCTAAGGATCTATATTCAAAGTAAGCAGTACCTTCCTCCACCACCATGCCTCCACTTGGTTTCTTCTATGAGAAAAGCAGAGAGAGCAATACCATCCCCATCTTCTTTCAAGGAGAGAGTGAAGAGCATCTTGGGGCCAAATAAAGAGTTTTTTACAGAAGACAATGGGAACAAACATGCATTCACTTACCTTTAGCTTAATTCTTAAAAGGGAGAGAGCAGCTTTGGCCTGAGGTTCTAAAGCTGCCCCATCAAATATGGTAGCAATCAGCCACATGTGATATTGAGCACTTGAAACTTAGCTAGTGGGAATGGAGATGTGCTGTAAGTGTAGAATACACACAGGATTTCTAAAACGTATTATGGCAAAAATATAGACTATTTCATAAATATTTTATGTTGATTACATGTTGAAATATTTTACATATATAATTTTAAATACATAATTTAAATTAATTTCACCTATTTATTTTATCTTTTTTAAATGTAGTTACTAGATATTTAAAAATAATACGTATGGCTTGTATCATATCTCTTTTGATTAGTGCTGCGATAAACACTGTAATTTATAACCCAGCCTCTCATGAATGGTTAGAACCACTTCAGGGGAAAATGTGTGCTATCTCCTTTTGTCCTTCCATACTCCTCCTGTGCTCACTATATACACACTTAAATAGATACTAATCCAGCACTTCCAAATATGCCATAGCCCCTCAAGTAGTTGTTCCTCAAGACTTAGGCTCTAAGCATTAATACAGTCAATAAACACTTATACAACTTTGTGTATTGTTTATAGATGCTAAAATAGAGCATTAAACAAGAGTGACAAAATCATATCATTCTTCATGGATCTTACAGACAGACAAAAACTAAGTAACATATATAGAATGTTAGATGGTGGGATATGTCAATAAAAAAAGCAAGGAAATTGGGTAGGGAGTGTTGTGTTTCAAGTCTAAATATGATGGTGTTTTCTTAGTCCATTTAGGCAGTTATTATCACAACTAGAGGCCCGATGCATGAATTCGTGCATGGGTGGGGTCCAGCCTGCCTGATGATCGGGCCAGGCTGGCCAGGGGGAGGGGAGGTGGGAAGTTGGCTAGCTGGCCCTGCCCCTGATCAGGGTGGGGGAGCCAATCAAAGGTGGGGCCGGCTAGAGGTAGGGGCTGGGGCAGTTGGTTGGTCCGCCCTGCCTCTGATTTGGGGAGGGTGATGGGGGCGGGGCTGGTTGGGGGAGGGGATGCAGGTGGTTGGCTGGCTGGCCCCGCCCCCGGTCAAACTCTCGGTCGAATTCTTGTTGAGAGGATAATTTGCATATTAGCCTTTTATTGTATAGGATATCATAGACTGGGTGGCTTATAAACAACATAAATTTATTTCTAACAATTCATGAGGCTGTGAAATTCAAGATAAAAGCACCAGCAGATTTGGTGTCTGGTAGGAACCTACTTCCTGGTTTATAGATGGCCAACTTCTTGATGTTTCCACACATGATAGAAGGGACAAGGGAGCTCTCTGGAGGTTCTGTTAATAAAGTACTAATCCCATTTATGAGGGTCTGCATTATTTCCAGCCCCAAATCCCCAAACTTTTGAGGAGGGAAATGATACAGCTGCCAACTTGCTGTGGTATCCAGTTTTCCTCCTTTCCCTGTCTATTCCCAAGCTCTGAACCTCCCCTCACAAGGGCAGGGGAAGTATTATTTGCTGGGACGTGTCATCTGGTAAGATTATCTGAGTACCTGAGGCAGTAGGAAATGAGACTCTTTGAGTGAGATTTTGGAATAAGGGGTCCCAGTTTGAAGAGGCTCTTAAATGGAAGAGGCCCTATTCTGCCATTTTCCACTCTGCAGGGGAAGGCTAATGAGATTTATATTGAATCAAGCTCCCTTCTTAGAGAAAAGTCTAAGGGTGAGATTTGTTAAGATGTTGGTTACTAAATTTCTGAGGAATATCTTGCATAGACTGTCCATGAGAGAGCCTATCCTATATAATAAAAGGCTAATATGCAAATCAACCAAACAGCTGAATGACTGGTCACTATGACGCGCACTGACCACCAGGGGGCAGATGCTCAATGCAGGAGCTGCCCCCTGGTGGTCAGTGTGCTTCCACAGGGGGAGTGCCGCTCAGCCAAAAGCCGGGTTCACAGATGGTGAGTGCAGCAGCGGTGGTGGGAGCCTCTCCTGCCTCTGCAGCAGCTCTAAGGATTTCTGACTGCTGGCTTAGGCCTGCTTCCCATGGGCCTAAGCTTGCAGGTAGACATCTCCCAAGGGCTCCTGGACTACGAGAGGGCGCAGGCTGGGCTGAGGGACCCTCCCCCCCCCCCCGAGTGCATGAATTTTGTGCACTAGGCCTCTAGTCTATATATATATAAAAGCCTAAGCGACTGAACAACAAATGCCCAACCAGTCGCCATGATGCGCACAGACCACCAGGATCAACACACAGGATTGGGCTCCCTCCTGTCTGGATTGGGCCTGTGGGGGTTGGGCTTCCTCCTGTCTGGATTGGGCCTGTGGGGATCAGCCTGAAACCAGCTATCCGACATCGCCCAAGAGGTCCTGGATTATGAGAGGGTACAGGCTAGGCCGAGGGGCCCCACTGGTGCACATGCACTGGGCCTCTAGTACCTAATAAGCCTTCTCTTAAACTTCCCTCTCTCCAAATCCTTCCACAACACCTATTCTCATCCACTCACTCTAAACCAAGCAGGCTTTATGGTTGCCACTCCTTTACTTGAATTGTTCCCTTGCCTAGAAATCCTCTACCAGTATCCTAGTCCTATCGAATCTCAGATGGCAGACTCAGACATTCTTAATAGTGGACAAGTCCTTAAAAATCACTTCCTTCTTCCTTTCTATCTTATGTATGAAGGTCTTTATTGTCAGTTTGTCAATGTAATCTGGGTTACTTTACTACCATTGAGAGACACAGCCTATTCCACCTTTGAATAGGATAACATTTGGGACAATCCCTTCCATATATGAGTCTGAATCCCAGTTTCTCCCCCAGAAAATGTTCATGAAGCACTCATTTACCAATGCAGTTACATACAACTTCTCATGTTCTCTTTGGATGATATTTCCTTCCATATTCCTTTTAGGCATTAGATATAAGAGGTAGCAAGCAAATTTAGAGAGATGTTGTGAAGTCAGATTAGAAAAAAACCACAAATTATCTAACTACTGGCACCAGGCTAAGTACACATCTTATTAAAATTCAGATCCCCAAAATAACCTACTTATATGCCACTTACAAGAGACCTACTTTAGATTAAAAGACAGACTCAGACTGAAAGTGAAGGATGGAATAGATAACCCATGCAAATGGAAATTAAAAGAAAGCTGGGGTAGCAATACTCATATCAGACAAAATAGACTTCAAAACAAAAATCCTATCTAATAAAAGATAAAAGGTAATTGACTGTACCTTTGCTACCTTCCCATTGGCTAATCAGGGTGATATGCAAATTAACCACCAACAAAGATGGCGGCTAATTTGCATACCGCAGGCAGAGCGGGACAGTGCCAATTGCTAGTGCACCACCATCCAGGGCAGGCCGGCCGCCAGAAAGGCATGCCTGCCCCAGAAAACCCAGCAGCCGGCCTTGCCCTGCAGCCATGGGACCTGCTGAGATTGGCGGGTCCTGCAGCGGCAGGTCACGGCCGGCTGCTTGGAGCTTCTGGGGTGGGTGTGCCCTGCCGCTGAAGGACCCGCCGATCTCAGGTCACCGCAGCGGCAGGGCAAGCAGGGTGGCAGGGGTGCACCTGTTCCCGGGGTCTGCGAGTCCTTCTGCCTCTGGGCCCTGCTGCTTCCAGCTTCCTCTCTCCAAAGTTCATGGCCAAAACCTGGGGGCACAGTGGCAAGTGGGGACTGTTAAGGACCTCACATGACTCCAATCTGCCCAGAAAGCCACAGCCTTAGGACGGGAAAGCTGGGACGGGGGCATATTCAGTGCATTGATTCACATCCCACCCCAAGCCCTGGTGCAGACAGGACACCAAGGCCCCACAGGAAAGACCTGCCCAGGTCACACTGTCAGCCACGGGGCCCAGGTGAGCCAAGTCCCACGCTCCGGGCTCGCGGGTCAGGCTCCGGCCGAGGAGGCAGGGCCGGCGACCCGGATCCCGGATCCCGGATCCCGGATCCCGGATCCTGGATCCCCGGGCAGAAGATGCGGGAGGGCCAGACAGAGAAGTGAGCTCACCGACTCCCCAGGTGGAGTGGCTGCACCGAGGCTCCGAGCTCCGAAGCTGGCCAATGAGAAGCAAGGGCAGGAGGGGTGGGCACTTCCGCTCGGGGGAAAGGGGCGGGGACTACGGGCCAAAGTGGTGGTGAATACCCCCTGGAAGATGGAGCTTCTGCACCCTAGGAGGTGTCCCTGACCCCTGGGTTTGGAAGACGTGGACATTAGGGGGGACTGGACCCAGGGCCTCAGGTGATAGGGGTGCCCAGGATTCCCTGGGACATCTGGCAGCTGGAGCCTGGGGTGCCTGCTGGATGATAAGACACTTAACTGTCCAGGGGGGTGCAAAAGGGCTGGGGGGATCCTCAGTAGGTCTGTGGGTGGCTCTAGGTCCCCCAGGGTGACAGGCCTGTCTGTGACCTTCCCCAGAGCTGCCCTGTCCAGACCATGGACCCCAAGGTGTCTCTGCTGCGGCAGTACCCCCGGGCAGGCTGCCTGAGGATCAAGTTCAGGCTGAGCTGAGCCTGGCCTACGACTGTTGGCGGGTCCCGCATGGGTAGGGCAAGTCTGCCCCAGAAGCCCCCAGCAGCAGGCAGGGTGAATCAAAAACAAAACCCACTTTAAATATAAAGACACATATAGATTAAAAGTAAATGAATTAAGCTGCAGCCTATTTTTCTCAGTGGATAGAGCATTAGCCCATGGACTGAAGGGTCCCAGGTTAGATTCCAGTCAAGGGCATGTACCTCAGTTGCTGGCTTGATCCCCAGTCCCTATCAAAGCATGTGCAGGAGGCAACCAATCAATGTGTCTCTCCCTTTCCCTTCACTCTTTCTAAAATTCAATGGAAAAATATCCTTGGGTAAAGATTAACAAAAACAAAGTAAATGGATTAAGTAACATTAAAAAGATTATCAGAAAAATATATTCCAAATTTTGTTAGTTGTATAATGGTTATGTTTAAATTATTAACACCTAAGAAATTGGCTGAAGGGTACATATAATATGCTGTAATATTTTATAGGTTTTTTTACATGTATGAGATTATTTCAAATTAAAAAATTAAAAATTAATAAAATATTAATTGAAATGTATATGCATTACATGAAAAATCTCCTAATTACTTCTAGCATAATTTATTAAATTGTGCTAACATTTACAAGGGTTCAATTAAAAAATATCTTAATTCTAAATGATATAATAGAAAATATATAATAGTGCAGTTATAAGCACTTATCTGAAAACAAAATTTAAAAAAGTGAATTTAAAGAAGGAATTAGCCAAAGAAAATATATGCACAACCCATGGACACAGACAACAGTATGGTGATGGCCAGAGAGAAGTAGGGGGCAAGAGCTGGGTAGAAGGGGCAAAAGGGAGGAAATAGGACATCCTATCCTATCTAATAAAAGAGAAACATGGTAATTAGCTGTACCTCCGCTACCCTTCCCATTGGCTAATCAGGGCAATATGCAAATTAACTGCCAGCCAAGATGGTGGCCGGCAGCCAGGCAGCTTGAAGCGAACATGAGGCTTGCTTGCTTCAGTGATGGAGGACTCCAACGTTCCCCACCTGCCACTGCCGGCCTCTGACCTTGCAGTTTGAAACATTGTTACAAATATAGAAGCTAAACAAAACCCCAGAAACCTGCTTTCAGCCATCCGGGACCTCAAAGCTGGAGTTGAAACAGTGTTTCGATTATAGAACCCAAACAAACCAGATACCTGCTTTCAGCAGCCGAGGCCTCAGAGCTGGAGCCAAGCCTCAGAGCTAAAGCTGGCCCAGAATACAAAAAAAAAGGAAAAAAGGAGCGGTTGGGAGCCTCAGTCACCGCCAGCCTGAAAACAGCCCTCAGCCCCTCACCCAGACTATCCAGGCACCCCAGTGGGGACCCTCACCCTGAAGGGTGTGTGACCAGCTGCAAACAGCCATCATCCCCTCATCCAGGCTGTCCAGGCACCCAAGTGGGGACCCCCACCCTGATCCAGGAAAGCCTTCAGGGCAAACCAGCCGGTCCCCACCCATGCACCAGGCCTCTATCCTTTATAGTACAAGGGTAATATACCTCCCAGCACCGGGATCAGCGGAGCCGCGAGGCCTCCCGGCACCAGGATCAATGTGACAGGGTGCAGCGCCCAAACCCCCTGATTGCCCTGTGGCTCTGTGTGTGACAGGGGGCGGGGCCACAACCTCCCTATCCACCCTGTTCTGTTCCTGACAGGGGAAGGCGCCCCAACCCCCTGATCAGCCCTGCTCTGTGCCTGATGGGGGGAGCTCCCCAACCCCCTGATCACCCTGCTGCTCTGTGTGTGACAGGGTGTGGTGCCCCAACCCCCTGATCGGCCCTGATCTGTGGGTGATAGAGGGCGACGCCCCAACTGCCCCCCACAGGCCCTGCTCTGTGTGTGACAGGGTGGAGCCATAACCTCCCCATCGGTCCTGCCCTGAGTGTGACAGGGTGTGGCGCCCCAACCCCCTGATCCGCCCTGCTCTGTGTGTGACAGGGGGCAGTGCCCCAACTCCCCTATCGGCCCTACTCTGTGAGTGACACGGGGGAGCTCCCCAACCCCCTGATGGGCCCTGCTCTGTGCATGACAGGGGGGAGCTCCTCAACCCCATGATTGGCCCTGCTCTGTGCGTGACAGGGGGTGGCGCCGCAACCTCCCCATCAACCCTGCCTTGAGTGTGACAGGGGGCGGTGCCCCAACCCCCTCAATTGGCCCTACCCTGAGCGTGACTGAGGGTGGCATTGCAACCTCCCGATCCGCCCTGCTCTGTGCATGACGGGGCAGCGCCCCAACTCCCCAATCAGCCCTGCTCTGAGCCCGACCAGGGGCTGCACCAAGGGATTGGGCCTGCCCTCTGCCACCCAGAAGCAGGCCTAAGCCAGCAGGTCGTTATCTCCCGAGGGGTTCCAGACTGCGAGAGGGCACAGGCTGGGCTGAGGGACCCCCCTCCCCCCCGAGTGAACAAATTTTTGTGCACCGGACCTCTAGTCAACACTAATAAAAGAGAAAAATGGTAATTGGCGTACGAGCTACCGTTTTCATTGGCTAATTAGGGCTATATGCAAATTAACTGCCAACTAAGATTGGCAGTTAACTGCCAACAAGATGGCGGTTAATTTGTATATGTAGGCACAATGCAGGGAGGCGAAAGGGAAAGCAGGAAGAAGCCCCTGCCACTGACAGTGATCGGAAACCCAGGGGGCGAGCTAAGAGCTGGGGGGCAGGGCAAAGGCGGCCCTGGGGCCGCCTTTGCCCTGCCCCCCAGCCATGATCGGAGAATCAGGCGCCTTTTCCGCCCTGGCCTGTGATAGCAGGAAGTAGGGGTGGAGCCAGCGATGGGAGCTGGGCACAGTCGAAGCTGGCAGTCCCAGGAGCTAGGGGTCCCTTGCCTGGGCCTAAAGTGGAGCCCACGATCGCAGGGCCGCTGCAGCTGCGGGTCCCCGCTGCCCGAGCCGGACGCCTAGGCCAGAGGCGTTAGGCCTGGGCAGGGGCGGAGCCTGCAACCGCGGGGAGCTGGGGGTCCCCTGCCCAGGCCTGACACCTCTGCCGGAGGCCTCAGGCCTGGTCAAGGGGCCGATCCGGTGATTGGTGATCGGAGGGTGATGAGGGTCAACTCCTCTGGCCGAGCCATCAGGCCTGGGCGGGGGGCTGAGCCGGGGATTGGGGGGATATGATGGTCCCCTTGCCCAGGCCTGAAGCCCAGGCCAGAGGCATCAGGCCTGGGTGGGGGGTGGAGCAAGCGATCAGAGGGAGATGGGGGTCCCCTGCCCAGGCATGATTCCTGGGCCAGAGGCCTCAGGCCTGGGCGGGGGCCAGAGCCAGTGATCGGGGGGAGATGGGGGTCCCCTGTCCAAGCCTGACACCTCTGGCGGAGGCATCAGGCCTGGGCAAGGGGCCCATCCTGCGATTGGAGGCTGATGGGGGTCAACACCTGAGGGCTCCCAGTATGTCAGAGGGGGCAGGCTGGGCTGAGGGACACTCCCTCCCTCCCCCCCCCCCCACACCCAGTGCACGAATTTCGTGCACCGGGCCCCTAGTATAATAATAATAAAAGGCTAATATGCACATTGACTGAATGGCAGAATGACCAGTTGCTATGATGCACACTGGCCACTAGGGGGCAGACGCTCAATGCAGGAGCTGCCCCCTGGTGGTCAGTGCACTTCCATATGGGGAGTGCCACTCAGCCAGAAGCTGGCTCCTGGCTGGCCAGCGCAGCTGTGGTGGCAGGAGCCTCTCCCACCTCCGTGGCAACACTAAGAATGTCCAACTAATGGTTTAGGCCTGATCCCTTGGGCGACTAAGCCTTTAGATAGACATCCCCCAAAGGCTCCCTGGCTGCCAGAGGATGTCTGACTGCAAGCTTAGGCCTGATCCCCCAGCGAGTGGGCCTAAATTGACAGGTGGACATCCCCCAAGGGGTTCTGGACTGTGAATGGGCGCAGGCTGGGCTGAGGGACCCCCTCCCCCCCATGCACAAATTTTTGTGCACCGGGCCTCTAGTATATAAATAAAAAGAGATAAAGCAAAATACTACGTAATTTTAAAGGAGTCAGTCCAAGAAGAGGATATAACATTTATAAATAGCTATGCACCCAACATTGGAGCACCCAAGTATATAAAGCAAATGTTAATGGACACAAGAAAAATTAACAGTAATCCAATACTAGTTGTGGACTTTAATACTCCACTTACTATAATGCATAGATCATCCAGACAGAAAATTAAGAAGTAAATAATGGTTTTAAATACCACATTATACCACATTCAAAAACTGCAGAATACACATTTTCTCACTTGCACATGGAACATTTTATAGGCTAGATCACATTCTAAGACAAAAATAAGACTCAATAAATTCAAGAAGATTGAATTTATGTCAGGCATATATTTACCATAATGGCATGTAACTAGAAATCAACTATAAGAAGAAGAAAAAAATGGAAAAAAACCATAAAAATGTGGAGATTAAACAATATACTTCTAAACACCCAATGGATCAAAGAGGAAATAAAATAGGAAATAAAAAACAACATTAAGACCAATGATAATGAAACCACAACCATACAAAATTTATGGGATGTAGCAAAAGTAGTTATAAGAGGAAATTTCAAGCTATACAGGCCTATGTCATGAAGTGGGGATATACAAAATAAGCAATCTAAATGTGCACTTCCATTAGCAAAAGAGGAACAAAGAACCCCAAAGTAAATAGAAGGAAGAAAATAATAAAAATCAGAGTGGAAATCAATTGAAAAACAATAGAAAAAATAACAAAATTAAAAGCTGGTTCTTTGAAAGAATAAATTGGCAAACCTCTAGCAAGACTCACAAATAATAAGAGAACACAAATAAATAAGAAATGAAAGAGGAGAGACTGGAGCTGACACTATAAAAGTATGACATGCCAGTAAAGAATACTATGAACTATTATATGCCAAAAATTTGACTATCTAGAAGAAATACATAAATTTTTAGAAACATGCAACCTTCCAAGACTAAACCAGGAAGAAGCAAAAAATTTGAATAGACCAATTACTAGCAACATTGAAGCAGAAATAAAATAGCTCACAATAAACAAAAGCCCAAGACCAGACAGCTTCGTAGGTGAATTCTATCAAACATTTTAGTAAGAATTAGTACCTATACTTCCCAAACTATTCCAAAAAATTGAAAAGAAAGGAATGCTTTCTTTTTTAAACTTTTATTGAATTTATTGGGGTGACATTGGTTAATAGTTATATAGGTTTCAAGTGTACAATTCTATAATACATAAGCATATTGTAGTGTATTCACCACCCAAAATAAAGTCTCATTCTGTCACCATTTATCCCCCTTTTATCATCTTCTATCTCCCTCCATCACCCCTATTCCTCTAGTAATCACCATACTGTTATCTGTGTCTGTGAGTTTTTCTTAGTGGTTACTCCCTTCACCTTTTTCATCTAACTCCCCAACCCTTCTCCCCACTGACAGCTGTCAGTCTTTTATCTGTATCAATGAGTGTACTTCTGTTTTGTTTGTATATTTTGTTCATTAGATTCCATATATAAGTGAAACCATATGGTACTTGTCTTTCTCTGAATGGCTTATTTTACTTAGCATAATTCTCTCCAGGTATATCCAGGCTATTGAAAAAGGTAAGTTTTCCTTATTTTTTAAGGCTGCATAGTATTCCACTGTATAAAAGTACAACCATGTTATTTTATCCACTCATCTACTGATGGACACGTAGGTTGCTTCCACATTTTGCAAATTAGTGTTTCATGTTTCTTTGGATATATTCCTAGAAGTGGAATCACTGTGATATTAGGCAATTCCTATTTTAATTTTTTGAGGAAACTCCATATTGTTTTCCATAGTGGCTGCATCAATCTGCATTCCCACCAGCAGTGCCAAACGATTCCCTTTTCTACACATCATCGCCAATACATAGTGTTTGTTGATTAATTAATAATAACCATTCAGACAGGTATGAGGTGATATCTCATTGTGGTTTTAATTTGCATTTATCTGATGATTAGTGATGTTGATCATTTTTTCATATACCTATTGGACATCTATATGTCCTCTTTGGAGGAGTGTCTATTCAGATCCCTTACCCATTTTTAAATTGATATTTTGTTATTTTGGTGTTGAATTGTATACATTCTGTATAACTATTGGATATTAACCCTTTACCAGATGTATCATTAGCAAATATGTTTTCCCATTCAGTGGGTTGTTTTGTTACTTTGTTGAAAGTTTCCTTTGCAATGCAAAAATGTTTGGTTTGATATAGTCCCATTGTGTTTTTTCTTTTGTTTCCCTTCCCAGAGGAGATATCTCAGAAGAAAAAAAATATTGCTATGAGAAATGTCCGAGACTTTACTGCCTATGCAGCTTAATAGAATTTTTGTGGTTTTGATTCTAACATTTATTTCCTTAATCCATTTTGAGTTTATTCTTGTGTATGGTGTAAGAAGGTTGTCTAGTTTCAGTTTTTTGCATGTATATTTCCAATTTTCCCAGCACCATTTATCAAAGAGACTGTATTTACCCCACTGCATGTTCTTGCCTCCTTTGTCAAATATTAATTGACAATAAAGGTGTGGATTTATTTCTGGGCCCTCTATTCTGTTCCATTGATCTACATATCTCTATATATCAGTTTTTATGTTAGTACTGCTGTTTTGATCACTATGGATTTGTAGTATATCAGGTAGCATGAATATAGATGTTAAAATTCTCAACAAAATATTAGCAAACCTGATCTAGCACTACATTAAAATGTTCATACACTATGATCAAGTAGGATTTATTACAGAGATGCAAGGTTGGTACAATAAACACAAATCAATAAATGTAATAAACCGCATAAACAAAGTGAACAATAAAAATCACATGATCATGTTCTAGCAATACATTCTAAGAATTCCAAAACACCAATCAGAAAGAATATTTGCACCCATATGTTCATAGCAGTGCTATTTACAATAATTAACATCTGGAAACAGCCAAGTACCCATCAGTAGATGAGTGGATAAAATGATGTGGTACTTTTACACAATGGAATACTATGCAGCTGTAAAAAAGAAGGCTCTCTCATCCTTTGAGACAGCATGGAGTGACCTGAAGAGTATTATGCTGAGCAAAATAAACCAGTCAGAGAAAGACAAGTATCACATGATTTCATTCATATGTGGAATCTAATGAACCAAATAAACTGATGAACAAAATAGATCCAGAAACATTGAAGCATACAACAGACCGACAAATTTTAGAAGGAAGGGGGGATGGTGGGAAGAGATTAATCAAATAAATTACATGCATATATGCATAACTCATGGATATATAATAGAGCAGAGAAGGCCTGGGGAAGGGGTGAGAGTAGGATGGAGGGGACTAATTGGGGATAAAGGGGACAGCTGTAATACATTCAACAATAAAGACAAATTTAAAAAAAGATATCCTCCTCTGAGGATTAAAAGAAAAATTTTAAAAAAAGGACCCAGGCCTGGTTGGTGTTGCTCAGTGGTTGATAATTAACCTATAAACCAGGAGGTCAGGGTTTGATACCCAGTCAGGGCACATACCCAGGTTGTGGGCTTGATCCCCAGTGGGGGGAGGACATGCAGAAGGCAGCCAGTCAATGATTCTCTCTCATCATTGATGTTTCTATCACTCCCTCTCCCTTCCTCTCTGAAATCAATAAAAATATATTTTTAAAAAATACCCAGGAAAAAAATTTATTCAAGGAGGTGAAAGATGTGTAATCTAAAAACTGTAAGACATTAAAGAAAAAAATCGAGATGCTTGACTTTGGGTGGTAAACACACAATGCAATATTCAGATGATGTATCATGCAATCATATGCCAGAAACCCATATAATTTTATTAAACATTGCCACCCCAATAAATTCAATACAAATTTTAAAAATGAAATAAATTGAAAAGAACAAAAATAAATGGAAGAATATACAATGCTCATGGATTGGAAGGATAATTATTGTTAAAGTGATCATACTACCAAAAGCAATTGACAGGTTCAATGCAATTATTATAAAAAATGGCAATGTCATTCTTTTCAGAGATAAAATAAATAATCCTAAACTTTTCTTTCTTTATTTATTTCTTCAATTATATAGAACTACAAAATTCCCAAAAATAGCCAAAATAGCCAAAGCAATATTTATAAAGAAGAGCAAAGTTAGAGGTACCGTGCTCTCTGATCTTAAACTATACTGCAAAGCAATATTATTCAAAACAGAATGATATTGGCACAAAACAGACAGATACACAGATAAATGGAACAAAATAGAGAGCCCAGAAATAAATCTTTGCTTATATGGTTAACATATCTATGACTAAGGAGGTAAAAATGTACAATGGAGTATCAACAGTCTCCTCAACGAGTGGTGTTGGGAAAACTAGATAGATACATGCAAAAAAATGAAATTAGACCCCTCTCTTAAACCACATAAAAAATAAAATAAAAATGGTTAGAAGATTAAATGTAAGGCTTGAAACTATAAAACTGCTAGAAAAAAAACATAGGAAGCAAACAATTTGTCACCAGTCTAATACCACTTAAATATGCACCTTGAGCAAGGGAAACAAAAATAAACAAATAGGACATTATCAAACTAAAAAGCTTCTGCACAGTGAAGGAAACCTTCAACAAAACAAAAAGAACTCATGGACATGGACAAAAGGTGGTGATTGCAGAGTGGCAAGGGTGTGGAGGTGGAAGAGGGTATAAGGGGAATAAATGGTGATGGAAAAAAATAAAATAAAGAGGAAAAATACAACCTGATGAATAAGAGAATATATTTGCAAATGATATCCTATATAATAAAAGGCTAATCAACCGAATGGCAGAAAGACTGGTCGCTATGATGCGCATTGACCTCCATGGGGCAGACGCTCAATGCAGGAGCTGCCCCCTGGTGGTCAGTGAGCTCCCACAGGGGGAGCGCCACTCAGCCAGAAGCCAGGCTCATGGCTGGTGAGCATAGTGGTGGTGGCAGGAGCCTCTCCCACCTCCACAGCAGCGCTAAGGATGTCCCACGGGGAGCAGGCCTAAACTGGCAGTCGGACATCCCTTGAGGGCTCCCTGACTGCAAGAGGGTGTAGGCCTGGCTGAGGGACCCCCCCAAGTGCATGTATTTTGTGTACTGGGCCTCTAGTATTCAATAAGAGGTTGGTATATAAAGAACTTTCAGAAAGAGAGATTATAAAAACAATCCCGTTTACCATCGCACCAAAAAAATTAAGCTACCTAGGAATAAACTTAACTAAAGAGGTAAAAGACCTCTACTCAGAAAACTACAGGACGTTGAAAAAAGATATAGAGGAAGACATAAACAGATGGAAGAACATACCGTGTTCATGGATTGGTAGAATCAACATCATTAAAATGACCATACTACCCAAAGCAATCTATAAATTCAACGCACTTCCCATTAAAATACCAACAGCATACTTCAGAGATCTAGAACGAACTCTCCAAAAATTCATCTGGAATAAAAAAAGACCCCGAATAGCTGCAGCAATCCTGAAAAAGAACAAAGTAGGTGGGATCTCAATACCAGATATCAAGATGTATTACAAAGCCACTGTTCTCAAAACTGCCTGGTACTGGCACAAGAATAGGCATATAGATCAATGGAATAGAATAGAAAACCCAGAAATCGGCCCGAACCAATATGCTCAATTAATATTTGACAAAGGAGGCAAGAACATACAATGGAGCCAAGATAGTCTCTTCAATAAATGGTGTTGGGAAAATTGGACAGATACATGCAAGAAAATGAAACTAGACCACCAACTTACACCATACACAAAAATAAACTCAAAATGGATAAAGGACTTAAATGTACGACAGGAAACCATAAAAATTCTAGAAGAATCCAAAGGCAACAAAATCTCAGACATATGCCGAAGCAATTTCTTCACTGATACAGCTCCTAGGGCACTTGAAATGAAAGAGAAAATGAACAAATGGGACTACATCAAAATAAAAAGCTTCTGCACAGCAAAAGAAACCATCAACAAAACAACGAGAAAACCCACTGTGTGGGAAAACATATTTGCCAATGACATATCTGATAAGGGCCTAATCTCCAAAATTTATAGGGAACTCATACAACTTAACAAAAGGAAGATAAACAATCCAATCAAAAAATGGGCAAAGGACCTAAATAGACACCTTTCAAAAGAGGACATTCAGAAATCCAAGAGACATATGAAAACATGCTCAAATTCACTAATCATCCGAGAGATGCAAATCAAAACAACAATGAGGTACCATCTCACACCTGTCAGACTGGCTATCATCAACAAATCAACAAACGACAAGTGCTGGAGAGGATGTGGAGAAAAAGGAACACTTGTGCACTGCTGGTGGGAATGCAGACTGGTGCAGCCACTATGGAAGACAGTATGGAGTTTCCTCAAAAAACTGAAAATGGAACTCCCATTTGACCCTGTGATCCCACTTCTAGGAATATATCCCAAGAAACCAGAAACACCAATCAGAAAGGATATATGCACCCCTATGTTCATAGCAGCACAATTCACCATAGCTAAGATCTGGAAACAGCCTAAGTGCCCATCAGTAGATGAATGGATTAGAAAACAGTGGTACATCTACACGATGGAATACTATGCTGCTGTAAAAAGGAAGGAACTCTTACCATTTGCAACGGCATGGATGGAACTGGAGAGCATTATGCTAAGTGAAATAAGCCAGTCAATGAAGGAAAAATACCACATGATCTCACTCATTCATGGATAATAGAGACCATTATAAACTTTTGAACAATAATAGATACAGAGGCAGAGCTGCCTCAAACAGATTGTCAAACTGCAGCGGGAAGGCCGGGGAGGGTGGGGGTGCAGGAGGTAGGGGGGTAAGAGATCAACCAAAGGACTTGTATGCATGCATATAAGCATAACCAATGGACATAAGACACTGGGGGATAGGGGAGGCTAGGGGACTGTCTAGGGCGGGGGGAAAATGGACACATATGTAATACCCTTTGTAATACTTTAAGCAATAAAAAAAAGAGGTTGGTATATAAAATATATAAGAAACTCATGCAGCTTAATAACAAAAAATTAACAATGTGAATTTAAAAAGGGCAAAGGACATGAAAAGATATTTCTCTAAAGAAAACATACAGATGGCCAACAGATATAATGGAAAGATATTTAATATCACTAATCAGAGGCTATTGAGGGAAACCAAGATGGGGGCATAGGTAAACACCGGAGTTAGCTGCCTTGAACAACCACTTCAAAAATACAACTAAAAGATGGAACAGACATTGCCCAGAACCACAGGAAGACTGGCTGAGGGGAAATTCTTCAACTAGAAGGAAAGAGAACAGCATACGAGACTCAGAGGAGGCGCAGTGCGGAAAATACAAAGGTGTGGAGGTACGCACGGAGCGGGCTGGTGGCTGAGGGTGCGGTTGTCGTTTTCAATCCAGAGGGAGTCTCAGATTCTGAGCTTCAGTTCTGGGCGAGTCTCTAGGGACCCAGACTCAAACCGGAGAAGCGAGACTGTCTGGCATCGGTCGGAACGCGAGGGCAGCTTTCTCTCCGAGGTTTGCAGTGGTTGCTGGGACTCTGAGAGGCAGAGTCTCTGGGGACGGGACTGAGAGCAGCCATAACTGCTCCCTCCACCCACTCTGTTGATCCCGTGCGACCCGCCCCGCCCAAGCCCTGCACAGAGCCATTTGCCAGATAGCCTCAGGCAAAGGCTAGATTAGCACCTCCCTAGAGGACAGAAGTTTTCCCACTGCAGACACAGCTGATTCTCACAGCCAGTTGGCCTGGAGGTCAAATCCCCCTAGTATTAACTACAACAATCAAGGCTTAACTACAACAAGACTGCGCACAAAGACCACTAGGGGGTGCACCAAGAAAGCATAAAAAATGTGGAGACAAAGAAACAGGACAAAACTGTCAATGGAGGATATTGAGTTCAGAACCACACTTTTAAGGTCTCTCAAGAACTGTCTAGAAGCCGCCAATAAAGTTATTGAGATCTACAAGAAATCTAATGAGACCCTCGATGTTATGCTAAAGAACCAACTAGAAATTAAGCATACACAGACTGAAATAACGTATATTATACAGACTCCCAATAGCAGACCAGAGGAGCGCAAGAATCAAGTCAATGATTTGAAATACAAAGAAGCAAAAAACACCCAACTGGAAAAGCAAAATAAAAAAAGAATCCAAAAATACGAAGATAGTGTAAGGAGCCTCTGGGACAGCTTCAAGCATACCAACATCAGAATTATAGGGGTGCCAGAAGATGAGAGAGAGCAAGATATTGAAAACCTATTTGAAGAACTAATGACAGAAAACTTCCCCCACCTGGTGAAAGAAATAGACTTACAGGTCCAGGAAGCGCAGAGAACCCCAAACAAAAGGAATCCAAAGAGGACCACACCAAGACACATCATAATTAAAATGCCAAGAGCAAAAGACAAAGAGAGAATCTTAAAAGCAGCAAGAGAAAGAAACTCAGTTACCTACAAGGGAATACCCATATGACTGTCAGCTGATTTCTCAACAGAAACTTTGCAGGCCAGAAGGGAGTGGCAAGAAATATTCAATGTGATGAATGTCAAGAACCTACAACCAAGATTACTTTATCCAGCAAAGCTATCATTCAGAATTGAAGGTCAGATAAAGAGCTTCACAGATAAGGAAAAGCTAAAGGAGTTCATCACCACCAAACCAGTATTATATGAAATGCTGAAAGGTATCCTTTAAGAAGAGGAAGAAGAAAAAGGTAAAGATACTAATTATGAACAACAAATATGCATCTATCAACAAGTGAATCTAAGAATCAAGTGAATAAATAATCTGATGAACAGAATGAACTGGTGATTATAATAGAATCAGGGACATAGAAAGGGAATGGACTCACTATTCTTGGGGGGGAAAGGGGTGTGGGAGATGCGGGAAGAGACTGGACAAAAATTGTGCACCTATGGATGAGGACAGTGGGGGGGTAAGGGCAGAGGGTGGGGTGGGAACTGGGTGGAGGGGAGCTATGGGGGGAAAAAAGAGGAACAAATGTAATAATCTGAACAATAAAGATTTAATAAAATAAATTTTAAAAAATAATATCACTAATCATCAGGAAAATGCAAATCAAATCCACAATGAAATACCATATAACACCAGTCAAAATAAGTATTAAAAAGTCAGTACATAACATATGTGGATGAGAATGTGGAGGAAATGGAACCCTTTTGCACTGTTGATGGGACTTCCCAGTGGTGCAGCACCAACAGAAAACATTATTGAGACTCCTTTAAATATTAAAGGGAGTGGGGATGGCAGCCAAATAGGCAGCAGTGCCATGCACCTCCTCCTAGGGCCAGGCAAAAAGAGCAACTAAATTGGAGAACATCCACCCAGAATTAACAAATTAGACACAGCTGAGGAGACATTTTTCAATAAGGAAGGGCAAAGGATGCCTAGAGAAAGCCACATGCCAGCCATACCCCATGTGTAACCACCACTGTGCCCCAGGAGTGAGTGGTGCAGTACCTCCAAGCAGGCTCCCAGGGGTCTGCAGGGCGCACATACTGATAGAGTGAACTCCCGCACCAGGCCTCCTCACCAGCCCACTGGGACCCAGCATCCTAGGATCTGGCTCCAAGACTCCACAGTGAGTGCAAGCCAGTGGGGACTCTGTGCCCCACCTCCACCCTGACCCCAGAAATGTACTGCTAGCCTGACCCAAAGCCATCTGGCACTCACTCTACCCCCAGCATGGGGAACTGCTACTGGGACAACCCGGAGAAAACCAGAGCACACCACGGAGGAGATCTGACTGTGAAACCCAGAACAACCTGTGACCACTCCACTTGAGCCTAGAGTCTTGATGCCTGGGTGACCTGGAGTAACCCAGCATGTGCCCAACTCAGGCCACAGGGGAGCTCAGACTGAGTGACACAAGACAATCTGCCCCCACTCCACACTGAGGAGGGGTGAACCAGAGTATTCCAACACATGTCTCACTCCAGGCTACAAGAAAGCAGGGACTGAATGACCCAGAGCAATCTGCGTCCGCTCCACTCAGAGACCAGGGTCTTGCTGCCTGGGCAACCTGGAGTAACCCAGCCCACGTGTGCACCCAACTAAGACCACAGGGGAGCTTGGATGGAGTGACCCAGGGCAAACCGCCCTTGATCCACACTGAGGAGGGGCAAACTGGAGCAACCTAGTGAGTGTCTCACCATGGGCAACAAAAGAGCGGGGATTGTGTGACCCAGAGAAACCTGCATCCACTTCTCCCCAGCCCCAGGGACAGTCCTGCAGGGGCTACCTGGAGCAACCCAGCACACACTTCACTCCGGGCCGTAGGAAAGTGCTGCCAGGGTGACCCAGAATAGCTGGAGTGCCAAGCCAGGGGCCACAGGACTAATCCACATGTGTGTGGTCAGAGGGACCTGGGTACCACCCTGCCATAGGTGCTGGGCTGCACAGCAAACTGAATGTCAGAGGGCTCTGGGTCCTCACAGGGAGCTGTGCAACAGAGGAACTGTGCACATGCTCCCACCACCCTGAGCATCGGAAGCAGATAACTGAGGAACCAGGTCAGTGGGAGAAGGGGATACAAATCAGAGCAGAGACAATAAAGGCATGAGACTCAAGACGGACCAAACCTCTGGGCTAACAATTTCTGGACCATTGCCCTGTTAGGGTCTTCAACCTCTCAAAACCCAACCAGGGTGCCCAGGGCAAGAAAGAGACAACAAAATGGGGAGACCAAAACAAACAAACAAACAAAAAAACCCCAATGAAAGAAAAGCAAGAATCACCAGAAAAGGAACTAAGTGAAACAGAGGCATGCAATGATGTCAGGAAAAGAATTCAAAGTAAGGGTGATAGAGTTCATAAATCAGATGGATGAGAAAATCAACAATTTATTTAAAAAATCAAAGGGAAATAAAAAATTATACAGATATAATAAAAAACATGATGGAAGGTTTCAACAGTAGACTAGAAGAAGTGGAAGACTGAATTAGTGGGTTAGAAGATAGGGCAGTGAAACACACCAAATCTGAACAGCAATTGGAGGAAAAAATTAGAAAGCAGGAGGAGAGTCTAAGGGAGCTTTGGGGCAACATGAAATGAAGTAACGTACGTATAATAGGGGTGCCAGAAGGACAAGAAGAGAAGCAAGGATTAGAAAATTATTTGAAGAAATAATGACAGAAAACATTCCTGATTAGGGGAAGAAAAAAGTCACACAAACACAGACAGTCCGCAACAAAATGAACCCAAAAAGATCCACACTAAGACACATTGTAATTACAAAGATAAACATTAATGACAAAGAGAGATTCTTAAAGGCTGAAGGAGAAAGACAGGGAGTTTTCTACAAGGGATCTCATAACAGATTATGAAATGATTTCTCAACAGAAACACATCAGGCCAGAAGGGAATAGAATAAAGTATACAAAGTGATGCAAAGCAAGGGTCTGAATCCAAGGATACTCTATCCAGCAAGGCTATCATTCAAAATTTAAGGGGAAATCTGGAGTTTTGCAGGAAAAAAAGGCTAAGGGAGTTTATCACCACCAAGCCAGCAATGCAAGAAATGCTAAAGGAACTGTTATAAAAAGAAGAAATAGAAAGGGAAGAAGAACACAGGCATAAAGAATAGAAATGGCTACAAGCAAGTACCTATGATTGGTAACCTTAAACATAAATGAACTAAATAATCCAATCAAAAGATATAGAGTGACTGAATAGATAAGAAAACATGACTCAAATAGTGTATATACTCTCTACAAGAGACTCACCTAAGAACAAGGGACTCACATAGACTGAAAGTGAAGGGATGGAAAAATAATTTTCAGCCAAATGTAAATGAAAAAAAGCTGGGGTAGCAATACTTATACCTAAAGAAATAGACCTCAAAGTGAAGGCCATAACAAGAGGTAAGGAAGACCAGTTCATAATAATAAAGAGATCGATACCAAAAGAGGCTATAACTCTGGTAAACATATATGCATCCAATGCAGGAGCACCCAAATACATTAAAGAGAAAAAAAAAAAAAACTTCTGGAAGATATCAATGGAGAGATTAACAGCAATACAGTCATAGTAGGGGACTTTAATACCCCATTGACATCACTGGATTAGTCTTCTAGATAAAAAACCAACCAAAAAACAGCTCTCCTAAATGACTGACTAGATCAGATGGACTTAATTGACATCTTCATAACATTTGTATGCAAAGCTACAGAATATACATTATTCTCAAGTGCACATGGGACATATTTAAAGATAGACCACATAGTGGGAGAAAGGCAAAGTCTGACCAAATTCAAGAAGATTGAAGTCATATCAAGCATCTTCTCAGGTCACAATGGCCTAATATAAGAAATAAACTACAATAAAAGCAATAAAAAAATGAAAAAACCTGGAGGCTAAACAGCATGTTATTAAACAATGATTGGGATACCAAAGAGATTAAAAAAACACAAATAAACATCCTGGAAACAAATAATAATGAAAAAAACAACAATCCAAAATCTATGGGACACAGTGAAAGCCGTCCTGAGAGGAAAGTTCTTAGCATT
Organism: Myotis daubentonii; assembly: GCF_963259705.1. NCBI lineage: Eukaryota > Metazoa > Chordata > Mammalia > Chiroptera > Vespertilionidae > Myotis > Myotis daubentonii. Next base: position 100,391,532 of record NC_081861.1, on the reverse strand, counting down.
ACAGGCTTACCTCAAATAAAGAAGAAAAACTGGTAATAAATTATCTAACTCTACAACTCAAAGAATTAGAAAGATAGCAACAGGAAAAGCCCAGAGTGAGCAGAAGGAAGGAAATAATAAAGATCAGAGCATAAATAAATAGCATAGAGAGAAAAAAAATAGTACAAAAGATCAATGAAAACAAGAGCTGGTTCTTTGAAAGGATAAACAAGATTGATGAACCTCTAACCAGGCTCACCAAGAAGCAAAGAGAGAGGACCCAAATAAACAAAATCAGAAATGAAAGCGCAAAATAACAACAGACTCCACAGAAATACAAAGGATTGTAAAAAAATACTATGAACATCTCTATTCCAACAAACTGGTCGACCTAGAAGAAAGGGACATATTCCTATTATAATAAAATCTTCCAAAACTCAATCAGGAGGAATAAAAAAAATCTGAATAGGCTGATAACTATGGAGGAAATTGAAGGACTAATAAAAAAAAAAACTTCCAGCCGGGCACGGTGGCGCGCGCCTGTAGTCCCAGCTACTCGGGAGGCTGAGGCTGGAGGATCGCTTGAGCCCAGGAGTTCTGGGCTGTAGTGCGCTATGCCGATCGGGTGTCCGCACTAAGTTCGGCATCAATATGGTGACCTCCCGGGAGCGGGGGGCCACCAGGTTGCCTAAGGAGGGGTGAACCGGCCCAGGTCGGAGACGGAGCAGGTTAAAGCTCCCGTGCTGATCAGTAGTGGGATCGCGCCTGTGAATAGCCACTGCACTCCAGCCTGGGCAACATAGCGAGACCCCGTCTCTAAAAAAAAAAAACAAAACAAAACAAACAAACAAAAAAAACTTCCAGCAAACAAAAACCCTGGGCCAGAGGACTTCACAGGGGAGTTTTAGCAAACATCCAAAGAAGAACTAAAACCTATCTTCCTCAGACTATTCCAAAAAATCAAGAGGAAGGCACACTTCCAAGCTCTTGTTTTTAAGACAGCATTTCCTTAATCACCAAACCAGATAAAGACACTACAAAGAAAGGAAATTACAGGCCAATAACTCTGATGAACATATATGCTAAAATCCTCAACAAAATCCTAGCAAAACAAATCCAGCATTACATTGGAAAGATCATACACCGTGACCAAGTGGGATTTATTCCGGGGATGCAAGGATAGTACAATATCCACAAATCAATGTATGTGATACATCAGATAAACAAATGGAGAGACAAAAATCATAAAATCATATCAATTTACGCAGAAAAGGGATTTGACAAAATCCAACACCCTTTCTTGATAAAAACTCTCAGCAAAGTGGGAATAGAGGGATCATATCTTTATATAATAAAAGCCTTATATGACAAACCTACAGCCAACATCATACTCAATGGGTAAATCTAAAACTATTTTCCCTAAGAACAGGAATAAGACAGGGATGCCCACTCTGTCCACTTCTGTTCTACATAATCCTGGAAGTGCTAGTCATAGCGATCAGACAAGAAAAATAAATAAAAGGCACCTAAATTGGAAAAGAAGAACTAAAACTGTCATTATTCACAGGCGACATGATATTGTACATAGAAAACCCTAAAGACTGCATCAAAAAAGTACTAGATTTAATAAATGAATTTGGTAATGTAACAGAGTACAAAATTAATACCCAGAAATCTATGGCTTTTTTATGCACCAATTAATGAACTCACAGAAAGAGACACATACAAAAAAATCCTGCTTACCATTGCACCAAAAAAATTAAGATACCTAGATTTAAATTTAACTACGGATGTAGAAGACCTGTACTCAGAAAACTATAGGACATTGAAAAAAATAGAAAGAGGAAGATATAAACAAATGGAAGAATATACTATGTTCATGGATTGGTAGAATCAACATCATTAAAATGTCTATACTACCTAAAGCAATCTATAGATTTAATGCAATCCCCATTAAAGTATAAACAGCATATTTGACAGACCTAGAAAAAACTTTTGAAAAATTCATATGGAACAAAAAATGACCCTGAACAGCTGCAGCAGTCTTGAGAAAGAAGAACAAAGTTGGATGGCTCACAATACCAGATATCAACCTATATTAGAAAGCCAGTGTTCTCAAAACTGCCCGGTACTGGCACCAGAACAGACATATAGACCAATGGAACAGAACAGAGAACTCAGAAATTGACCCAATTTCTGTTATGCTCATTTAATATTTGACAAAGGAGGAAAGTGCATAAAATGGAGTCAAGATAGTCTCTTCAATAAATGGTGTTGGGAAAATTGGACACATACATGCAAAAAAATGAAACTAGACCACCAACTTACACCATACACAAAAATAAACTCAAAATGGATTGAGGACTTTACATAAGATGGAAAACCATAAAAATCTTAGAAGAATCCACAGGCAGCAAAACATCAGACATATGTGGTAGCAATATCTTTACTGATACAGCTCCTAGGGCAATGTACATTAAGGAGAAAATAAACAAATGGTACTACATCAAAATAAAAAGCTTCTGCATAGCAAAAGAAACCTTCAACAAAACAACAAGAAAGTCCACTGCATGGTAGAACATATTTTCCAATGTTATATCTCATAAGGGCTTAATCTCCAAAATTTATAGGGAACTCATACATCTTAACAATAGGAAGATAAACAATCCAATCGAAAAATGGGCAAAGGACTTAGACACTTTTGAAAGTGGACATACAGAAGGCCAAGAGACATATGAAAGAAAACATGTTCAAAGTCACTAATCATCCAAGAGATGCAAATCTAAATGACAATGAGATACTGTCTCACACCTGTCAGAATGGCTATCATCAACAAATTGACAACCAACAAGTGTTGGTGAGGTTGTGGAGAAAAAGAACCCTCGTGCACTGCTGGTGAGAATGCAGACTGGTGCAGCCACTGTGCAAAACAGTATGGTGTTTCCTCAAAAAATTAAGAATCGAGCTCCCATTTGACCCAGTAATCTCACTTCTAGTATTATATCCCAAGAAATCAGAAACACCAATCAGAAAGGACATATGCACCCCTATGTTCATAACAGCACAACTTACCATAGCTAAGATTTGGAAACAGCCTAAGTGCCCATCAGAAGATGAGTGGATTAAAAAAATCTGGTATATCTACACAATGGAATAGTATGCCACTATAAAAAAGAAAGAACTCTTATAATTGGCAACAACATAGATGGACATGGGGAGCATTATGCTAACCAAAATAAGCCCGTTGGAGAAAGATAAATATTGCATGATCTCTCTCATCTGTGGAATATAATAAATACTAGAGGCCCGGTGCACGAAATTCGTGCACTGGGGATGGGTGGGGGGTCCCTTAGCCCAGCATGTGCCCTCTCACAGTCTGGGACCCCTCCCTCCTTACTTCCCACCTGCTTGCTGCTTCCTACCGCTCGGCTTGCTGCTCCTTAGCGCTGCTGCGAAGGCCTTGGGTCTGCTGGGTGCTGGGCCTGCGGGTTTGTGTCTCTGATACCCCCAGCAGCCCCAGCACCTTGATGGCGGGGCTTGGGGCTGTGGGTCTTTGATCAGGGGCCCCAGCAGCCCCAGCAGCCCCAGCACCAAGGTGGCGGGCCTTGGGGCTGCTGGGTACAGGCCCCCTGCTGCATGTTTGTGTCTTCTATCAGGCTCCCAGCAGCCCCAGCAGCCCCAGCACCACCTAAATAACTTAAGGGAAATTTTATTTAGTCTTCTTTAAAAAGCAATCTAGTTTAAAAATGAGTTGCAGTTAAGAGAGAACAAAGAACATGGTACCTAAGAGTGAGATAGACAGACAGAGGAGAGGATGGGCACTGGTCAGGGGCTTACATGCCAACTGTTCTCCACCTGGGAAATGATGTAAAATCGGTTTCTTTAGTTTTCTGCTCAGTGGTCTTCTCCAGAGAGTGGAGTGGCATCTGCTCGCTTCTCCCTGGGCCTGGCTTGGTGGTCGCCTTGGGGTCTGGCTGTGCTCCAGCGGGATCCGCACAGGCCTGCCTGCTCCGCCTGGCCCTGTCCACACGTTGCTTCCTCTGAGTCTTCCTTGGGCACAGCCCTGGTCCATCACCTCCTCCTGTGTCTCCCACCGCCAGGGCGGATAAAGAGGCCCACACAGAGTTCAGGTCTGCAGGGAGCTGGTCCTCTGCTTTCAGAACCTTCGGGATTTCCTCTTGCAATTGTTCCCTTCCATGACCTTCCTTCCCTACCTCCGGAATCTTCCCGGAGCACCACATGCCTGCCCTCCAGTAGAAGGTTGTCTTTGTGTGACTTTCAGGGCAGCCTTCAGGACCTGGTGGCCATACTGCGGCCCTTCCATGTCAGGCTCCAGCCCGGACCGCACCCTCCAGGCATGGCGGCTCCACACTGTGCTCAGGGCCTGGGAGTTAAGCAGCAGGGTGGTCCTGATGCACCTTTGGCTGTGGCAGCCAAGCAGAGTTCCGACAGGCTGCGGCTGGGGGCTGGGGGCGCCCCCTGGGTGGCGGCCCTTGCCAGCAGCTGCAGGAGGCTGGACTTGAGCAGGTGGGGCAGGCGGGACAGCAGCTGGACAGGGGGGCGGCGGCGGAGGCGGGCAAGGGCGGGGGTGAAGGGGCCTGTGGTAAATCTAGGGGCCAGGGCGCTGGCTCCACCACAGGGGCTAGGGTCGCAAAGTCTTGCAAGGAGGTGGGGGAGAGGGTGCCATAGGCAGAGTCCATGGAGCAGGAGCTGCCCGCCCCGGGGCCCAGGGCCAGCAGCTCGCTGGTCAGTGTGACAGATGAGGCAGTGGTACTGAGGGACATCTCGTGCGACTGGGAGCTGAAGGGGCCGCCCTCGAACTCGGGAGAGGAGAGCGTCTCCTGGGCTCCAGCACCACCATGGCCAAGGTCTCCGGGGAGCTGTCCGAGGCGCAGTGCTGGGTGTCCAGGCTGTTGCTGCTTTTGCGCAGGATGGTGGGGAAGCTGGAGGCGGAAGTGCTACTCTCCCCACCCTCCTCTTTCTCCTGGTCCTCCTGCTCCTCCTCCTCCTCCTCCTCCTCCTCCTCCTCCTCCTCCTCCTCCAGGCTCTGCAGGTGCTGCTGGCTGCCCCGTGCTCCTGCGCATGCAGCTGCTGCAACTGGTTCTGGGAATTGTAAATGGAGTCCACCCAGCCCCGGCACAGAGCCTGCCCGCTGGCCTGGAACGTGTTGGCCCCCACGCGCTGTGGAACTTGTTCAGGTAGATGAGGAGGAAGGAGCCAGGGTCCCGCAGCTCCCGGCACACGATCTTGTCCACCAGCAGCGGTGGCCTGATGACCCGGGTCCCCTCAGCCTTCTTCACTGCGTTGGTCACTGAGAGCAGGTCCGTGAAGAGGAAGCAGTACACATCCATCTTGCTGTGCTTTCCCTCCTTCATCCTCAGGCTGCCCCTCCAACAGCAGCTGGCGCGTCTCCTCCGGGGAGGCACCAGGGATGGGCGCGGTCAGGTCCAGGTGCAGAAATTCCTTCAGGAGCTTGTCCACCTCGTCGTTGCTACCCTCCACCACCTTGTAGGCATCCATGCAGCTCACCATGGCCGCCAGCTGCTGCCGCTCCTGTCGCTGCCGCATGCATGCGTTCACGTGGTGGATGAAGCGCTCCACGGAGCTGATCATGGTGATGACGGCCTCCTTGGCACCCGGCTCGTCCGTCTTCCTCAGCACCGACTTGAGCAGCAGCGGGTACCTGGTGAGCCGCTGGTGGGGCTTGGCGAGCATGTCGCTCAGCTTCTGCCGCTGGCACTGCTGGTGCTTCTGGGCTCACGTCACCTAGGCCCGGAAGAGGTCGTTGTCGCGCAGCAGGCTGAGCGTGTACTCCATGCAGCCCTCCTCCTCCATGAAATACCGGATGTAGGACTTGAAGAGGGAGCCGAACATCTCAAAGCCTTTGAGGAGGTCCCGGGCTGCAGCAGCCCCCGCTTGCGCCGCGCCTTCTCCACCATTGGCGCCATCACGCTGCCCCACAGTCCGCGGAGCAGAGGCGCGATCTTGGGGATGTTGCTGAACAGGAGCGGGTGTTGGAGGTGTCCGGACTCCTCCCCAGGGCGACCCTTCACCCGGGAGTCCCTGCCGCTCCATTCACCCCCTCGTCCAGCAGGGGGCGCCCTCAGTGGGTCCTCTGCTCTGGGAGCTGGGGAGGAGGAGGCTGGCGGAGGGCAAGGCCCTGAAGCAGGAGGAAGCCTTGGAAGGCAGGCAAGGAGCCCAGGACTCAAGGCGCCCCCACCGCCACCCTGAGTCCCACTGGGGCCTGCACCCAGGAGTGCCATGGCTGCGGCAGGGCCAACGGCTGGGCTTGGAAGTGAGTCCTTCATGCACAGTCCCAGCAGCCTGCCTGGTGTGGGTGGGGATTTTGGGTCACCTTGAGGGAGGCTCCGGCCTTTCTCTGCTCCTCTCCTGGTGGAGCCCTGGGACTCCAGCAATGAGGTCAGAGGAGCCGCCTTCCAGCCCCAAGGCTGCTTCTCGGAATCAGAAGTTTCCCCATTGGCCTCTGCCTAGGAGAGGACCTCTGCACCACCAGGGTGCATAAACACGCAGGGCTTCCATCAGGCTCCGCTGATCCCGGGGCCCTGAGGCCTCTCGGACTCCGCTGATCCCGGGGCCCTGAGGCCTCTCGGACTCCGCTGATCCCGGGGCCCTGAGGCCTCTAGGACTCCGCTGATCCCGGGGCCCTGAGGCCTCCCGGATCCGCTGATCCCGGGGCCCTGAGGCCTCCCGGCTCCGCTGATCCCGGGGCCCTGAGGCCTCCCGGCTCCGCTGATCCCGGGGCCCTGAGGCCTCTCGGACTGCGCTGATCCCGGGGCCCTGAGGCCTCTCGGACTGCGCTGATCCCGGGGCCCTGAGGCCTCTCGGACTGCGCTGATCCCGGGGCCCTGAGGGCTCTAGGACTGCGCTGATCCCGGGGCCCTGAGGTCTCTCGGACTCCGCTGATCCCGGGGCCCTGAGGCCTCCCGGCTCCACTGATCCCGGGGCCCTGAGGCCTCCCGGCTCCGCTGATCCCGGGGCCCTGAGGCCTCCGGGCTCCGCTGATCCCGGGTCCCTGAGGCCTTGGGCTCCACTGATCCCGGGGCCCTGAGGCCTCTCGGACTACACTGATCCCGGGACCTGAGGCCTCTCGGCTCCGCTGATCCCGGGCCCTGAGGCTTCTCAGACTCCGCTGATCCCGGGGCCCTGAGGCCTCTCCGCTCCGCTGATCCCGGGGCTCTGAGTCCACTGGGCTCCGCTGATCCCGGGGCCCTGAGGCCTCTGGGCTCAGCTGATCCCGGACCGGGATGCCTCCAGGCTCTGCCGATCCCCAGGCAGTGAGGCCTCTCTGATCTGTGGGTTCAGGGCTGTTTGGCTTAGCTCCACCACTTGGAGCCTGAGTATGCAAATTAACTGCCATCTTTTAGCTTCTATAATTGAAACATTGTATCTTTTGGAGCTGTTGCTTCAGGAGCTCAGAGCCCCGCAGCCGCAGCCGCAGGCGGGGAACCTTGGCTTCCTCCATCGCTGGGGAAACCACGCCTCCTGTTCTCAGTTGCCTGGCTGCCGCTGCCATCTTGGTTGGCAGTTAATTTGCAGATCTTGCTGATTAGCCAATGGGAAGGGTAGCGGATGTATGGCTAATTACCATGTTTCTCTTTTATTAGATAGGATTATCTGATGAACATAAATAGATCCAGAGACAGAAAAGCATTGAGCAGACCATCAAACTTCAGAGGGAAGTCAGGGGAGGGGTGGGGGTAAGACAGGGGTGGGCAAACTTTTTGACTCGAGGGCCACAATGGGTTCTTAAACTGGACCGGAGGGTCGGAACAAAAGCATGGATGGAGTGTTTGTGTGAACTAATATAAATTCAAAGTAAACATCATTACATAAATGGGTATGGTCTTTTTTTTCAATAGTTTTATTCATTTCAAACGGGCCGTAGTTTGCCCATGGCTGGGGTAAGAGATCAACTAAAGGACTTGTATGCATGCATATTAGCATAAACAATGGATACAGACAGTAGGGGGTGAAGGCATGTGCTGGGAGTTGGGGGTGGCCAGGGAGAGGTCACTGGGGGATAAAGGAGACATATGGATTACTATATGTAATACTTTAAACAATAAAGAATATTTTAAAATCTCAAGAAAAAGAAATATACACCGTAATAAAAGTCTTACATCCATTGCACCTAACAACAACAGCAAAAATAAATACTAAAAGCAGAGAGAGAAAAAATAAATGGTGGCCATATGGGCAGACCTGTCATGCACCTCATCCCAGGGTCAGACTGTAAATGCAACTAATTGGAGAACATTCACCTGAATTTACCAACTGAGGTCCAGCTGAGAAGAAGACATATATCAAAGTATAGAAAACACATGGAGATCGGTAGGAAAGGAAAGGCGAGGACAAGAGATGAGCTGACAAGCTCTTAAGGGCCACGGGGCAGGAAGAGAGAGAGAGAGAGAGAGAGAGAGAGAGAGAGAGAGAGAGAGAGAAGAGAGAGAAGGGAGTATTGGGCTATGAGAAGTGTATTCTCTCAAAGACAGAGGCTCACAACCCAGGCTGGGCTTCACAGCCCCAAGCATGACCCACGTAACATCCAGCAGCAAAAAGCTGCAGGCCTGAAGCTGGTAGACTGGAGCCTGTCAGAGGGAAAGCAGTTCCATTTTTTTGTTTTGTTTTGTTTTGATTTGTTTGTGTTTTGTTGTTGTTGTTGATTTTAACCCAGAGCACAGGAGTTTTCATTTGCAGCTACTTATCCAAGGCTTTGGTGCAGGGAGGGAGGCGCGGACTTGAGGTGCCTATAGAGAGGCTGGAATGGGGAGCATTGGGGTGGGGTGACTTTGAAAAACAGCAGCCAGGAACATTTGGTCATCGGTCCCCAAACCGAAATGGCCATTTTTCCTGAGAGGAGCTGGCCGCTCCCAGAAACTGCAGGGCAGGAAAAGAAAAACAACCATGCCCTAGAGATACAGCCTGTCCCACCATCAGGGGTCCTGTATGTCACATCCTGCATTTTGACCTCTTCTGAGGAAACAAAAGCAGAGGCCAAGCCTACAGGTTTAAACAATCTTGGGAATTCCTCAGTGACTGGATTGGGGGAGGGGCATCTGCCCCACTATCCTGGGAACCAGACTCCTACTTTCCCCACATGGGAGAGATGATAAAACTCCAGGTTTCCTGCATATCCCACTGGTCTCCATACAAGGATCTCTTTCCAGTCAGGGGCAAAGTAATATTTTGGGCCACTCATGAAGGAGTAGCTCTGGGACAAAGAAACACACTCACCACATTCCCTGAAAGCTAAACAGCACCTTCCCCACTTAAATCACTTTCAGAAACAGACTTTTGAGTGATTAAGTTTGATAGCTGGCTAGCAGGCAAAGGTGGGCAGAGGCAGAGCCTGGGAACCAAGGAAGTTTGCTAATCCAGCCCTGGGCCCCATGCTGATAACAAATCCCTTTACAGGGCAGATTGGCCCCTCCTGTTTACAGCCAAGGCATTTGGAGACAGACACAAATGGTGGATCACTGCATAGCTTGGAGCTTCAATCAGGTTGCTAAAAGCCAAAAGATAGTACCTGACAGTACTTAGCACCTAAGTAACTAACAGGAAGCCCAGAATTGGCAGAAAGGGCAGAAGAATGGAATCCAAAGCAAGCTCCCATGGGGCAGTAAACTGGGCTGAAATGAATGCTACTTCACTTTGTTTGCCTTCTTTTTTCTTTTTTTCCCTCCCTTTTTCTTTTTTTCGTTTTTCTCTTTTTCCCCTTTTACAATTTATCTTATCTATCTGCTTTATTGATTTGTTTTCTTCTAGTCTCTGTTTCTTTTTTCATATATCTAATTTTCCTCTTCCCTTTTCATACTCAATTTTTTTTCCATTACTCATTTTTTTCTCTCTTTTCTTTTTCTCCTTCTTTCTCATCCTTTCTCTCTCTCTCTCTCTCTCTCTCTCTCTCTCTCTCTCTCTCTCTCTCTCTCTTTGTTTTTTGTATTTTAGGTCCATCTGCTTTTTCCTCTATTTTTCTTTTCAAAAAAGTTTTTTCTTGTCTTTTCATTTCTTTTATCCCTCCTTTATTTTAAACTGTTTTCCTCCCTCTATTCCTCTAATTCTTTATTCTTATTTTCTTTATTTCAACTTTGCATCTACATAGTCCATCCTCCTTTTTTGTTGTTTTTATTTGTATTTTTTTTTGGGGGGGGGGTTTGTTCTGTTTTGTTTTCTCCTCATAGTTTTCCTTTCTTTCTTTTTTCTACCATTCTTGCTCTCATTTCTCTTTCTTAGTTTTCTCTCTTCTATGGTAGTTATTTTGTTGGTGCTGTAGGGGTCTTGCATATGTTTTGTTGAGTTTCTTCTGTTTTGTATTTTGTTGTGTTATATTTTGTTCCATTCAGTCAGCACCTCCACCACAGCTCACATGATGTGGTCGGGGGTGAGCCACATAGTCAGGCAGCCGGAGAAGAGACTCCATCCATGAATGGGACAATAATATTCAAGAGCCAACTACAACAGGAGCACACAAATAACTCAAGTACGGGGCTTTTCTAGAGCATCCGCTCAGGAGATCTAAGATACTACACACTGGGTCCCACAAAACCCCTACTGCATAAGTACACCCCACAAAATCTGAGAGGCATAGCAGTTTGATCTAATACATAGAAACAAAAACAAAGGAACAGAAAAAATGGGGAGACAAAGAAAAACCCCCAACTGAGAGAAAAGGAGGAATCAGCAGATAATGAACAAAATAAAATGGAGGTAAAAAATTTGTCAGATAAAGAATTTGGACTAATGGTAATAAGGCTGCTCAAACAATTCACTGAGAACTATAAGCAATTAAATGAGAATTATAAGGGTCTTAATTAAGAGCGCTATACCAATATGAAATGATAGCTTGAAACAATAAATAAGAACCAATTGGAAATTATAAATGACATAGTTGAAATAAAGAACACCATGGAAGGGTTCAAAAGTATACTAAAAGAAGCTGAGGACCGAATCAATGAATTAGAAGACAAGGTATTAAAAAAATAAGCATACCAATTCAGAGCAACAAATGGAAAAAAATAAAGAGCAGGAGAGCCTAAGGGAAGTTTTGGAAAATATGAGATGTAACAACATTGGCGTTATAGGGGTACCAGAAGGAACAGAATCTGAGGAAGGAATAGAGAACTTGTTAGAAGAAATAATGGCAGAAAATTTCCCTAACCTGGTGAACGAAAAAGTCACTCAACTTCAGGAAACACAGAGAGTTCTGATCAAGATGAACCTCAAAAGACCCACTGCTAGGCATATCATAATTAAAATGACAAACATTAAAGACAAAGAAAGACCCTTAAAGGCCACAAGAGAGAGACAAAAAGTTACCTACAAGGGAGTCCCCGTTAGACTGTAAGCTGACTTCTCAATAGAAATACTAAAGTTCAGAAGGGAATAGCATGAAGTAATTAAAACCTAGAGACTGAGCCCAAGACAACTCTATCCAGCAAAGCTATCATTCAAAATCAAAGGTGAAATAAAGAGCTTCACAGACAAGAAAAATAGGTTAAAAGAATTTATTACCACCAAACCAGCACTGCAAGAAATGCTAAAAGGACTATTTTAAGAAAAAAGAAATAAAGAGAAAGAGAAGAACATAAACATGAAGAATAAGACTGGCAATAATTATGTATCTATCAATAATAACCATAAATGTAAATGGCTTAAATCCTCCAATCAAAAGACATAAGGTAGCTGAATGGATAAGAAAGCATGACCCATATATGGTATGTGCTGTCTACAAGAGACCCATATCAGAACAAAGGACTCAAACAGAATGAAATTGAAGTAATGGAAAAAAATTTTCCAGGCAAATAGAAATGAAAAAAGTTGGGGTAGCAATACTCATATGTGACAAAATAGACTTCAAAGTGATGGCCATAAGAAGAGACAATGAAGGCAACTTCATAACACTAACGGGATAGAGAAAACAGGAGAAAAGAACTCTGGTAATCATATATGCATCCAACATAGGAACATCCACAATATATAAAAAATTTTCAGAGGATTTCAAGGGAGAGACTGACAGCAATACAATCATAGTATGACACTTTAACACCCCACTGACACCACTGGATACATCTTCTAGACAAAAAATCAACAAGGAAACAGCAATCATAAATGACATACTATATCAGATGGAATTAATTGAAATCTCCAGAACATTTCACCCCAAAAAGATAGAATATACATTCTTCTCAAGTGCACATGGGGTATTTTCAAAGATAGAGCACTTGTTAGGACACAAACTAAGTCTCTACAAGTTCAAGAAAATTGATATTATATCAAGCATCTTCTCAGATCACAATGGCATGAAATTAGAAATTATCTACAATAAAAACACTCAAAATATTCAAACACATAGATGATAAATAGCATGCTATTAAACAATGGATTACCAAAGAGATCAAGGAAGAAATAAAATATATCCTGGAAACCAATGAATATACAACCCCAAATCTATGTGACACGTGAAAACAGTCCTGAGAGGGAAGTTCATAGCACTACAGGCCTACCTAAAAATAAAACCTCTCACCAGGCTCACTAAGAAACAAAGAGAGAGGAATAAATAAAATCAGAAACAAAAGAGGTGAAGTAACAACTGACCCCACAGAAATACAAAGGTTTGTAAAATAAATACTCTGAGCAACTATATTCCAACAAACTGGACAACCTGTATGAAATGGACATTTTCTTAGAAAAATACAACCTTCCAAAATTCAATCAGGAAGAATCAGAAAGCTGAATAGGCTGATAACTACTGATGAAATTGAAGCAGTAAAAACAAACAAACAAAAAACCAACAACAACAAAAAACTTCCAACAAACAAAAGCCCTGGTCCGGACAGTTTCATAAGGGAGTTTTGTTTTTTGTTTTTTGTTTTTTTGTTTTCTATTTCAGAAAACTTTTGCAAGTTGTTTTATTTACAATGCCAACTTTTGAAAAGTCACTAAACTAAAGTTAACTGGACAATAAACTAGGCAGAAATCGCTTTGCAAAAAGAGGGAAAGCCCAAAATGCCACTTTCTATAGAGAACCCACAATTCAGTTTTATTCAGAGCAAAGAAAAGATATTTTGATCATACTGGAAGAAACTCAGCCATAGGTTTGGAATCTGTACCCAAACTACACATGCAATGAAGACAATATTCTGTTAATACAATTGATTTGCTGCTGCATTTGTCTACTGTTTGCCTAATATTAACAATTATAAACAGAGCAGTGCAACTAGTATCTGGAACAATCCTTACAGTGTTACAGTGTCGGGCACAGCTTTTCTCTTCTCTTCACACCACTGGCTCTCTTTGCGTACCTGGGCTTCCTCTTCCTCAGTAAAGTCATTTTTTTATATTGAAGGTCTTGCGAATCTCTTCAGGGGTTTTCCCCTTGATCATATTGGCAACAGTCTTGCATGTAACATCAAGCAAACCTTTGATGTTTAAATAGTTTGCAGCCAGAATTAGTTCAAATAGTGTTCCTTGGTCAACTTTGAAGAATTCTTGGTCCCAAACAGGAATATCATCTGTTCGCTTTTCTTTGTTCTCATCATCCTCAGGAGGAGGAGGGTCATCCTTGTGGTGGGCACACCACTGAATGACCTTTTTTAATATTACTGCATTAACATTTGGTAGAGCAACTGGGTCATCATCGCCTCCATCATCCATTCCCAAATCTTCTAACATGGTCTTGATAGTCACAGATTGTTTGGAAATTTCAACATCAACTTCAAATATCTCTCCATCAGAACTCTGCAATTTAATTGAAGGCATGGTGCTCGGTCTCAAGGAGAGGGCTGGCCGGAAGCTGACAAGAGCCGGGCAGCATCAGCAGAACCAAAAGGAAAAAGGTGGAGAACAAGGCCACTTGCCTCATAAGGGAGTTTTATCAAACATTCAAATAAGAACTAACACCTATTCTCCTCAAACTATTTCAAAGAATTCAAGAGGAAGAAACACTTCCAACATCTTTTTTATGAGATCAGCATTATCTTAATTCCAAAACCAGATAAAGACACCACAAAGATAATTACAGGCCAATATCCCTAATGAACATAGTTACTAAACTGCTCAACAAAATATTAGTAAACCGAATCCAGCAATACATGAAAAAGATCATACACCATAACCGAGTAGGATTTATTCTAAGGATGCAAGGTTGGTAAATATTCACAAATCAATAAATGTGAGACATCACATAAACAGATTCCAAGACAAAAATCACATGATCATATCAATTGATGCAGAAAAAGCATTCTACAAAATCCAACACCCCGTTTTTGGTAAAAACTCACAGAAAAAAAAATCAACCAATAAATCAATATAAATAAATAGGGGGAAAAAGTCTCAGCAAAGTGGGAATAGAAGGATCATACCACAACATGATAAAAGCCATATATGGCAAACCTACAGACAACATCATACTCAATGGGCAAAAACTAAAACCATTGCCCCTAAGAAGAGGAACAAGATAGGAATGCTCACTATAACCACTTTTGTTCAACACAGTACTGAAAGTCCTACCCACAAGGATCAGACAGGAAGAAGAAAAGAAAAGGCATTCAAATTGGAAAGGAGGGAGTAAAACTGTCATTATTTGCAGATGACATGCTATGTACTTAGAAAATCCTAAAGACTCCATAAAAAACTCCTAGATTTAATAAATGAATTTGGCATGTACCAGGCTACAAAATTAACATCCAGAAATCTATGGCATTTTTATATACCAATAATGAACTCTCAGAAAGAGAAACTATAAAAACAATCCCATTTACCACTGCAACAAAAAAGTTAAGATACTTAGGCATGAACTTAACCAAGGAGGTAAAAACCTGTACTCTGGAAACTATAGGACATTGAAAAAAAAAGCTAGAGCAAGATATAATCAAATGGAAGAATACACCCTGTTCATGGATTGGTAGAATCAACATCATTAAAATATCCAAACTACCCAATGCAATCTATAGATTCAATGAAATCCCTATTGAAATACCAATGGCATATTTTACAGATCTGGAACAAACACTATAAAAATTTATAGGGAACCACAAAAGACCTGGAATAGCCATAGCCATCTTGAGAAAGAGCAAATTTGGAGGAATCACAATACCAGATAACAATTTATACTACAAAGCCACTGTACTAAAAACAGCTTGGTACTGGCACAAGATCAGGCATATAGATCAATGGAACAGAACAGTGACAACAGCTATCGAACCACGCTGTTATGTTCAGTGAATATGTGACAAAGGAGGCAAGAGCATCCAATGTAGTCAAGATGGTCTCTTCAATAAATGGTGTTGGGAAAATTGGACAGGCACATGCAAAAAAAAAAAAAAAAGGAAACTAGACCAACAACTTACACCATACACAAGAATAAATTCAACATGCATAAAAGACTTAAATGTAAGTCGTGAAACCATAAAAATCATAGAAGAAACAATAGGCAGCAAAATCTGACATCGCTCATAGCAATATCTTTTTTTTTAAATATATTTTATTGATTTTTTAAAGAGAGGAAGGGAGAGAGATAGAGAGTTAGAAACATCGATGAGAGAGAAACATCGATCAGCTGCCTCCTGCACATCTCCCACTGGGGATATGCCCGCAACCAAGGTACATGCCCTTGACCGGAATCGAACCCGGGACCCTTCAGTCCGCAGGCCGACGCTCTATCCACTGAGCCAAACCGGTTTCGGCTGAGCAATATCTTTACCAATACATCTCCTGGGGCAAAGGAAACTAAGGAGAAAATAAACAAATGGGACTACATCAAAATAAAAAGCTTCTGCACAGCAAAAGACACCATCAACAAAATGAAAAGAGAGCCCACTGTGTGGGAGAACATATTTGCCAATGATACATCCCATAAGGGGTTAATTTCCAAAATATGTAGGGAACTCATACAACTTAACAAAAGGAAGACAATCCAACTAAAAAATCGGCAAAGAACCTAAATAGACACTTCTCCAAAGTGGACATGCAAAAGACCAAGAGGCATATGAAAAAATTCTCAAAGTCACTCATCATCGGAGAGATGAACATTAAAATGACAATGAGGTATCACCTCACACTTGTAAGCATGGCTATAATCAACACATGATAAGTGCTGGTGAGGATTGGAGAAAAGGGAACCCTAGTATACTTCTGGTAGGAATGCATACTGGTGCAGCCACTGTCGAAAACAGTACGGAATTTCCTCAAAAATTTAAAAAAGGAACTCTCATTTGACCCAGTGATCCCACTTCTAGGAATATATCCTAAGAAATCAGAAAGAATGTATGCACCCCTATATTCATAGCAGTACAATTTACCATAGCTAAGATTTGGAAGCAGCCAAAGTGTCCATCAGCAGATGAGTGGATAAAAAACTGTGGTACATTTACACGATGTAATACTATGAAGCTGTAAAAAAGAAAGAACTCTTACCATTTGCAGCATTCTGGATGGACCTGGAAAGTATTATGCTAAGCAGAATAAGCCAGTCAGAGAAATATGTGTCACATGATCATACTCATATGTGGAATCTAATGAACAAAATAAACTGATGAATAAAATTGAACCAGAGACATAGAAGCATGGAACAGACTGACGAATTTCAGAGGGAAGTCAGGGGTGAAGGAGTGGGAGAGGAGTGATTAACCTGGGAACTTATATGCACATATGAATAGCCCATAGACACAGGCAATAGAGTGGTGAAGGCCTGGGAGGGGTGGGTATGGGTTGGAGGGGGTCAATGGAAAAAAAAACCACAAATAAAGAAGACATCTGTAATACTTTCAACAATAAAGATTTTTTTTAAAAAAAATCTAAAAGTGCATATACCATTAAATCCAGCAACTCTACATTTCTTTGGTATATATCCAAAGATAATGAGAACACTAATTTGAAAAGTTATAAATGCCTCTATGTTCACTGCAGCATTATTTACAATAACTAAGATATGGAAGCAGTCTTGGTGTCCATCAAATTATGAATGGATAAAGAAGATGTGATATACAATGGAACATTACACAGCAATAAAAAGAATTAAATCTTGCCATTTGTAGCAACTTGGATGGACCTAGAAGGTATTATGCTAACTGAAATAAGTCAGGCAAGACAAACAAATACGGTATGGTTTCACTTATATGGGAAATCTAAATCCAAACCAAAACAAAGGAACAAACAAAACAAAACAAAAACAGACCTTTAGAAACAGACCAAAGGGATAGTGACCAGAAGGCAGTGGGTGGGGGATAGAAAAAAAGAGGAAGTGGATATAGTCAGTTATGCTGTGATAATTTTGCACAGTGACAGATGATTATTAGAATTAGTGGGGTAATCACATTGTAAGGTATGTAAATGTCAAATCAATATATTGTACATTTGAAACTAATATAACCTATGTTATATTATATACCAATTGTACTTAAATTTAAGAAATATTTAAAATTTCAGATCCCAAAGCCTCATTCCTAGTAATTATTTATTTTAAGACTCCAGCTCTCAGAATGCAAGCCAAGCCTAGAAGTGTCTTGCATATACCAAGGCTCATTATCCTCATACTAGTAGCCCTGCGCATGAATCCATGTGCCAGTAGCTCTCCACAGGGCCTGGCCACTCCACGCCCGCTGCCCAGAGGCCCATCCGTGGCCAGGGTGGAACGCTTGCTTTGTCTCTGCGGTGACGAAGCAAGCATTCTGCCAGGCCCCTCATGCTGCCCACTCTCAGTGGCCACCCCCCCCGACCCCATGACTGGGGGACTCTGGCGGGGCTGAGAGGACTGGGCGCCACCATCTTGTGGCTATGGGCACAGCCATCTTTGTGACAGAGTGGTGGTTAATTTACATATTACCCTTTTATTAGATAGGACTGTCCCCTATTGGGTCAGCAGCATGATGTCCAGGGGGTGAGAATTAGGAGAATGAGGACATAAACTTTTCTGAAAGGGCCACAAAAGGGAAGTTCAGGGAGAACAACGTCTCTAAGAAGAGCTTTCATCTTCGTGATCTGAATCAAATCTCAAAAGCTTCATATTCAATTCCAAATCTGAGTGAGGAGCTCAAGCCAACAAGACTTCAATCTTCATCCAAGTTTGAAGTGAGGATTAAGAGTTGGCAAGCAAAGAATGGGGCCCTAATTCCTTACGCTAGCACTCTAGGGCTTCCCAAAATTTATCCCATCATTTCTGTCTCAGCCTATCTCCTTGTCAACACCCTGGTCTTCTGTCAGGCTGGTATGCACCCTGAGCCTTAAAAATACCTGGATGATGATATGTATTTATTGTACCATTGCCCTTTCACCACCTATACATCACCACCCCCCTTCCCTGGGATTCATCATAGAGCAGTGAAGGTTGTTCCATCATTTCTTTTGCATGACAACATAGAGTTTACAAAATGTTTTCATATATTTTATGCAATGCCTAGTAATTGTAAGGCATTGCATTAAAAGGTTTTATACATATCACCTCTAATCCTTATGAAAAGCCTTCATTTTATAGATGAGGAAGCTGAGAATCAGAGAGATTAGTGACTTGTGCTAAAAAGCAGTGGAGTCAGGACTAGAGCTGTTTTCACCTCATCCTCAAACAAACAAACACCGGCCGCGGAAACGGGGAAGGCTGAGTCTCTGTAAGCTCTTCTCTTACCGGCACTGCATGCTCTGGTCAGCTCTTCAGGCTGCCCCCTTTAGGCTCAGTCCTCCGTGATCACAGCACCCAGATCTCAAATCCCCTGGCGCCAGGAATCCCACGGGTCTCCTTTCCCCAGTCAGGGGCTGTGCCTTCCCCAAGGGACGCGGCTGTCTGCCATGCGGTCTCCCTCGGACCCTCTGGGTTCAGAGGTCTGGCAAACTTTCCTGCCCAGATCCCTGTTTTTTTTTTGTTTTTGTTTTTGTTTTTTTTTGTTTTTTTTTGTTTTTTTACCTTTCCAGGGGAGTTCTGCCCTTCCTGGCTGCAAACCGCCTCACCAGCTGAGTAATTTCGCCAATTCGTGGTGGGTGTTATTAGTTTCAGCTGCTTACTCCATTTGCTCCAGGACAAGACCTGGGACGCGTCTGCCTATATTGCCGCCATCTTCGGAATCTCCTCATCCTCATCCTTCATACTACAGTCCCTTAGATCTACTTAACCTGTGTCTTTGGAAGCCCAGAAGGACTGTGGGTTGGGATTTAGGTCTTCTTCAGGGCCAACCTTGCTGCTTTATAGAGATTGGTTGCCAGTTAATGTATAAGAAAGTGAAAATATGGCTCAGAGAGAGATGAGGTATATAAGAGGAGCCAAAAAAACAGGTTTCTGAAAGGCACTCACTGTGCTCTCAAGAGGAAATTATAACCCAAAAGGAGCAATAATCCAGCACCCAGCACCATAGCCTCAAGTCACAGAAGTTCTGGAAAGGAAATTCAAATGCTAAGAGCCTTCCTGGTGATCTGGAGATAGAGGAAAATCAAACAAAGCTTGCCTGTAGCTTGTCAGTGGCATCTACCTCTCCACAGCCACTTTCTTTCACATACCACTGGTAACTACTTGAATTTTGAATGAATCATATTTTTCTTGTCTCATGGGGTCAGAGATCAAGAACTTCATCTTTGTAAAGCATGTGGATGTAATGGTAAAACTGGATGTCATTAACAAAATTTAAAAGCAGAAGGTGTGTTCTTGCCCTACTGTTCTCAGAAAAGCACTCCAACTTATTTCAAGCTTACCTGGGGTTTTATGCATCTAGACATCCACGAAAGAAAGCAAAACCTTTCAGTCCCAAAGCAGGAGGCACTCACTCACCTTTGACGTAAACATACACGCTGGTCTTGCCATTAGGATCCTTGATGTCAGCAACATCCTTGTAGCTACATGTGAAGTATCCAGTGTCACCAGCTTCTGTGTGGAAGATGGTGAGCTGGTTGCAAGTAACAAGGGGGTTATCAGAGCAGGGGTGTTCCAAGATGCGGGCTCGACTCCCTGCAGACCCCATGCCCCAGGTCCAGGTAAGGGCAGCCAATCCCCTGAAAACACAATGCAAAAAAAAAAAAAAAAAAAAGCTGAATCAGGTATGGTAGTGGCAGTGAAGAAGTAATGTTGCTTCAGCTCCCAACCTGAGTTCTGAAGGAAGAGTTATAAAATATTAGTTCCCATGGAAAAAAAAATGTCACAGAGGATTGGAATACCTAGCTATGGGCATGAGACGCTAAAACAGTGAGTTAAGGTTTTTTTTTTTCCTTCTCCCTGTCTCCCCCTATATCTTCTGATCTACTCAATATATACACCCAGCCCAGTTCTCTTCAT
This sequence comes from Myotis daubentonii, assembly GCF_963259705.1. Taxonomy (NCBI): domain Eukaryota; kingdom Metazoa; phylum Chordata; class Mammalia; order Chiroptera; family Vespertilionidae; genus Myotis; species Myotis daubentonii. The sequence goes on along the minus strand of NC_081861.1, from coordinate 100,371,284 downwards.
CAATGCATTGGCTTGGGAGTATTTAACATTAAACATCTAAAAGCAGAGGGAAAGACTGAGTTAAGTGATTCCTAGGTCCTTTCTTGATTTATTGTTTATACTTGGAAAATGAGAACACCACCACTCAGGGAAGTAAAGGGCTTTGCCCAGAATATTGTTGGCAGGACCCAAACTCAAAGTCATATGTACTAGGTCCTAGTCTAGGTTTTTATTTTTGAATTATACCTTCTTGCCTCATGGAATTTATAAGGCTTTTTCGGCAAATGAGTTGTAAAAAGACATGTGGCTGGATGATCTCTCCCTGCACTTTGTGGGAGGGAACCAGGGACAAAATTAATTTTAAATTTATTGTATATCTTCCATGTACAGACAAAACAACAGTACTCCATATCTTCGTCTCAATGACGATTATTTTCTCCTCCTCCCACTTCCTCATAACAAGAAGAATCTGTGTCACAATCATTGAAAATATACAGGGAGGACAAAAGAACCTGCATATCAAGTTTCAGCATTTACCATTGTTTAGTTATGCCAGCCCTCAGCATAAGTGGAAGACAATGGAAACTGGGGGCAGGATGGAGTCAGATTTGACTCCAGTTCTCATGTCAAAGACAGATACCCTTACCCATATCATATATCATCTCCAGCATTCACACACTTGCTAGAACACTGTTTATCATGACCCATAAATTCACTGAAGTGAAGAGAAGGTAAACCATGAAGTTCTGTGGGGAGCCATTGCTCACCTTGAGTACATTCTTCAAAAGCAATGCATTTCAAACCATTTTGAAAAGATAATATGTTACCATGATTGTGGTTAAGACTACTAAAAAATAAAATGGGAGTTTATAGACAGCAAGACCAGGAATCAAATAGAGAACAACAGTACAGATCCTGCCCACATTCTAACTCCTCATGCTCTAACTCTTGCACCCTCCATTTGCTATCCACTACCTACCACTGGAGTCTCTGTTCCTATTTGAATGATGATGTCTTTATAGTATGTCCAGCTTCATTCTGGGGGTCTTCAAATAAACTATGTGGCCTCAAAACCAGAAAGCCTAAGAGAAGGTGTGTATAGATTGAATCGTGTCCCAGACAAATTCATATGTTGAAGTATTAACCCCAAGAACCTCAGAATGTGATTATATTTGGAAATAGATAAATAACTTTAAAGGAGGCCATTTGAGTGGGCCCTAAACCAGCATGATTAGTGTCCTTATAAGAAAAGGAGATTAGTACACACAGATACCAGAGATATGCACACACAGAGAAAATATCATGAGAAGCCACAGTGAGAAGGCAGCCATCTGTAAGCCAAAGAAGCAGGCCTCAAGAGAAACAAAATCTGTTAATAGATTTATCTTGAAATTCTAGCCTCTAGAACTGTGAAAAAAATAAATGTATGATGTTCAAGCCACCTAATATTGGTTATTTTGCTGTGGCAGCCCTAGCAAACTAATAGACTCTCTGAACTGTTATCAGCTGCTACCTGAAATTCTGTTGTCTTCGTTGGGCTTTGGATCCCATGAAAAATTGTTCCTAGAGTTTTCATTTCCTGACACTTATCTTCCTTGCTTGACTGGAGTCTCATACCTTCCCCTTAGACCCAACATTACTGATCTGATTTTTTACCCTATGTATGTAGTACCTCTAATGGTCCCAGTCCACCCTAACCTAGCCTGTAAAGTCTTCAGGATTATTCTACATGGTTTGCTCTGACACCAGACAAAAGCATGTACACAAGCAGACAGTATCTTGGGTATAGCAGTAGCCAAAATTGTTTTTTTTTTTTTTAAATTAAAGCATAGTTCACATAGAACATTATATTACACTAGAGGCCTGGTGCACAAAAATTTGTGCACTCGGGGGGGGGGGGGTCCCTCAGCGCGGCCTGTGTCCTCTCGCGGTCTGGGACCCCTCAGGAGATAACGACCTGCTGGCTTAGGCCTTCTCCCGGGTGGCAGAGGGCAGGCCCAATCCCTAGGTGCAGCCCCTGGTCAGGCTCAGAGCAGGGCCGATTGGGGAGTTGGGGCGCAGCTCCCTGTCATGCACGGAGCAAGGCAGATTGGGAGGTTGCGATGCCACCCTCAGTCACGCTCAGGGTAGGGCCGATTGGGGGGTTGGGGCACCGCCCCCGTCACACTCAAGGCAGGGTTGATGGGGAGGTTGCGGAGCCACCCCCTGTCACGCACAGAGCAGGGTCAATCAGGGGGTTGGGGAGCTCCCCCCTGTCACTCACAGAGTAGGGCTGATAGGGGAGTGGGGCACTGCCCCCTGTCACCCACAGAGCAGGGTCGATCAGGGGGTTGGGGCGCCGCCACTCTCACACTCAGGGCAGGGCTGATGGGGAAGTTATGGCTCTACCCCATCACACACAGAGCAGGGCCCATGTGGGGGGGGGGGGTTGGGACGTCGCACCCTGTCACACACAGAGCCGCAGGGTGATCAGGGGGTCGGGGAGCTCCCCCTATCAGGCACAAAGCAGGGCCGATCAGGGGGTTGGGGCGCCTTCCCCTGTCAGGAACAGAACAGGGCTGATAGAGAGGTTGTGGCCCCGCCCCCTGTCACACACAGAGCCGCAGGGCGATCAGGGGGTTTGGGCGCTGCCCCCTGTCACACTGATCCTGGTGCTGGGAGGCATATTACCCTTTTACTATATAAAATAGAGGCCTGGTGCATGGGTGGGGGCTGGCTAGTTTGCCCTGAAGGGTGTCCTGGATCAGGGTGAGGGTGCCTGGCCAGCCTGGATGAGGGGATGATGGCTGTTTGCAGCTGGTCACACCCCCTTCAGGGTGGGGGTCCCCACTGGGGTGCCTGGCCAGTCTGGGTGAGGGGCTGAGGGCTGAAGCTCCCAACTGCTTTTTTCTTTTTTTCTTTTTATTCTGGGCATGCTTAGGTCTGGCTCCAGCTCTGCGGCTTCCGCTGCTGAAAGCGGGTATCTGGTTTGTTTAGGTTCTATAATCGAAACTCTGTATCAACTCCAGCTCTGAGATCCCGGCTCACTGAAAGCAGGTTTCTGGGGTTTTGTTTAGCTTCTATATTTGTTACAATGTTTCTTAAGCTGCAAGCTCAGAGGCCGGCAAGGCAGGCGGGGAATGTTGGAGTCCTCCATCACTGAAGCAAGCAAGCCTCATGTTAGTTTTAAGCTGCCTGGCTGCTGGCCGCCATCTTGGCTGGCAGTTAATTTGCATATCGCCCTGATTAGCCAATTAGCGGTCATAAGCCAATTACCATGTTTCTCTTTTATTAGATAGGATAGTGATTCACATTTATATTCCTTATAATGTGATCACAATAAGTCTAGTAACCATCTGTCACCATACAAAGTTATTACAATAATATTGACTATTTTCCTTATGCTATATATTACATCCCTGTTAATTATTTTTATAACTGGAGATTTGTACCTCTTATCCTCTTTCACTTTTTTCACCCATCCTGCCAACCCCTCTAGCACCATACGTATTTTCTCTGTATCTATGGGTCTGTTTCTGTTTCTGTTTCGTTTTGTTTGTTTGGTCATCTTAGATTCTACAAATAAGTGAAAACATGGTATTTTTTCTTTCTCTGTCTGACATTTCACTTAACATAATACCCCCTAGTTTTACCCGTGTTGTTGTAAATGTCAAGACTTCATTTTTAAATATATATATATATATTTAAATTTGTGTTTTTGTTTTCTTTGGATAAATACACTGAAGTGGGATTGCTACATCATATGGTAGTTTCATTTAAAAAATTTTAAGGAATCTTCCTACTATTTTCCATAGTGGTTGCACCAATTTTCAGTTCCACCAAAAGTGCACAAGGGTTCCTTTTTCTCCACATCCTCACCAATATTTGTTATTTGTTGACTTTTTAAATAATAGCCATTATGAAAGGTGTGAGATGATATCTCATTGTGGTTATGATTTGCATTTCTCTGATAGGGATGTTGAATATCTTTTCATATGTCTGTTGGTTATCTGTGTGTCTTCTTTAAAGAAATGTCTGCTCAGATCCTCTCCCAATTTTTTTTTCAGATTGTTTGTTTTTCTGATGTTGAGTTGTATGAGTTCTGTTTATATTTTGGATATTAGCCCCTATCAGTCATATAATTTGCAAACATCTTTTCCCATTCAGTAGGTTTTTTGTTTTGTTTTATGGTGGTTTCCTTCATTAAGCAAAAGCGTTTTAATTTCATGTAGATCTATTTGTTTAGTTTTGCTTGCCTGAAGAGACATCCAAAAATATTTCTAAGATTAATGTAAAAGGCTTCACTGCTTATGGTTTCAGGTCAACATTTAAGTCTTTTTTAAATTTATTTTTTGCATACGTTTTAAGAAAGGAGTCCTGCTTTATATTTTGTATGTATCAGTTCAATATTGCTAATACCATTTCTTGAAGAGACTATCTTTCACCCTTTCTATTTCCTGCCTTTTTTGTTATAGATTAATTGAACATATAAATGTGGGATAATTTCTGAGCTATCTCTTCTGTTATATTGATCTATGAGTCTGTTTTAGTGCCAGTACCATACTGTTTTGATTACTATAGTTTTGTAGTATAGTTTGAAATCAAGTAGTGTGATACCTCCAGCTTTATTCTTTTCCATCTAGATTGCTGTGGCTGTTCAGAGTTTTTTTGTTTGTTTCTTTGTTTTGTGTGTGTGTGCGTGTGTGTGTGTGTGTGTGGTTCCTATAAATAAACCAAAAGTATAAATTAAATAAAAATATAAGTAAAGAGTGTCCCAAAATTCAAGCAAGATTTGAATTTTACGCCATTTGTGCCGTAAAGTGTTGCTAACGATAAAAACAGATAGCATGACAGCTGACAGTTCAGGGTTATTAAAAATGGAGTGCTACACGAAAGAACAATGCGTTTTCATTGTTGAGCAATATTTTAAAAATAATGAAGGTTTGGCAGCTACAGTTCACAATTTTCGTGCAAAATATGGTTGGAATAGTGATTTAACTTCATCAACTGTGAAGAGATTAATTTAAAAATTTAGGGAGACTGGATCAATTAGTGATCTTAAACACTCTGGCCGTCCTTCAACAAGTTGTTCAACACAAAACATTGAAGCAGTTCTGAGAGTGTTGCTGAGAGACCAGGGACATCAATTCAGCACCGTGGTCAAGAATTGGACATTTTGAGAAGCTCTTGAAGGCCATTTACTTGATATGCTATTCCATACATAACCTTATACTGTATACTTTATGAATCAATAAAAATTTACAGTTTTTAATTATAAACCTGTGTTTTCTATCAAAATTACTTCTTGCATGAATTTTGGGACACCCTTTATTATTTTTCTAGTTCTGTAAAAAATACCATTAATATTTTCATAGGGATTGCATTACATCTGTAGAATACTTTGAAATGAACATTTAAAAAATACTAATCCTTATATTCCATAAGAATGCCAAATCTTTCCATTTATTTGTGTTATCTTCAACTTCTTTCATCAATGTGTTATACTTTTTAAAGTATAGACATTTTGCTTTCTTGGTTAAATGAATTCCTAGGTATTTTTTATGTAATTGTAAATGCAACTGTTTGCTTAATTTCTCTTTCTGATAATTCATTCTTAGTGTATGGATATGCTACTGATTTCTGCATATTAATTTTGCATCCTGCAACTTCACTGAATTTATCTACAAGTTTTTATAGATTTTTGATCAAGTCCTTATGGTTTTCTCTCTATAGTGACAGATTTACCTCTTCCTTTCCAATTTGGATGCATCTATTCCCTTATCTTGTCTTATTTCTGCAGGTAGGATTTCCAATCCTATCCTATATAATAAAAGTCTAATATGCCAAGTTTCCGGTCGTCCTTTCAACCAATCAAAGGATAATATGCTAATGATATACTAAGGCCTCTCAACCACTCATTATGACATGCACTGACCACCAGGGGGCAGACAGTAGACAAGTCGACCAGTTGCTATGAAATGCACTGACCACCAGGGGGTAGACCAGCCATGGGCAAACTACGGATCGCTGGCCCGTTTGAAATGAATAACACTAAAAAAAAAAAAGACCGTACCCTTTTATGTAATGATGTTTACTTTGAATTTATATTAGTTCACACAAACACTCCATCCATACTTTTGTTCCGGCCCTCCGGTCCAGTTTAAGAACCCATTGTGGCCCTGAGTCAAAAAGTTTGCCCACCCCTGGGGTAGACGCTCCAACTGGTAGATTAGCCTGCTGCTGGGGACTGAATGAGATGGGCTGGACACACCCTGGAGCCCTCCCATGGTCCCTCCCCAGTTGCCCAACCTCTCGCATCCCTCCCCAATCCCTATCACGCTCTGGTGGGGTCCCTCAACCTGGCCTGCATCCTCTCTCAATCTGGGACCCCTCGAGAGATGTTGGAGAGCCGGTTTTGGCCCATTCCCACTCAATGCAGGAGCTGTCTCTTGGTGTTCAGTGTGGTCCCCCAGGGGAAGCTCTGCTCAGCCAGAAGCCTGGCTCATGGCTGGCGAGCGCAGTGGCTGTGGCAGGAGCCATGACAGCACTAACAATGTCCAACTGATGGCTTAGGCCCGCTCCCCACCAGCAGTAGGACATCCCCTGAGGGCTCCCAGACTGCGAGAGGGCACAGACCTGGCTGAGGAAACTGCCCGCCCCCCCATCAGCCACCAGTTTTGTTGGATATGGAACCTCTTGGGAGAAACTTTGGCGCAGTCCAATGCCAACCACGATTGGGGCAACTTGGTAGTCTCTATAATGTGAAGCAAGGCCAGTCACTATTTGTGCTGGGCTTGAGGCCACTTGGGAAATGTTAAAATGTTAGTTGAGGCCAGCTTCCATGTGTGGGAGGTCTAGAGTTTCTCAGAATATGTTATGAGTTGATCCAAAGGTGGTTGCCATGTATGGTGGGTCTAGAGTTGCTTTGGAAAGGCTCTTGCTAGGGCAATGCACACAGCTTTAACCAGGTTAATCAAGATGACAGATTTGGTGCCTACCTATACCATGCCAGCCAAGTGGAAGGAGAGTGCAAAAGAAACACACAAAAACAACACCAATGGCACCCATCAGTGCTTCCATCTTCAGAGAGAACTTCCACTGATCCCTGTACCTCTCACAGTCACCCTAATGTTGTTCTGTTTAATATATCTCCATTTGAGCTAAGTGCTTCTTAAACTGCTACCTCTGCACTGGAGCTTAGAGCTGGTGACTTTGTTCTTGGGGTCTTTAAGAGGAGCATCTCAGTCTCGCCAAGCCCTTTGTCTCTTTCAGATGCAATCCCTGCTGGTTTTCAAAGCCAAATATTATGGGTAGTTCTCTTTCTACCACATATTTTTTGAGCTGAAGAGCCAGGTGTGGGGCTTGGACCCTCAGTCCTCAGGGCGGACCACTTCCACTATGATTTCCTTCTTGTTTGTGAATTACCACACTTCAGGATCTGATTAGACCACATCTCTATCCCTCTTACCCATCTCAACATGGCTTATTCTTTAAATCAGCAGTTCTCAACCTGTGGGTCGTGACCCATTTGGCGATCAAACGACCCTTTCACAGGGGTCGCCTAAGACCATCCTGAATATCAGATATTTACATTACGATTCATAACAGTAGCAACATTACAGTTATGAAGTAGCACCGAAAATAATTTTATGGTTGGGTCACAACATGAGGAACTGTATTTAAAGGGCCAGAAAGTTGAGAACCACTGCTTTAAATCCTTAGTTATGGGAATTCTGTCCAGCTAGTTTTTATATGGTTCTCAGCAATGCTTGCTCTATATTTAGTTGTAATTTTGGTGTGTTTGTGGGAGGAGGTGAGATCAGGCCATATCTACTGTCTTTACCAAACCTCCATAAAATGGTTTCTATGAAGGGCCACATAAATATTTTATACTTTGTGAGTCTCTGTCTAAAATTCTTCTTATTCTTATATACATATCCTTTAAACAAACAAACAAAAATAATTGCTGAAAGGGCTATAATTTACTGAGTTCAGAATTTTTGTCTCAGTCTAAGTGGTCATCAGCAGATGAGTGGATTCAAAACTGTGGTACATCTATACAATGGAATACTACACAGCTGTAAAAAAGAAAGAACTCTTACCATTTTCAACAGCATGGATAGACCTGGAGAGCATTATACTAAGTGAAATAAGCCAGTCAGAGAAAGATAAATATCACATGATCTCACTCATATGTGGAATCTAATGAATAACATAAACTGATGAAGAGAAATAGACCCAGAGACACAGAAACATCGAACAGACTATCAAACCTCAGAGGGAAGGCAGGAGAGGATGGCATGGGGGAGAGATCAACCAATGAACTCATATGCATATATGCATAACCCATGGACATAGACAATTGGGTAGTGAAGGCTTGCGTGGGGGGAAGGGGCAGGATGGGAGAGGTCAATGGGGGTAAAAGGGGACATATGTAATACTTTTAACAATAAATATTTTTTAAATAACAAATACCCCTAGCCAGTTTTGCTCAGTGGCTAGAGCATCTGCTTGCAGACTGAAGAGTCCCAGGTTTGATTCTGGTCAAGGGCACATGCCTGGGTTGTGGACTTGATCCCCAGTTGGGGGCATGCAGGAGGCAGCCAATCAATTATTCTCTCTCATCATTGATGTTTTTATCTCTCCCTCCCTCTCCATTCCTCTCAGAAATTAATAAAAAATATTTTTAAAAAATAACAAATAAAAAAATAAAAACAAATGTTCATATTTGAAACAAACAGACAAAAAAGAATTTGTGCCTCTACCTAATGTCTGAATTCCTACTACAGAACCCCAACATACTGATCCTCAGTTTCAGTACCTCTAGTGGTAGGCAAATCCCCATCACCCTCTTTTCCCCAAAGTAGCCCATTCTATCACTAACAAAATATCTGAAAATTATTGGTTCTTAATAAGGAATGCATTCATGTCATACTAGACTTTACTTCCATTGTCTGTAGAAGAAATTTGTGGAAATATACCTTACCAAAATAATTCAATATCAGATGGACATGCATTAGATTAGCAGTTTTGATGAAGTTGGGGCACAGGACTTATTATTTAGGATGGTGGGCAGAGGGTGGCTAGGATATGAGGATCTTTAGAGAGAGAAGACTTGAGAAGAAGAGCAAAAATGAAGGACTGGGGTGATTAGAGAGGGCTGGGAGTAAAGGAGGAGAAGTTGTTTAAGTTTATTCATACAGCACACTCCCAATTTAGACCTATTTTTAACTCCCATCTCTGAATATTTGGTTGAGCCTAAGAGGACACTTTTGAAAATATTCTAGGAGTGTGAACTGAGTTCCAGAGATTCCAATAGCAGATTCTCATGCATGCTTGGGTATGAGCAGTTGGATACGTGGAATGACTATGCCTTCTATTCCTGATAACATCCTAGGGAGAATCACATGCCAGAGTCTTGGGCTTTTCTTTCAGGCTGATTCATTTTCCCCATTCACCTTCCACAAGATTCTGGATTTGCCTGCAAGTGCACCAAAGGCCTACATCTTAAGGCTTGGGAACTTGAGTAACTTGCACCAGGAATCATTACAAAGGCCCAACTGAACATAAGGAAGTATGCTCAATCTTTGTTGGAGCTAGGAAAGAAAGTATGAGCTCAGCCTGTTCCATGGACTTGTTAGACTTGGAAAGTATATAGTTGCACACATCTATAATAATAAAAGTATAATATGCTAATTAGACTGGACAGCTGAACGACCTTCCAGATGAAGCTGCAGTGGTGGGGGCCAAGGCAGAGGTGGTTAGGGGCAATCAGGAAGGCAGGTGAGCAGTTAGGGGTGATCAGGCAGGCAGGCATAGTGGTTAGGGGTGATCAGGCAGGCATACAGAATGGTTAGCGGAGATCAGGCAGGCAGGCGAGCAGTTAGGGGCATCAGGCAGGCAGGCATAGTGGTTAGGGGTGATCAGGCAGGCATGCAGAATGGTTAGGGGAGATTAGGCAGGCAGGCGAGTGGTTAGGGGCAATTAGGCAGGCAGAGTGGTCAGGGGTGATCAGGCTGGTAGGCAGTAGAGTGGTTAGAAGCCAGCAGTCCCGGATTATAGGATCGGGCCTAAACCAGCAGTCAGACATCCCCCGAGGGGTGCAGGCCAAGCTGAGGGACCCCCCCCCCGGCATGAATTTCGTGCACTGGGCCCCTAGTATTTACATAATAAACAACTCATTGGCTTGGGCATCAGGAGAACTTGGTTCTCATATCGGAATCTTAACAAGTTCCTTCTCCTCTTCAGGCCTTGATATCCTCATCTGTAAAGTGGGCCTGATAGAACCTACCTCACAGATTTATTGACTAGATTTACTGAGTCAATCCATATAAAGTGCTTAGAGCAAAGCCTGACACAGAGTAAGTACCCAACAAATGGTATTTTTTATGGTTATCATCTTTAACTGTCATGGAAATAATTTTTGAATTACATTTTTTCACACTCCACTTCCACTACATCAGAATACCCTTTATGCTCTACCTTCAAAATGTAGTTGAGGCCAGCTTCCATGTGTGGCAGGTCTAGAATTTCTCAGAATATGTTATGAGTGTAGGTGGGGCCATGTTATGCTTCAGGGGTTTCTAAGAGAGCCCGATCTGCCAGTCCCTGGGACTCCTGCAATATCTAACTGTCCTTCACTCACCCACACACACACACCACACGTCCACACACACCCATCTCACTCCTTTACTCTGTCACATGCTCTCCCTCCCTTCCATTCAGAAGCTGACCACTTCTCTCGCACCTGGAATGCTGCAGTAGCTTCTGACTCTTTCCCCTTGTAATCCATATCTGTCACAGAACCCAGAATGAGACTTTTAAAATATATATATATATATATATATATATATACACACACACACACACATATATCCTATATAATAAAGAGGACTATGCAAATTAACCCTCACACCCTCACAAGATGGCTGCCTTATACCAGGTTGGCAGGGGGGTTATGAGGGATGACCAAATGACTGAACAGCAGGCTGTGTAAGGTGACCAGGCCAGCAGGGGGGCCATGAGGGACTACCAGGCCAGGGGGGCAGTTGGGGGTGATTATGCTGGAAGGGGGGTAGTGAGGGGTGACTAGGACAGTGGGGGGACAGTTGGGGGCATCCAGGCTGGTGGGGGGGCAGTTAGGGGCAACCAAGCCTACAGAGGGGGGCAGTTGGGGGTGACCAGGCCAGCAGGGGGGGCAGTAAGGGGTGACCAGGCCAGCGGGGTGGGGGGCAGTTAGGAGCGACCAGGCTGTCAGGGAGTGTGCAGTTGTGGGTGACCTGGCCAGCGGGGGGGGGCAGTTAGGGGCAATCAGGCTGGCAGAGGGGGCAGTTAGGGGCAACCAGGCAGGCAGGCAGATGAGTGATTAGGAGCCAGTGGTCCAGGATTGTGAGAGGGATGTTTGACTGCCAGTTTAGGTCTGATCCCGAGACATCTCCCAAGGGGTCTCGGATTGGAGAGGGTGCAGGCTGGGCTGATGTGACACCCCCCCCCCCCCCCGCCCCACAAGAATTTCATGCACTGGCCTCTAATGTATATATAGTTTTCACATCATTCCCTTGCTTAAATTCCTATAGCAACTTAAATTCAAAATTCAAACTAGGGTCTATAAAATCCTGCTGCCACTCCACCTAATCTCCTATCTTTCTTCTTATTGCTTATTTTGTTACAGCCACACCAACTTCTTGCTTTTTATTGACCATGTCAAATTCACCCTTATCTTAAGTTTTCTGCATTTGTTATTCTCCCTATCTGGAAAATTCTTCCTCCACACACCTGCATGACTCCTTGTTTTGTCTCTGTTCAGATGATGCTTCTATCTTGACCAACCTTTTAAAATAAACACCTTCCATTTACTCTGATACTTTACCATAGCACCTGTAATCTTTTTACATACCATACAATTTTCTTATTTGTCTTGTTATCTATCTCTCCCAGAGTGTCATCTCCATGAGGGCAGGGATATTGGCCCATTTTGTTCAGTATCATATCTTCTGCACCTAGTCCAGTGTCTGGTACATAGTAGGTGCTAAATAAATATTTGTTGAATATATAAGGAAACAATCCCTTTTTCTATCTACTCTGTGGGGTTGATGTGGGAATAAAATATATTAGTCTCTTGAAACAGCTTTGAAAGATGTATAGTCCAACTTTTGTCTTTTTAAGGCTATTTTATTTTCCTAAATGTACTTCATTCCAAATCTGTTCTGAAATTTCCAATTGATAGCCCTGGCTATTTTCACTTCTCTTTTGAGCATGCCTATCTTTTTCATTCAACTCTGAAGTTCTCCCCTAGAAAGCATGGAGTATGATTTACCCAGTTTTGAATATATGGCTATTCCCACCACCAGTCAGAGTACTGTGCCTAGTGCAGCAGACACACAGTAAATTACTCATTTTAATTTATTTTCATATTCGGTTATTATTATTTGTTTACATCAACAAAATGTTTTCTATACAATAAATAAATGAAGGAGTATATATATCAACCAGTAGGGGGAAAAGACATCTATGATAATTTAAGTGCAAGGGAAGAAATATTCAAAATTTTATTTCATTGTGGTGGAAACTAGAAGTAAGGCAAAAGCTCTTCCATTGCCCAATTATGTGTCCTTTGGCAGATACTGTCAACATTTCAGTTCTCAACTTACACATTTAAAAAAGGGAGTTAGAGCCCTGGCTGGTTTTGCTCAGTGGATAGAGCATTGGCCTGCGGACTAAAGGGTCCCTGGTTTGATTCCAGTCAAGGGCACATGCCCAGGTTGTGGGTTTGCTCCCCAGTGGGGGGGGGGCATGCAGAAGGCAACCGATCAATGATTCTCTCTCATCATTGATGTTTCTATCTCTCTGTCCCTCTCCCTTCCTCTCTGAAATCAATAAAAATATATTTTCAAAAGGGGGGGTTAGAGGAGCTCCTCATATTTCTGAAAATTTCTGAAGAGTTATTTGTGATTTCACAAGCCATTCCTCCTTCTCTCATCCCTCCACCTCTACCTGAGAAACTATTAGACTGTCATCCAAATGAACTTTCTCTAGGATCCTCTTAGCACTGAATCAAATTTTCCCTAAAGTACCAACCAGCCTCCCTGCCAAAGCCAAGCCTGTCTCAATTGCATTACCTGGGGTTGAGTGTCTAAGATGTATGGTCAATTAAATCTGGGTTCTATGAGACTAAAGGTCCTGGTGTTAAGGGCCATTAGAATACACTTGGCTTAACTTAAGTCAGCTGGATTCAGTGTGAGGGCAAAAGCCACGCCCTGGAGGCGGGACCAGTCAAAGACTGGATGCCACCCAGTCTGACTCTCTCACCCAGTGTTAAGGGGATGGATCTCATGATGTCAAAGGCCCACCTAGATGTGATGTAACTTCCTGTAATTCGAGTATATAATAAATCAGCTTTCGGAGCTGGCTCTCTCTCTGTGTGCTATGTCCCTCCAGAGGGCAGGCACCACACCCAGACCAAGCTTGTAATCTATTTTATGTCTGTCTTTCATTATTCTTTAAACCCAAAAGCGCCTCCTAGTTTGCACGAACCGGTTCAAGTCTCCCCCTCCATGCAGGACGTGGAGAGGAGGCCCCTCAGCCCCAGTGCGCTCGGTATAACCTGGAAAGTAGCTCTTGAAATAAGTATGACCTATTGAAACATGACAGACCAGAACACAAGCAGGCCATTGGTGGCAGATTCTATATGATAGCTAATAATAGATCAGATGCCATTCAGAGTCACTGGGGTAAAGTGATCCTGTATGAGCAGAGTCTGATAATGCACTGCGGCTGACTCCTCAATTATGCTTTACACCCAGAGATGTTTCTAAGTAGGTATACCGGTGGGGAAAAGACACCCTCCAAAACCCAAATGTCTGGATCAAATACCTTTTTTTTTTTAAAAAAAATATATTTTACTGATTTTTTACAGAGAGGAAGGGAGAGAGATAGAGAGTTAGAAACATCGATGAGAGAAACATCGATCAGCTGCCTCCTGCACAGCCCCACTGGGGATGTGCCCGCAACCCAGGCACATGCCCTTGACCGGAATCGAACCTGAGACCTTTCAGTCCGCAGACCGACGCTCTATCCTCTGAGCCAAACCGGTTTCGGCTGGATCAAATACCTTATTAAAAACTCATATGTATTGTTGGAAGCCCAGGCAGCTAGGAAAAGGCACCCCCTGGAGGGTGAGTACAGGAATCAACAAGACCCAGGATGGAAGCCCCCGTCCCTCGGCCCAGTTGAAAATAGAAGTTAAATATCACCACTATCACTTCACTTTTGTGTAACTCACTAGGCATGACAATATGTGTTCTCCCCTTCTTTCATGGCAATAAAATATTCACTTTTTTTAGTTGGACATATGACTTCCTGGGGAAAACATTGCATTTCCAGCCTCTCTTGCAGCTAAGTGTGATCATGTGACTAAGTTTTGGTCAAAGGGATATAAGCACAAGTGGTGTACAGAGGTTTTGGGAAAATGTTCTCAGAGATAGAAGGCATGTCTTTCTTTACCTTACTTTTATTTTCTAACTAGCTGGAATACAGACATGATGAATGGAGTTTGAATAACTATTTTGGACCATATGATGAAAGTCATCAGTTAATGAAGATCTATCTATAATACAGAAGGAGTATGAGTTTCTAATGATTTCATGGGACAGGCATGCCATCCCCAGGTATCCACCCTTTGGAGTTTTTTCCATAAAATAGTTAAACTTTATTTCCAAAATCCACTGTTAACTTGGATTTCCTATTGCACATATTACAATATAACTTTTATTGACACACTGGGGCATTGGCTATCTTAAAGAAGAAGGAAGCATTACATTCTTTTTTCAGTTCAATTAAATTGCATACATACTTATTGAACACCTCCATCTATGCCACAAAATTTGACCACTCCTTTCTTGAAACCCTGCTCTCCCTTATGACAGTTCTCCCTTGTTTCTCTCTCTTACCTATTTACCATATACTTTCCCAAGTCCCCTTTCTACCCATATAATCTAGAAGCACAGAGGCTCCTCAAGATTATGACCAATATTCTTTTACCTCCCCACTCAATACACCCATCCTGTTATCCTCATCTATTCATATAATTTCAACTCTCATCCAGTTTCTGTGAATATTTCTCACATCTCCATCTCTATATGCTTTCTCTCCCAAACCCTCATACTTACGCTTCTTATAATGTTAAATTCTGGTTGGGTCTTTCAAATGAAACTTCTCTTTCTGCTAGTATTTTCATCTTCCAGTAATTCACCAAAAGGAAGAACACAAAGAAAAGGAGAAGTACCCATTTCCATTTCTCTAGGTATTTTTGAAAACATGAACTTGTTTCTTTGGCCAAATACATGTGAGTCTATAAGAAATATAACACTGTAGATATCAAGGAAATAGGTACCATTTAATAGTTCAAAAATGTAACCATGACAAAGGAGAGTGTACAGGGGCTCATACCGTGTGCTATTGGCATTGCTGTAAACAGACAAGTTAAGAGCAGATACTTGCCAAGATAATTAACATACATTTTGGCATATTAAAGACTTTAACAGTCAACTTAGTTTTATGAGATGTGTGAAAAAAGTAATAATATAAATACGGGAGCCAAAGACAAAGATACTTGGATTCAGCTGAAAAGCTATTCTGCTCCACTCAGGGAAGTACACTTTTCAAAAACCAGTAGCAAGGAACCTGACCTTTCAGAACCTATCCTCTATTATTGTAAAAGAAATAAAAAATTGGGAGTGTGATCAGACTCAACTTTTCTGAACTCCCTACTATGGGTCTTTTAATCAGGAAAAGTTCAAGGGCCTTGATATTGTTACCTGCAGGTTATGTCAAATGTTCCACCAGCCTGGATTACCACTTGGTCTCCAAGAATACTCATCTCTGGTTTCATCATGATCTCTTTATTGGCAAGACCTGAACCAAGATAAAATTTGTTGCTATTAGAATTTATCAATTAGTTATCAGATGTATCTAAATAACATTTCACATTCCACATGAGTAAATTGATATATATATATAGTAAAGCCAACTACTGCATTTCTGTAATAGCAAACTATTAGAAACAGCCAAATGCCTATTGATAAGGTACTGATTAAATTATGGCAAATACATTTGATGGTATACACAGCAGTAAAACAAAAAAATGTAACTATATAATGATATAGAATAGTCTCAAAATAAAAATACAAAATAATATGTATAGTATATAACTGTTGGTGTAAAAGAAGAAAATATAGGTATTTATGTATGCACAAAACTGGAAGACACACAAAATTAGGTGTAGGTTGTTACCTCTTTGAAGAGAAAATGCATGTTGTGTGGCTTTCCACAGTATATACCTGTGATATATTGAATCATTGTTTACAATTACTTTTCATTACTACCCAATATAGTGCAAAAAGTCTATTTGCCCACCCCATTGATTTGGGGCTTGGTGATTGATTTGGTCAAATACACACTTATTGAGTACCTACATCTATATCTGATTTTATTGATATATAATTGATTTTAGCCAATTGAATTTGGGTTGAGATTATAGAGCACTGGTTTCAGTCTGGAGTTTTAGTAAACATTTCATGTTCTTGTTAAATCTCTTCTTTTTCTGCCATCATTATAACAAAATTGAACTTAGATAGGCTACTGTTCCAAGGGGAATGAGAGACAACTGGAACAGACTTAGACACCACAGGCTCAAGTGAAACCCAGCAGAACCAGCCTAGTTCAGCAGAACACCATACAATGCACCATTGCATGAGAAAGAAAGAAATATTTAAGATGGTATGGTAATTAAATATAATTTGATTGAATATAATTAAAATTTAAAAACAGCACAAATGTTATCAGTTTTAACACATATATACACACATGAAACTATGACTTCAATGAACATAATTCATATATCCATCATCCCTAAAACTTTCCTAGTGCCCCTTTGTAATCTGTCTCTCCACCCCTGCCCCCCCCCCCACCCCAGGCAACCTATAATCTGCTTTCTTTCACTAGAGATCAGTTTAAATTTTCTACAATTTTAAAATAAATGCAATTACATAGTATATACTCTTTCATGCCTGGCTCTGTTACTCAGAGAAATGAGTTTGAGACACGTGCCTGTAATAGCATACATCAGTAGTTCATTCCTTTATATTTCCAAACAATATTCCATTGTTTGGCTATGATCACGTTTTGTTTAGCTATTCATCTGTTCATGAGTATTTGGGTTGTTTCCAATTTCTGGCTATTATGAATAAGAGCTACTATGGATATGCAAGGAGACATATGAAAAAATGCTCAAAGTCACTAATCATCCAAAAAATGCAAATCAAAATGGCAATGAGGTACCATCTCACACCTGTCAAAATGGCTATCATCAACAAATCAACAAACAACAAGTGCTGGCGAGCATGTGGATAAAAAGGAACCCTCGTGCACTGCTGGTGGGAATGCAGACTGGTGCATCAAATGTGGAAAACAGTATGGAGTTTCCTCAAAAAACTAAAAATGAAACTCCCATTTGACCCAGTAATCCCACTTCTAGGAATATATCCCAAGAAATCAGAAACACCAATCAGAAAGGATATATGCACCTCTATGTTCATAGCAGCACTATTTACAATAGCTAAGATTTGGAAACAGCCTAAGTGCCTATCAGCCGATGAGTGGATTAAAAAACGGTGTAACATTTACACAATGGAATACTACGATGCTGTAAAAAAGAAAGAACTCTTACCATTCACAACAGTATGGATGGACATGGAGAGCATTATGCTAAATGAAATAAGCCAGTTGGAGAAAGATAAATATCACATAATCTCACTCATTTGTGGAATATAATGAACAACATAAACTGATGAACAAAAATAGATCCAGAGACAGAGAAGCATCAAACTGACCATCAAACTTCAGAGGGAAGGCAAAGGAGTAGGGGGAATAAGAGAGCAACCAAAGGACTTGTATGCATGCATATAAGCATAACCAATGGACACAGACACTAGGGTCGTGAGGGCATGAGCTTGGGGGTGGGGGTGGCCAGGGAGAGATCAATGGGGGAAAAAGGAGACATATGTAATACTACTAGAGGCCTGGTGCATGAAAATTCATGCACTGAAGGGGGGGGGGTGTTCCTCAGCCCGGCCTGCCCCCTCTTACAGTCCGGGAGCCTTCAGGGGCAGGAGGCAACTCGGCCATCAAGGGAAGGCAATGCCCCATCACACCTCTGCTGTTGCCACTGCCGGCAGCACAAGCCTTGGCTGGCCCTGGTTACCTGAGCCTCAGGTGGCCCTGGGTGACTGGGCAGCTGCCATCCGAGGCTTGCCTGCACCTCGGGCCATCCCTGTGTGGCTGGAGGGACTAGGGGACTCTGGAGGCAGGCACGCAGCAAGGCCAGGCTTGCCTGCTGCCCAGGCGGGGCTGAGGGGACATATGTGATGTTGTTGTTCAATTTGGACCTAGATTGTTAGGCAGCATTTTTAAGGCTGCAGCTGACCCTTAGATATATTTTCAATTATATACTTTGATAATAAATTGCCTTTCAAAATAAGTAAGTGCAACTAAATATGCCAGAAAGCAAAAATATGTATTGTCAATTATTTAAAGTGAAAGGAAACTACTATTTATTGAGTACCTACTAAATATGCTAATAGTTTTACTTAACTCACTGGATCATCACAACAACTCTACCAGGTAGTTATTATTATACCTCTTTCAGCAATTCAGAAAACTGAGGACACAAAAAGTAAAACTGAGGTTTAGAGTCAGACAGCCTATAAGTGGTAGGGATTGGATTCAACCTTGTGTCTGCCTAACCTCAATGTTACATCTATGAAGTATAGTTTGTCTTTCTTCCAAGTCCAGGGCTAATGTCCAAGTGCCAAAATGTCCAAGCAAGTGGCTAAAATGGAACTAAAACTAAATTGCATTGAGTGGTGGTGTTATTTTACATTACATTTCATAGCAATATTATCCAAAACATTTTATTCCAAGTTCATTGAGAATTAATTTATCCTTTCCCTGAGGTTCCAGCAACATACTATGAGACCATAATTATAGGTCTCAATTCACTCTGCCTTATGGTAAATGGCCATTTTTCCTATGTCGGGCCATCTCAGGGATTGGAAGCTCTCTGATGTTGGGAACTGTATTTATTCACCTGTGTACCCCCACTCCAGAGCACATACTAGTAGCAGAAGGTTGCCCCATGGCCAATTCAAGAACCATAAACCATTTCCTAGGTTAATGGTGCCATGTGTGAAACAGAGGCTTCAGGCATAGTCTTTGCCCTCAAAGAGCTCACAGTCTAGTAAGAGAAGCAGACATCAACAAATGATTTCATTGAGTATATTAAATGCTACAAAAAAAGTATTTTAAAAAGCTGTGGGAGCTCAGACAAGTCAGTAAACAATGCCACAAATGTTTGTTGACTGAAACATTCTGTGATTTGAAAGATTTCAATTCATCATATCTAGTGCAGAGCTTAAGAACACTGAATGTGGAGGCAGACCACCTGAATTTGTGACTCAGTTCTCATTATCTATATAACTGTGGGGAATTTACTTAACTCTTCCACAACTGTCTCATATGTATAATGGGCATAACTACAGAACTTATCACACATGTTTAAGGTGAGAATTAAATAAGTTATTACATTGAAAACATATTACTTACCCATTGTTTATTATTATTATTATACAGCAGTATTTCCCTTAATTTTCTGCCTCAACTTTCTACCATTCACATCACTATTAAAGGTTAATAAACTGTCTTCTGAACCTGAATTTGGCCTGGGAATAGAAAATTGTGTGTATGAGGACAGGGAGGAGTTTCCATGAGCTCCCAGAACACTTGTGTTCAGTATAGATTGGTTGCCCAGTACAACAACCAGCTGTTGGCATTGGTTTTGTTTTCTGAAAATGCTCTTGTAGAAGCCAGAATTCTTCAATAAAACTGCAGTAAACCCTGGATTTTGTGGACCTCAATATAATGGACTTTGAATTTTTTTTAAAAAAAATATATATTTTATTGATTTCAGAGAGGAAGGGAGAGGGAAATATAGATAGAAACACCAATGATGAGAGAGAATCATTGATTGGATGCCTCCCGCGTGTCCCCTACTGGATATCGAGCCTACAACCTGGGCATGTGCCTGATTGGAAATCGAACTGTGACCTCCTCATTCATAGGTTGATGCTCAACCACTGAGCCACACTGGCTGGGCTGGACTTCAAATTTAATGGACACAATTTTTGGTCCATATGTCATGTGAAAATTAACATCCTGTTAATTTTAAGATGCTTTTATCAAGATTTTCTTATAATTAAATTAACAGATTATTTCTGTTATTTATTCAGTTATTTTTATTTATTCATTTTTATTTTTAATATGTTTTTATTGATTTTTATAGAGAGGAAGGGAGAGGGATAGATAGAAACATCAATGATAGAGAGGAGCATCATTGATCAGTTATCTCCTGCACGCCCCCTACTGGGGATCAACCCCATAACCCGGGCATGTGTCCTAACCAGGGATCAAACCAGCAACCTCTTAGTTCCTGGGTCCATGTGCAACTGCTGAGCCACACCGGCTGGGCCACAGTTATTTTTAACAAATTTTAGCTGACATATATACGTTCATTTCAGCATTATTTTCAATAGCCAAAATATGGAAGCAACCTAAGTGTCCATCCATTGATAAGTGGATAAAGAATAAATGTTGCATATACACAATAGAATATGGCTCAGGAGTGACATTAAAGGAATGGCAGGGGAAGGGCGCGTCTATCCTCTCCCCCTAACTTTTCAGCAATATAACCACCTATAATTCAACAAAGAAGTCTCTGCTCAGCACAGATGCACACCCGAGAGACCTGAACACTGGAACAACTAAGGTGGGCTCCTTGGAATAAGTAGGGAGATGAGAGAAGGGAGGGAAGCCAAACACAGCTACAGCACAGCAGCGTGTCCACAGTGCAGCTGGGAACTGACAGCAGCAGTTACCGGCAGTTTCCTCAGCCGGTATGGACCAACAGAGCTAACCCAACAAATGGCTGGCTGTCGGAATAGCCACTGGAGTGGCAGCATTGTGTGGTCACGCACACAAACAGAGAGAGTGTCTGACCCGTGGGGGCACGTTGTGAATGGGATCTGAGTTGCATGCGTAAGCTGCGAGTCAGCAGACACTCTCCTTACAGAGTCGCTTCCCATAGCTGGGCTTGGCTGCTGGCTTTCAGGCAAAGAAAGTAGATTGCAGAGCCCTGACACTGATTAGACTCCCAGGTCTCGCCTCCTGTTGCCCTTGGATTGTTTCCAGGAGTGTATTGTCTGTAGGCCAATAGCTGTTGCAGTAGAAACACAGTTTCCTTCTGTGACTGAACCCCAGGAGGGGTGCTTGGGCTGGACCCTCGGAGGTAAGGAACCGCCATTACTATGAGGGAAAAAAAAACCTCACCCCCAAGCAGCGGAAGCAGTACAGCCCTATGGAAGCTGCAGAGGCTCAAAACTGTGAGGCCACGGGAGGTTGGGGGGGGGGGGGGGGGGCGGGGAAATCTTGCAAGTCAGCGCCATCTACTGGAACTGAGTAGAAAGAGCTAGCTCCTCAGAGATTAATGGGAAAACAACAAGCACCATGAACAACCACAACAGCAATGACCAGAAAGAAAATAAAAAGCCCCAGAATACAGGCTGGAACACATGGGATTATGCGAGTTGAATGACAGAGATTTCAAGATTGCAGTTCTGAAAATACTCAATGAGATACGAGAAAATACTGACAGGCAATTCAGCACACTCAGAAAACAAATCAATGAACAAAACGAGTATTTCTCCAAAGAAATTGAATTGTCAGAAAAAGAAATCCTGGAAATGAAGCAGGCAATTAAAGAAATTAAGAGTGAACTGATGAGCATAGAAAATAGAACCAACCAGTTAGCAGCAGTTCTCAACCTGTGGATCGCGACCCCTTTGGCGGTGGAACGACCCTTTCACAGGGGTCGCCTAAGACCATCCTGCATATCAGATATTTACATTACGATTCATAACAGTAGCAACATTACAGTTATGACGTAGCAATGGAAATAATTTTGTGGTTGAGTCACAACATGAGGAACTGTATTTAAAGGGCCAGAAGGTTGGGAACCATTGAGTTAGAGAAAAGAACTAGTGATATTGAAGATAAGAATCAAGAAATTATCCTGAGGGAAGAAGAGAAAGACCTGAGAATACAGAAATATGAAATAGCCCTACAAGTCCTCTCTGACTCCATAAAAAAATAACATCAGAATCATAGGCATAGCCGAGGAGGAAGAGAGAGAGTATGGAATGCAGAATCTATTAAAACAAATAGTGGATGAGAACTTCCCAAACCTATGGAAAGAACTAGATCCTCAAATCCAAGAGGCAAACAGAACACCTAGTTACCTCAATCCAAAGAGGCCCTCTCCAAGGCACTTGGTAACGAAGCTGTCAAAAATTAGTGACAAAGAAAAAATCCTCAAAGCATCCAGGGAAAAGAAGGAAGTGACCTACAAAGGAAAAGCCATCAGAATTTCACCCGACTTCTCAGCAGAAACTCTACAAGCCAGAAGAGAGTGGCATCAAATATTCAAACACCTGAAAGAGAGAACTTACCAGCCACACATATTATATCCAACAAAATTATCCTTTAAATATGAAGGAGAAATAAGAACATTCCCAGACATACAGAAACTGAAGGATTTTATTACTAGAAACCTCCATTGCAGGAAATACTCAAGGGAGTTATTCTACCTGAAACAAAGAACATAAGGTCATAACATATCAAATTTGAATATAATTAAAATTTAAAAACAGCACAAATGTTATCAGTTTTAACACAGTAGGATTGCCAAAAACTCGCAGCATAAACAAGGATAATGTGTGACAATAAAAACATACAAGGGGAAGAGGGACAGGTATGGACAGGCAAAGGAAGATGAAGATCAGATGTACTCAAAAGAAGAAAAAAAAAACTATGGTATATATGCAACTTCACTTTTTGTAAAACTAATGGCAATCACACACAGAAATTCCCCAAACAAGACAAATAGCTTAAAAAAAAGAGAGAAAACAGAGGAAATATGTATGGAATACCACCAAACAAAAACAACAGATAGAAGCATAAAGGAAAAGAACCAATGGAGGCACAGAGTTACCAGAAAACAAAAGATAAAATGGCATTAGGAAATCCTCATACATCAATAATTACCCTAAAGGCAAATGGGATAAATTCACCAGTAAAAAGGCACAGAGTAGCAGAGTGGATGAAAAAAAACAAACCCAAACATATGCTGCCTACAAGAGACACATCTAAACAGCAGAGATAATTTAAAAGAAATGGATAAGTTCCTAGAAATATATAACCTTCCTAGACTAAATCATGAAGAACGGCAAAATATAAATAGACCCATCAGCAGTGAGGGAATTGAAACAACCATCAAAAACCTCCCAAAGAACAAAAGTTTAGGACCAAATGGCTTTACCAGTGAATTCTACCAAACGTTCAAGGAAGAATTAAAGCCTAGTCTTCGCAAACTCTTCCAAAAATTGAAGAAGAGGCAATACTTCCTAACACATTCTATGAGGCCAATATAGCCCAAATACCAAAACCTGTCAAAGATAACACAAAAAAGAAAACTACAGACCAATATACCTGATGAACACAGATGCAAAAATCCTAACCAAAATGCTAGCTAATCAAATACAACAGTACATCCAAAAAATAATACATCACGATCAAGTAGGATTCATTCCAGGGGCACGAGGATGGTTCAACATTCATAAATCAATCAACATAATACACCACATTAATAAAACAAAGAATAAAAATCCTATGATCTTGTCAACAGATGCAGGGAAAAAAAACATTTGATAAGATACAACATCCATTTATGATTAAAACACTCAATAAAATAGGAATAGAAGGAAAGTACCTCAACCTAATAAAGGCCATATATGATAAAACCTCAGCCAATATCATACTAAATGAATGAATTGGGAACATTTGTAGTCACCAATAAACCAAGACAGACTCAAATAAGATTTGTAGGTTGTACAATATGGCAAGTGACAAAAAAGTAGAGTTTTGGGTACCCAGAGCATAGAGAAAGCCCATGTTTGCTTGTCTGGTGGATCCCTGCTGGCTTGACTAAGTGGGTCCTAGGGGTAGGGGTAAGGCAAAGAGGCAGAGGTGGACTGTTCAGCTGAAACTCTGCTGCAGAGTACTTCTATTTTTAATATATTTTTATTGATTTACGAGAGAAGGCAGAGTGAGAGATAGGAACATCAATGATGAGAGGAATCATCAATCAGTTGCCTCCTGCACTCCCCCTATTGTGGATGGATCCTGCAACCCCGGCATGTGCCCTGACCAGGAATGGAACCATGACCTCATGGTTCATAGGTCAGTGCTCAACCACTGGGCAACATTGTCTGGCAGTACTTTTTTTTTTGACTCTGATGAAATTATAGGTCAAAAGAGAAGACAAGTTTCTCTGGTGAGTGCCCAGGAATAAAAAAACCTCATAGATACATGTTGGGGAGATCACAATCAGTAACTTGGCCAATAGTAGCATTATATGGCAGAGTAAGCAAATTATCCTGTGATAAAAATTCTCTAACCCAGTAACAAAGTTTATAGCTTAGTGCATGGTTGCCCAGAATAAACACTATATATCCTCACTTCTTTTACTACTAAGACTAGGTATCTGACCAAGTTGTAACTAATTGGATGCCAAAATTCTAAACAAAATATTAGCAAACAGGATCCAGCAATGCATTACAAAAGATCATACTCCATGTTCAAGTTAGATTTACTCCAGGTATGCAAGGTTAGTCCAATATTTGCAAGTCAATAAACATGATACATCACAAACAAAATGAAGGATAAAAATCACACGATCACAGCAATAGATAAAGGAAAAGCATTTCATAAAATCCAGCATCCATTTATGATAAAAAGTCTCAGCAAAGTGGGAATAGATAGATCATATCTCAGCATAAATAAAAACTATATATGACAAAACTATGGCCAACATCATTCTAAATGGACATAAGTTAAAAGTGTTTTCCTTAAGATCAGGAACAAGACAGAGTTGTCCACTTTCACCACTCGTATTAAACGTAGTACTGGAACTCCTAGCCACAGCAATCAGACAAGAAGAAGTGAAAGGCACCCAAATAAGAAAAAAAGAACAAAAACTGTAATTATTTGCAGATGACATGATATTGCACGCGGTAAACTCTAAAGACCTCACCAGGAACTACTAGATCTAATAAATGCATTTTCCAAAGTAGCAGGATATAAAATTAATATCCAGAAAGAGTTTTAATTTTATACACCAACAATGAACTGTCAGAAAGGGAAACTAAGAAAGCAAACTAATTTACAATTGCATCAAAAATAAAATAGGATAAAATAACTAGAAATAAATTTAATCAAAGATATAAAAGATTTGTACTTGGAGAAGAACCAAGATGGCAGTGTAGGTAAACACAGCCTCCCACAACCACATCAAAATTACCACTGAAATACAGAACAACCATCATTCAGAGCTGCGGGAAATCTGGCTGAATGGAAGTCTTACAACTAGAGAATTAAAGAAGAAAGCACACTGGGACTGGTAGGAAGGGTGGCAGTGCAGAAGGGCTGGTCCAACATCTACATGTGGAATGTTTTTAATTGGGAGGGATATCTTGGCTGAAGAGGTTTCCCAAGAGGAGCAAGAGGTTTTTGCCCCACACCAGGCCACTCAGCCAAGGGTTCTAATGCTGGCAAGAGAAGCCCCCATAATGTCAGGCTGTAAAAAACAGTGGTAATTATGGCTGAGTGACATGAAGGCAGCTGGAGACCCATACAGTTCCTCTAAAAGGGCCAGCACATGGCAATGATGTGGAGAAAAAGAACCCTTGCGCACGGCTGGTGGGAATGCAGACTGGTGCAGCAAATGTGGAAAACAGTATGGATTTTCCACAAAAAATTAAAAATGGAACTCCCATTTGACCCAGTAATCCCACTTCTAGGAATATATCCCAAGAAACCAGAAACACCAATCAGAAAGGACTTATGCACCCCTATGTTCATAGCAACACAATTTACAATACCTATGATTTGGAAACAGCCTACGTGCCCATTACCAGATGAGTGGATTAAAAAATCAGTGGTACATCTACACAATGGAATACTATTCTGCAGTAAAAAAGAAGGAATTCTTACCACTTACAACAGCATGGATGGAACTGGAGAGCATTATGCTAAGCAAAATAAGCCAGTCAGAGAAAAATACTAAATATCACATGATCTCACTCATTTGTGGAATATAATGAACATAAACTGATGAACAAAAACAGATATAGAGACAGAAAAGAATCAATCAGACTGTCAAACCTCAGAGGGATGGTAGGGAAGGGTGGAGGTAAAGGGGAGAGATCAACCAAAGGACTTGTATGCATGCATATAAGCCTAACCATTGGATACAGACAACAGGGGGGTGAGGGCATCAGTGGGGGTGGGTGGAGGGGGAATGGGGGGATAAGGACACATATGTAATACCTTAATCAATAAAGAAAAAAAAAAGTGGTACATCTACACAATGGAATACTATGCTGCTGTAAAAAAGAAGGGACTCTTACCATTCGCAACAGCATGGATGGACATGGAGAACATTATGCTAAGCAAAATAAGCCAGTCAGAAAAAGATAAATATCACACGATCTCACTCATTTGTGTAATATAATGAACAACATAAATTGATGAACAAAAATAGATCCATAGACAGAGAAGCATCAAACATACTGTCAAACTTCAGAGGGAAGGCAGGGGAAGGTGGGGGGTAAGAGATCAATCAGAGGATTTACATGCATGCATATAAGCATAACCAATTAACACAGACACTGGGGGTGGGGAGTGAGGGC
This sequence comes from Myotis daubentonii, assembly GCF_963259705.1. Classification (NCBI taxonomy): domain Eukaryota; kingdom Metazoa; phylum Chordata; class Mammalia; order Chiroptera; family Vespertilionidae; genus Myotis; species Myotis daubentonii. The sequence goes on along the minus strand of NC_081861.1, from coordinate 100,344,411 downwards.
ATGTGCTGGGGGTGGGTGTGGTCCGGGAGAGGTCAATGGGAGGAAAAGGTAATGTAATGCTATATGTAATAATTAAACAATAAAAAGTTTTAAAAATTAAAAATAAAAGGGCCCCTCAGAGCCCCAGTGCTGGGGCAGCAGATTAAAAGAGAAGGTAAGTATAGAGATATATGGGGAGGAACTAAATTGTCTGGCATCAGGGTAAGAACTCAGGGGTAGTTTTTACCAGACAAAAGTACATGGACCTCCTTCCCACTGAGATGACTGGCAGACACCATTTCTGAGTCTCCATCAATCTGGCCCACACTGTTCACCCTGCCCTGGTGATTCCATGAAATCCTACCCCACCCAATTTGCAGCCTCACTCAAGCTGCTAGCAGTTTCTTTTCCATATAAATGGCCTTTTTCTGGCTCAGGCTTCAGACTTTCCTAGAATTTCTGAAACAAGCAGCAGCTGGACTCAGTGTGCCCCATATTTCTTGATAAGTGGCTCCAGGCCTGGCACTGGCCAAAGCCTGAGAAGGTTCAGAGCTTGGCCTGTCCTGGGCACCTCCTAGCTCAGCATAAGTAGGAGCCATCTTTAGATCACTCTGTAACTTGTGCTAGGTGGCTTTAGGCAGGGCATAGGCAGTGTCTGACTTTGTACCTCCGGGGGGCCTAGAGCCAGTGCACCAGATGGACAGCTTCAGACCATGGCAGATTACAACTCTACACATTCATGGGTGGCATACTCAAAGGGTGAACTTGGTGAGTACCAAAGCCCCATTGAAGAAATTCCTGCTCCATAGAGGTGTCTCCTGTACACTAGCTCTTCAGTTGTGGTTGTAGCTGGTCCTCACAGTCAATTGTCCTGGAGTCTATCCCTCCCAGTGATGACAACAGAAATCAAGTCTCAACTACAAGACAGTGCACATAGCCCACCTAGAGTGCTCAGCTCAGGTGACTGGGGAGGCTGAGCCACTGGGCCCTACAGAACACTTACTACACAAGGCCACCCTACCAATTCCAGAAGCTATAACAGTTCTACCTAGTAGACAGAAAAAAAACCCACAGGGAAGCAGCCAAAATGCAGAGACAAAGAAACATGTCACAAATGAAAGAACAGAAGAAATCTCCAGAAAAATAACTAAATGAAATGGAAACAAGCAAACCACTAGATTCAGAGAAAGGATGCTCATGGAACTTAATTAGAGCTTCAAGGATCTTAGTGAGAATGTCAAGGAACTTAGTGAGAACATCAAAGATATGAAAAAGGACCAGTCAGAAATTAAGTATACACTAACAGAAATGAAGAATAATTTACAGTGAATCAACAGTAAAATAGATGATGCTGAGAATCAAATCAATCATTTGGAATATGAGGAAGGAAAAAACATCCAGTCAGAAGATCAAAAAAAAATAATCCAAAAATGTGAAGATAGTATAAGGAGCCTCTGGGACAACTTCAAGAATACCAACATTTGCATCATGGAGGTGCCGAAAGGAGAAGAGAGGGAGCAAGAAATTGAAAACCTATTTGAAGAAATAATGATAGAAAACTTCCCCTTCTTGGTCAAAGAAGTAGACATACAAGTCCAGGAAGCTCAGAGCATCCCAAAAAGATGAACCCAAAGAGGTTCACACCAAGACACATCATAATTGAAAAGCTAAAGGTTAAAGACAAAGAGAGAATATTAAAAGCAGCAAGAGAGGAAGGGCAATGGGGGCGGGGATAAGGACACATATGTAATACCTTAATAAATAAAGAAAAAAAAATAAAAGCAGCAAGAGAAAAGCAGTTAGTTACCTACAAGGGAGTGCTCATAAGACTTCCAGCTTATTTCTCAGCAAAAACTGTGCAGACCAAAAGGGAGTGAGAAGAAATATTCAAAGAGATGAAAAGCAAGGGCCTATAACCAAGATTACTCTACCCAGCAAAGCTATCATTTAGAATTGAAAGTCATATAAGGACCTTCAGAGACAAGGAAAATTTAAAAGAGTTCATCACCACCAAACCAGTATTACAAGAAATGGTAAGGGCTCTTCTCTAAGAAGAAGCAGGGGGAAGAAAGCCCACTGCATGGGAGAACATATTTGCAAATGTTATCACTGATAAGTGTTTAATCTCCAACATTTATAGGGAACTCATACAACTTAACAAAAGGAAGATAAACAACCCAAACAAAAAATGGGCAAAGAACCTAAATAACACTTTTTGAAAGAGGACAAACAGAAGGCCAAAGGGCATATGAAAACATGCTCAAAGTCACTAATCATCCGAAAGAGGCAAATCAAAAAATGTTACTCCAATAAATTCAATAAAAATTTTAAAAACCTAAGTTTCTGCTTTACAGCATTACAATTCAATATCTCTATGCATTATTGCATACTCAGGACCAAAATTTGGCTTGAAAGTCACTCAAATGAGGCTTCAAAATTTCCTCATATACATGGATTTTTTTTTACTTTTGCATAAACCCATTGTACTACCCACTTAAAATGTGTGCATTTCATTCTATGTAAATAATAGCTCTATAAGTTTATAAAATTTTCCTGGTAGATGCCAAATGACTCATTTTCTTGGTCCTTTTCCTAGTCATCTATACTAATAAAAGGGTAATATGCTAATTAGACCAGACATCTTCCAGATGACCTTCTAGACATCCTTCTGAACAAAGCCATGGTGGTGGGGCAGAGGTAGGGGGATCACGCCAGCAGGGAAGAGCACTTTGGGGGATCAGGCCAGCAGAGGAGAGCAGTTAGGGGGATCAGGCCGGCAGGGGAAAGCAGTTAAAGGGGTCAGGCCAGCAGTTAGGGGGATCAGGTTTGCAGGGGAGAGCAGTTAGGGGGATCAGGCAGGCAGGCAGAGAGGTTAGGGGAGATCAGGCAGTCAGGGGAGCAGTTAGGGGCATCAGGCAGGCAGGCAGGTGAGCAGTTAGGAGCCAGTGGTCCCGGATTGACAGAGGGATGTCCGACTGCTGGCCTAAACTGTGGGCCTAAACTGGCAGTGGGACACCCCCTAAGGGGTCCCGGATTGGAGAGAGTACAGGCCGGGCTGATAGACACCCCCTCCCCCCCAGTACACAGATTTTGTGCACCGGGCCTCTAGTTCTAGCATAATAGACAAGGCCAACCTTGTTAGCAACACTTCCCAACACTGACATTACCCTGTGTTTTTCTTAGATTCTCATGAGAAAGAGCACACAACATTCCTCATCCACCATAATTAAGAATTATAGTAACTTTTTCTCGCCCACTAGAGGTCTCCAGGTTTTGTGGAAGTATTTTACATTTTCCTTCTTCTATATCAAAAGCTAAGTATGAAGCTTTTCTATTTTCAAAGGTAGGGGATCCTCTATCTAATGCTATTTTGTTTTGTAGAAATCTCATTTAATTGCTTTTTTGTCTTTAATCATGAACTCACTAGGAGACTAAGAAGAATACATTTGAATATTTTCTCTCAATGTTGTCTCTCTGTGATAATGCATTCTGACTGGAACACAAAACAAAACTACAAAACTGAAGGTACCTAGAATGCTCAGGAATGTAACTTGGCTACTTTGGCTAAATTACCCAGATGAAGATGACCTGGAATCAGAGGTAAGAACAAAGTCATATTCATACCATTTAACTCCATCATACCAATCAGTTCACATTTGGCCATAGTTAAAGATATTTGTCTAGAAAATGACCAGATAGAAAAAAAACAACAGGTACTTAAATGGAAAAGTATAAATTTTGAATGGATAAGGACATAAAGTCAGGTGAGTTTTGTCAATTTCATGTTAACCTATGTGTATTGTATCATCCATCAAAAGTATTTTCTAAAACATAACAATAGCCACATATTACACTTACACATTTTAAAGAAACTCTTTTGCTTTTACTATCTTATTTGATTACCTTAATAATCATATAAGGACAAGTCAACAGAAATCATTATCATCACCATTTTACAGATGAAAGAACCAAACCCAAAGATTATGCAACTTGACTAAGGGCACACATTGAGTAAATAGCAGAGCCAAGACTAGAATCTATTCCTACTGATTTCCCACTTCAGCTTTGTTACCATGACTAGACTATACTTAAAGGAGTTAAAGTGGAAAGGGGAGGAGAAAGCTTATAATCACTAAACACCTACTATCTGCTAAACATTTTGATAGGTACTTTACATGTGCAATTTACTTTCAGGCTTTCAATACCCCTGAAATTTACATATTACTTTTTTTTTTTAATCCTCACATGAGGTTTTTTCCCGATTTTCAGAGTGGAAGGGATCGGGGGAAAGGGGATGGAAGAGAGAGAAACACTGACATGAGAGAGACAAATCAGTTGGTTTCCTCCTGCATGTGGCCCAGCCAGGGCCAGGGATAGAACCCACAATCAAAACATTGACCAGGAATCAAACTCCTGACCCTTCAGTCCACAGGCCGACATTCTAACCACTGAGCAACACTGGCCAGGGCTATCATTTCTTTTATAGGCAAAGAAATTGAAGATTCAGAGAGGTAACAGAATTTTTCCAAGGTAACACAGCTATTAATTGGTAAAATAAGGATTCAAACCAAGAATTAATGACTCATATCTAGTGGTTTTTTCACTATATGAAGCTACAAATTTAATACTCTATTAGATACTATTTAAATAAAATGTACATAAATTACATCCCTTCCCTATGGGATCCTACCATCCTAGGTAGTTAGCAGTAATGAAGACAAATACAGAACAAAAATCCATCTATCAAAATCAAAACATGAGACTAATTGCTGACCAAAATAGTGAGGTAATACCAGTCATTTATTCACGTTTAACAATGAATGCCCTATTATGTGCCATATCTTGGACTACATGCCACGGGTAGAAGGAAAAAATAAGAATAAATCAGATAAACCATCCTAAGGAGCTAAAAGTGACAGTAAAAGATATAATGCAAAGTGAGGTCAGAGGAATGGTGGCGTGAGAGAGTCCCTTTGCCTCTCCCCATGAAATTTCAACAAAACCAACTATAACTCAATAAAGAATTCTCTACTCAATATATAGGCATGCCTGAGAGACCCATGCAGTTAAGCATCTAAAGCTGGGCACCAGGAATAAATGGGGCGGTGAGAAGGGAGGAAAGTTTAGATAGCCACAGATGAAGCTCTACAGCCAGGAACTTAGCCGTCAGAGGGGAGGAAGCGGGTGGTAGCAGGCTCTTCTCTAGTCTGGGAGGAATAAGGAGTCATGGTGTACAGTCCAGCAGTGAATGAACCAGCAGAGATGCCTGAGCAAGGACAGAGCACAGAGATTCTGCTGCATAGCTGTCCACTTTTGGGCAGCGGTGTTTCAGACAAAGGAATGGAACCATAAAGTGATTCTGCTCCATGGACTCTCAAAACTCACCTCCTATTGCCCTTGGTGTCAAATTGAGGAGCATATTATCTGTAAACTGAGAGCTATTGCAGTAGAACCACTGTTTCTCTCTGTGATTAATTCCTGGGTGGGGTGCTTGGGGGGCCACAGAAATCCAGGGTCACCATTGCAGTGAGGGCAAAACAAACCCCACCCCCCAAATAACATGGCTTTATTGTCACTGAAACCATGGATGTCAACTTTGGGAGATCACAGAGGTAAAAAATCGTGTGCTTCAGCGCCATCTACTGGAAAATAATAGACAGACCTTTTCAGAGAAAGTTGCTAGAGAAGGGCCAATAATACATACATGCATACCTGCCTAGACAGAGGAGACCAGCAAATACCATGAATTACCACAGTGACAAGGAAGCTCAGAAAGAAAGTGAAAAATCTCCAGAAGCAAGCTTGTACATATGTGATATAAATAACAGGAATTTCCAGATTGCAATTCTGAAAATACTCAACAAGATGTGAGAAGATACAGACAGGCAATTCAATGCACTCAGAAAACAAATTAATGAACAATAACAACAACAAAAAATACTTTACCAAAGAGATTGAAACTTTAAAAAAGAACCAATCAGAAATCCTGGAAATGAAACATGCAATTAAGGAGATTAGGAGTAAACTACTGAGCATAGGAAAGGATTAGTGACACTGAAGATGAGAATCTAGAAATGAGGCAGAGGGGAGAAGAGAGAGACCCAAATATAAAGAAAAATGAAAGAGATCTACAAGGACTTTCTGATTCCATCAGAAAAAAAACAATATTAGAATAAGAGGCATTCCAGAGGAGGAAGAGAGGGAGCAGGAAACAGAGTCTATTCAAACAAATAATGGATTATAACTTTCCAAACCTATGGAAAGAACTATATCCTTGAATCCAAGAAGCAAACAGAACATCTAGTTACCTCAATCCAAAGAGGCCTTCCCTAAGGCACATGGTATTAAAACTGTCAAAAATTAATGACAAAAAATTCTTAAAGCTGCTGGGGAAAAGGAGGTGACCTACAAAGGAAAACCCATCAGAATATTACCCAACTTCTCAGCAGAAACTCTACAAGTCAGAAGAGAGTGGAACCAAATATTCAATTGTCTGAAAGAGAGAATTACCAGCCATGAATAATATATCCAGCAAAATTATCCTTAAAATATTGAGGAGAAATAAAGATTTTTCCCAGATATACAGAAGCTGAGGAAGTTTATCACCAGAAAACCTCCAATTTAGGAAATACTCAAAGGAGTTATTTTACTGAAACAAAGAACAGAAGGTTACAAGACTACAAGAAAGATCACACACACACACACACACACACACACACACACACACACACACACACACACCTCAAATAAAACTTACAGCATTAACAGGTATAATTTGTGACAACAAAAACATAAATGGGTAAAGGTCTGAACTGGCAAGGAAGGATGAAGATCAGATGCACTCAAAAGAAAAAATGAAAAAAAGAAACTACTGTATATATGCAACTATATTTTTTATAAACCTAATGGTAACCACACACAAAAATTTCCAAACTAAGACACTTAGCTTTAAAAAAAAAAGAGGAAAGAAGAATGGAATACCACCAAACAAAAACAACAAACAGAAACACAAAGGAAAAGAACCAATGGAGGCACAAAGCTACCAGAAAACAAAAGATAAAATGGCTATAGGAAATCCTCATACATCAGTAATTACCCTAAGTGTAAATGGTCTGAATTCACCAATAAAGAAGCACAGAGAAGCACAGTACATAAAAAAAAAAACCTCAATTATGTGCTACCTATGAGAGACACATCTAAGCTGCAAAGACAAAGGTAGATTCAAAGTAAAAGGGTGGAAAATGATTCTCCAAACAAAAACACACACAGAAATGCAGCTGTAGCCATACTTATATCTGACAAAATAGGTTTCAATAAAACCAAAGGTAGCAAAAGACAAAGATGGACATTTTATAATGATAAAGGGGATATAACACCAAGAAAACATAACACTTCTTGGACAAACAATAGCGTAGGGAAGGCCAGGGAAGAGGGAGGGAACAAGGTGATAGGGTCAACAGTGGAGGAAAAAGGGGACATCTTTAAAAGTGTCAACAATAGCCCTGGCCGGTTTGGCTCAGTGGATAGAGCGTCGGCCTGCAGACTGAAGGGTCCCAGGTTCGATTCCTGTCAAGGGCATGTACCTTGGTTGCGGGCACATCCCCAGTAGGGAGTGTGCAGGAGGCAGCTGATCGATGTTTCTCTCTCATCGATGTTTCTGGCTCTCTGTCCCTCTCCCTTCCTCTCTGTGAAAAGTCAATGAAATATATTTAAAAAAATAAAAAAATAATAAATAAATAAAAGTGTCAACACTAAAGTTAAATTAAAAACAACAACAACAACAGTGCCTTAAAACTATAAACGTATTATTTCTCATGGAAAAAAGAAAGAAAAAAAAAACATTTCTTAATATATCTTCACCCAACCAGGGAGCACCAAAATATATGAAGCAACTACTCACAGAACTAAAGGGAGAAACGGATCAAAATAAAATCATAGTTGGTGAGTTTAATACTCCATTGTCAGCCTTAGCTAGATCATTCAAACAGAAAATTAATAAAGAATATCAGCCTCATCCTGGCCAGTATGTTAGAGCATAAGTCCATGCAACAAAAGGTTACAGGTTTGATACCTGGTCAAGGGCATATACCTGGATTGCTAATTCAATCACTGGCCCTGCTTGGGGTGCATGTGGGTGGCAACCAATTGATGTGTCTCTCTCACATAAATCTTTTCCCCCTCTCTTTCTCCCCTCCTCCTTTCCTCCCTTCCACTATCTTTAAAAATCAATGGAAAAATATCCTCAGGTGATAATTTTTTTAAATAGGAGAGAAATATTGCCCTTTAATGACTCACTAGACCAAATGGACATAATTGGCATTTACAGAGCCTTTCATCTCAGAAAATCAGTTTATACATTCTTCTCCAATGCACAGGAACATTCTCAAGGATAGGCCATATGTTGGGTCACAATATTACCATCAACAAATTCAAAAAGATTGAAATTTTACCAAGCATGTTCTCTGCCCACAATGCCTTGAAATTAGAAATCAATTGTAGAAAGGAGTTAAAGAAACCCACAAATATGTGGAGATTAAACAATATAACACTAAAAAATGACTATGTCAAAGAAGAAATAAAAGATGAGGTTGAAAGATTTATAGAGATAATTTGACCAAGTGATCCCACTTCTAGGAATCTATCCTAAGACACCTGAAATACCAATCTGAAAGAATATATGCAGCACAATTTACAATAGCTAAGATTTGGAAACAGCCCAGTGCTCATCAGCAGATGAGTGGGTAAAATAGTTGTGGTACATTTACACAATGGAATACTACATGACTGTAAAAAAGAAGAAACTCTTACCATTTGCAATGGCATGGATGGACCTGGAGAGTATTATGTTAAGCAAAATAAGCCAGTCAGAGAAAAATAAGTAGCACATGATCTCACTCATATGTGGAAGCTAATGAACAAAATAAACTGATGAACAAAACAGATCCAGAGACATAGAAGCATGGAAGAGACAGACAAATTTCAGAGGGAAGATGGGGGTGGGAGATTGGTGGGGAGAGATTAATTGGGGAACTTATATGCATATATGCATAGCCCATGGACACAGACAATAGTCTGGTGCAGACCTCGGAGGGGTTGGTGAGGAATCTGCGGGGGAAGGGGGAGGGCAATGGGGGAAAAAAGCAGGAGGGACATCTGTAATACTTTCAACAATAAAGATAAATTTTTAAAAAGGATTTATAGCCCTAGCTGGCTTTTCTCAGTGGGTAGAGCATGGGCTTGTGGACTGAAGGGTCCCGGGTTTGATTCCAGTGAAGGGTACATGCCAGGGTTGTGGGCTCTATCCCCAGGGGGTGTGCAGGAGGCAACTTATAAATGATTCTCTCTCATCGATGTTTCTATCTCTCTCTCTTTCCTAAACAAAATACTGGCAAATCTAATATAGCAATACATAAAAAATGCATCACGATCAAGTGAGGTTCATTCCATGGGCACAAGGATGGTTCAAAAATAAAAATCAATCAATGTAATATACCACATTAACAAAAGAAAGGATAAAAATCATATGATTTTATCAATAGACACAGAAAAAGCATCTGATAATATACAATATCCATGTATGATTAAAACACTCAATAAAATAGAAATAGAAGGGAAGTATCTCAATGTAATAAAGGTCATATATGATAAACCCTCAGCTTATACTCAATGGTGAAAAATTGAAAACATTTTCTCTAAGATCAAGAACAAGACAAGGATGTCTACTCTCACAACTCTTATTCAACATAGTTCTGCAAGTCCTAGCTAGAGAAATAAAGCAAGAGAAAGAAATATAAAGCATCCAAATAATGGAAGGAAGAAGTAAAGCTGTCACTTTTTTCTGACAACATGATTCTATATATAGAAAACCCTAAAGACTCCACCAAAAAACTATTAGAAACAAAAAACGAATACAGTGAAGTTGCAATACTTCAGTCAATATATCTTCACCCAATCAAGGAGCACAAAAATATATAAACAACTACTCACAGAACTAAAAGGAGAAACAGATCAAAATGAAATCATAGTTGATGACCTTAATACTCCATTGTCAGCCCTAGACAGATCATATTTATTAATGTTCTGCTTGAATTAGTTTTCTGTTTGTACAAAATCAATATACAAAAATCCACTGCCTTCCTGTATACTAATAACAAAACTTCAGAAAAAGAAACTTAAAAAACCCACAATTCCTTTTGCAATTGCAACCAAAATAATAAAATACCTAGGAATAAAATTCACAAAGAACTATATACCAAAAACTGCAAAGCATTCTTAAAAGAGACTGAAAAGGACACAACAAAATGGAAAAATATCCCATGTTCATGGATTGGAATAATCAAGATAGTTAAATGGCCATATTACCCAAAGCAATAAACAGATTTAATGCAATCCTCAACAAAATCCCATTGTCATTTTTTAAAGAAATAGAATGAGAAATCACCATATTTATATGGAAACACAAAGGATCCTGAATAGCCAAAGCAATCCTGAGAAAAAAAGAACAAAGCTGGAGGTATCACGCTACCTGACTTCAAGTTATACTACAGAGTTATGATAATCAAAACAGCATGGTATTGGCAGAAAAACAGACACAGAAATCAGTGGAACTAAATTGAGAGCTCAGATATAAAACCACATGTATATGGGCAGATAATTTTCAACAAAGGAGCCAGAAACACAGAATGGCGTAAACACAGTCTCTTCAATAAATGGAGCTGAGAAAACCGGAAAGCACCATACAAAGGAATAAAACTGGATTACAGTTTGTCCCCATGTACAAAAATTAATTCAAAATGGATCAAAGTCCTAAATATAAGACCCACAACCATAAGTTACATAGAAGAAAATATAGGTACCAAACTTATGAGCCGTGGTCATAGAGAACTATGAACATAACCCCAAAGGCAAGGGAAGTAAAGGCAAAATTAAATGAATGAGACTATATCAAACTAAGATGTTTTTGCACAGCAAAAGAAACCAACAACAAATCAAAGAGGCAGTTGACCAAATTTACAAACATTAGCTCTGACCAAATATACAAAGAATTCATAAAACTTAACACCAAATAAACAATCAACCTAGTAAAAAGAAAAAAAATGAGCACAGGCCCTAGCTGGTTTTGCTTAGTGGATAGAGCATTGGCCTGTGGACTGAAGAGTCCCTGGTTTGATTCCAGTCAAGGGCATATGCCTGGGTCGTGGGCTCAATCCCTACTAGGGGGCATGGAGAAGGCAGTCGATCAATGATTCTCTCTCATCACTGATGTTTCTATCCCTCTCTCCTTCTCCCTTCCTCTCTGATATCAATAAAAATATATTTTAAAAAATTGGCACAAGATCTGAGCAGATACCTCTCTCAAGAAGACATACAAACAGCCAATAGATATATGAAAAGATATTTAACCTCATTAGCAATAGGGAAATGCAAATCAAAACTACAATGAGATACCACCTCACACCTGTTAGAATGGCTATTACTAATAAGACAAGTAACAAGTGCTGGAGAGGTTGTGGAGAAAACTACATTATCACTGCTGGTTTGAATGTAGACTGGCACAGCTACTATGGAAAACAGTCTAGCAATTCCTCAAAAAAATTGAGAAAAGAACTACCATATGACTCAGCAATCCTTCTCCTGGGTATATACCCCCAAAACTCTAAAACATGTATTCACAAAGATATATGCAACCCTGTGATCATTGCAGCATTATTCACAGTGGCCAAGACATGGAAACAACCAAAGCATCCCACAATAGAGGACTGGATAAAGAAGTGGTACATAAACACAATGGAATACTACTCAGCCATATGAAAATATGAAATACTGCCATTTGGGACAACATGGATGGACCTTGAGAATATCATGCTAACTGAAATAAGTCCATCAGAAAAAGCTAAGAACCATATTATTTCATTCATATGTAGGATATAAAACTGAAACTCATGAATACAAACAGCAGTGTGGTGGTTGCCAGAGGGAAAGGAAGAGGGTGTGGGGGTGAAGGGGGCCTAATATATTTTGATGGAAGATGATTTGACTTTGTGTGGTGGACACATAGTGCGGTATACAAATCTTGTACCATAGAGATGTACATTTGAAACCTATATATTTCTATTAACCAATGTCACCCCAATAAATTTAATTTAACAAAAGATATAATACACATACCTAAATTATGAATATTCAAAGGAAGACCTGAAATATTCTATGAAGGTGCAACCAACAATGCCCTAAAGAATAGGTGTAAGAGAGCGCTTAAAAGCCAGATGATTCTCATAAAGGAAGTAACATTTTAGTTGGGTTTTAACGATCTTGTGGATTTGACTGATAAGAAAGGAGATGGTTGTCCAGATGGGAAAGTACACTGAGGAAAATGACAGACAGGAAAATCTTCAAGGGCAAACAAACTACCAAAATATTTCCAGAGTATCCTATATTATTTTGAATTCCCACCATAATATATAAGTGATCTAGTTTCTCTGAATCCTCACCAGCATTTTATAGTGTTACCATATTTTATTTTAACTATTCTGGTAGCTTTATTATGGTCTTAGTATTTCCCTAATAGCTAACGTAGCCCAACGTCTTTTTATGTTCTTATTACTGTTTATATACCCTTTCCAGTGAAATGTATCTTTATCATGCCTGTTCTTAATAAAATCATTTATTTCCTTAAGTGTCTTAAGGTTTCATCAATGACTTTTAGCATAAAGAAAAGGTATGTATTACTTAATAAAATTTTATAGGTTTCAAGTGTACAATTGTATACTATATTGTGTGTATATCACCCAAGTCAAGTCTCCTTCCATCACCCTTTACCCCTTCTTTAACTTCTTCTACTGTCCCAACCCCCTCTTCCATCTAGTAATCACCATACTATTGTCTGTGTCTCTGTGGTTGTTTTTTGCTTAATTCCTTCACCTTTTTCACCCAACATCCCAACACCCTTCCCTTCTAACAGCTATCAGTCTGTTATCTGTACCTATGAGAGTGTTTCTATTTTATTTGTTGGTTTATTTTGTTCAATGTCACCCTGATGAATTCAATATTTTTTTTTAAAAAAAGAAACGGTGTCAAAATGGCTAACGTAACACCTGGATATAAACTACATCTGGAAACTTCCTTTCTTCAATATTCATCCCTTGGATGAAATAGCTAGGCTTGGTCAACAGGGAAATTCATCTCCAGGGCTATTGACAAACGGCCATAAATGTATGCTCATTATACTTGTTCTGTCAACAGTCTTTGGCATTTCTATTTGGCCCATCATAGATCAGCCATGGGAAAATACAAGTAAGTGACTTCCTTTCCCATAAGCTCAGAAACTCAAAATATCTCAGAAATTAATTTTTATACAATACTAGAGGCCCGGTGCACAAAAATTTGTGCACTCCGGGGGGTCCCTCAGCCCGGCCTGTGACTTCTTCCAGTCTGGGACCCCTTGGAAGATGTCCACCTGCTGGCTTAGGCCCGCTCCCTGGGAGATCAGGCCCAAGCTAGCAGTCAGACATCCCTCTGGCAGCCCAGCAGCCCACGGGGGATGTTCACTTGCAAGTAGGGAGCAGGCCTAAGCTGCAGTTGGACATCCTTAGTGCTGCTGAGGAGGTGGGAGAGGCTCCCACCACCACCGCTGTACTGGCAGCCATCAGCCTGGCTTGTGGAGGAGCAGAGTTCCCCCTGCAGGAGCACACAAACCACCATGGGGCAGCTCCTGCATTGAGAGTCTGCCCCCTGGTGGTCAGTGTGTGTCATAGTGAACAGTCATTCCCAGTCCATCTGCTGTTAGGGTCAGTTTTCATATTACCCTTTTATTATATAGGATAGAGGCCTGGTGCATGGGTGGGGGCCGGCTGGTTTGCCCTGAAGGGTGTCCCGGATCAGGGTTGGGGTCTGGCTGGGGTGCCTGGCCAGCCTGGGTGAGGGGCTGATGGCTGTTTTCAGCTGGTCACACCCCCCTTCAGGGTGGGGGTCCCCACTGGGGTGCCTGGCCAGCCTGGGTGAGGGGCTGATGGCTGTTTGCAGGCTGGTCAAGCCCCTCCCCCCAGTTGGGACCCTCACACCATGGAGGTTTGGCCAGCCTGGGTGAGGGGCTGATGGCTGTTTTCAGGCTGGCCACACCCCCTTTAGGGTAGGGGGTCCCCACTGGGGTGCCTGGCCAGTCTGGGTGAGGGGCTGAGGGCCGTTTTCAGGTTGGCCAAGCCCTCCTGGCGACGGAAGTTCCTAGTCTCTCCTTTTTTTCTTTTTTTTTTATTCTGGGATTTATTTACCTTCTATAATTGAAACTTTGTAGCCTTGAGAGGAGCTCAGAGCCAGTCAGGGTAGGCGGGAGGGAAGCTTGGCTTCCTCCATCTCCAGGGGCAACCCACTCCTGCTCGCTCCAGCTCCATGGCCATGGCTGGCTGAAAGCAGGTATCTGGGTTTTATTTACATTCTATAATTGAAACTTTGTTGCTTTGAGTGGAGCTCAGAGCTGCCACAGCAGGTGGGAAGCTTGGCTTCCTCCATCATTGGGGCAACCAAGCCTCCTGCTTGCTCCAGCTCCGTGGCTGCCGGCTGCCATCTTGGTTGGGTTAATTTGCATATAGTCGCTCTGATTGGCTGGTGGGCGTGGTTCAAGGCATAGCGAAGGTACAGTCAATTTGCATGTTCATCTTTTATTAGTTTAAATATTTTTTAAAAGGGTAGGTTTGCTTTTTGCTTATTTGTTTGTTTGTATATTTTAGCAACAAAGGATGAACACCAACACACTTGTACCTTAGGTACATGTACTATTTTGATGGACTAGTACCTCCTGTAGACTACACACAAGTATGCCAAAGCAGGGTAGGCTCATCTTTCACATATTGATGTCTAACATTGGTTGGTTCTGGGATCTTAATGATAATATACTCAAAACAAAGCCTTACATTTGGATAGTTCCTAACAGCTTACAAAGCATATTCCTTTCCAGTATCATTTTATCTTTTCAGCAAATTCAGACAGTTATAATTACATGATTAATTATAGAAAAGGAAACTGAGGCCCAAAGAGAGAAAGGAGCTATCCAATGTGATATAGCTAAAAATTATGGAAGAAAATTGTTGAGCTCAAGTGTTCTCAATTTTGGGCTTTTCCTCAATTCCATGCTGACACCTATATTCTATGAGCCAAAAACATAAGGAAAAAATAAGAAAATAGGTCATAGAGGGATTCCACAAAGAGATAAGGGATCAAAGTTTGGCATGTTGTTCCTAAAGTTACCAAGGGAAAGTTTTCTTCAGGCATATTCAGAAAAAGAAGAGTTACAAGGCACTGATCTCCTAAAAGGGGTGGCCATGACATACCATGACCATTGTTGCTACAAAAAGAATAAAAACAGACAGGAGACTGACCCACACTACACTGCCTCTGTATTCTTGGCTGATTTAGGTCTGTTACATATTTTGTTCATCAGTTTATGTTGTTCATTAGATCCACATATGAGTGAGATCATGTGACACTTATCATTCTCGGACTGGCTTATTTCACTTAGGATAATACTCTCCAGGTCCGTCCATGCTCAAAATGGATAAAATACTTAAATGTAAATTGTGAAACCTAAAAATCTTAGAGGAAACCATAGGCAGCAAAATCTCAGACATCTCTCATAACAATATGTTTACTGATACATCTCCTAGGGCAAAGGAGAAACCATTAACAAAATGAAAAGAGAGAGACAAAATGGCAGTGGAATAGACAGACATGTCCCAGGGCTTGTCCTGGAGCAAATAGAATGAACAGCTGAAACGAATAACATCCAACCCGAATTGGCAAAGGAGACTCAACTGGTGAGACAATTTGAAGCCGGGAACGGCAGAGGACCCCTGGAGAAAGGTAAAATCAAGGATTTGGGCAGGAGAGTCTGCCAGACTTCTGAGCCCAGAGGGTCAGAGGGAAACCGCACGGCACTGAGTCGTGTCCTTAGGGACAGGCACAGGGTCTGACTGGAAAGGAGGTTCGCAGGACTGCTGGAGACAGGGGATTCTAGATCTGGGTCCACAATCACAAAAGACTGAGCCAAGAAAAAGACTGTGGCCTGTGCTTTTCTTCACTGAACCTAGTTCATAGGACCTTTCAGATACAGAAACTCACCCGTGCTGAGGTGCGGGAGAAGGTGTGGATGTGTGGAGTCTGGTAGAGGCTGGGAAGAGGAGGGTTCCAGGAAAAGTGGCTGCGAGTCTGGTGCTGAGTCATACCTGAGCCCAGGACCTGAGCAACCATCTTCTCCTGAAGAGATAGCCCCTCCCTCCAGTCTCCAGGCAACCAATACAGCCACAGCCAGATTCCACCCTGAACGGTACAAAGGATTAAAAAAAAATCTGAATAGTCCCTGAGAGTCCACAGTGTCTGGCCTAAAGAGAGGCCTTCAGTCCCAGCAACAGGGAGCCCAGAAACCACAGACAGAACAGAAGACTGGGATCTTAAGCCAGCCAAAGGAACGACACTTTTCTTTTTCATTTTTATTTTTTTATAATTATTTTATCCCTTTTTTTCTTTGTTTTGTTTGTTACTTTATTTTCTACTTCTTTTCACATTATTTTTCCATTATTTTATTTTCTATTTTATATTTTTATACCATTTTAAATCATTTTTTTGTAAATTATTATTATTGTTATTATTTTCTTCTCATTCTCTTTCTTCTTATACACTCATGCCCTTTCTACTTTCTCTATACTGAACTGAGGTCCTCCCCATATTCACCCAATTCTTAACCTTATTTTCTGTATAAGCAGACACGTGAGCAGCCCACTCCTGTCCAAGAAGCAGCAGCTCCATGAGCAGTACGTCCCAGGCCTAAGAGCAGCAGCCTCACATAGCCTGCCCCTGTCCAAGGAACATCTCAGTCTCTACAGATTCTTCCCCCACCTTCTTTTCTGGGTGTTTGGTGTTTGTATTTTTTTGGTTTATCTATTGGTTCTGTGGTGTTTTCTCCCCATATATATATTCTCCTTTTTCTTTTCTCTCTTATCTTTTTTTTTCTCTCTTCGATATCATCTGTGCTCTTTTTTCTCTCCCCTAATTCTCTTTTCTCAGGTGGTCACTTATAGTGGGGTTATCGGAGTTGTAAGTACATTTGTGCTTTGTTCCCTTTGTGTTGTGTCATATCAAGGTGAAGTTTATCCTGTCTGGCCAGGTGCTAGAGAGTGAGCCACATAACCAGACACCTGAAGAGGAAACTCCATCCACGAACAGGTCAATAACACCCCAGACCCAACTACAGAAGCAGGAAGAAGGCGACAGTGAAGGAGAGAGCATGAGCGAGTGAGGGAGCAAAAGAAGAGTGTGTGATCATGTGGTGTGTGTGTGTGTGTGTGTGTGTGTGTGTGTGTGTGAGTGAGGCACAGTTAGATCCCGCAGGACCTTTGGGAGCAGGCTTACCAGGCTCACCTAACTAGGAAGCCTCTGCTACCATTGCAAACAGGACCAGGAGGCCAGATCTTCCTCAGAGTCCTCACCTTTTTGAAGGGGAGAGCTGCTGTAACTGAGAAACCAGCCTCACCTCCACCCAGAGTGCCCTCAGATAACTCCTAGGACTCTACAGCCACTCCTGCCATGGGCCTGCTACCTTGGCTGTGGTCCCATGGTCACTGACTCTCCAGCCACCCTGGACACAGGCTCCTGTGAGTTCTGAAGCACACTCCCCTCTGACCAGCCCAACGCTTTAGCCCAGGGCACTGCGACCATGCAAAAAGCAGCCATGTGAGCAGCCCACTCCTGTCCAAGAAGCAGCAGCCTCGTGAGCAGTCCGCCCCAGGCCTAAGAGCAGCAGCCTCACATGGCCTTCCCCTGTCCAAGGACCAGCAGCTGTGTGAGCAGCAACCATGTGAGCAGCACACCCTGTCCAAGGAGCAGCAGCTGCATGCAGCCCGCACCCTGCCCCTGTCCAAGGAGCAGCAGCTGCATAAGCAGCCTGACTCCATCTGAGGAGCAGCAGTTGTGTGAGCAGCCTGCCCCCGTCTGAGGAACAGCAGCTCCACAAGCAGCCTGCGCTGGTCCAAGGAGCAGCAGCCACATGAGCAGACCACCTATGTCCAAGGAGCGGTGGTTCTGCGCAGCTTGCACCTGTCTGAGCTACAGCAGCCACACATAGCCTGCACCTGTCTGACGAGCAGCAGCAGGGTGAGCAGCCTGCCCCAATCCTAGGAGTAGGGGCTGCACAAGCAGCCAGTCCCCTATCTGAGAAGCAGCAACCATGTGAGCAGACTGCCCCCGTCTGAGGAGCAGCAGCCCTGAAAGCTACCTGCCCCTGTCCAAGGAGCAGCAGCCTCACAAGCAGCCTGTCCCATTCAAGGAACAGCATCAGTGCACAGCCAGCCCCCATCCAAGGAGCAGCAGCCACGTGAGCAGCCTGCCCCTGTCTGAGGAGCAGCAGCCTTGCAAGCAACCTGCCCTTGTCCAAGAAGCAGCAGCCTCACAAGTAGCCCGCCCCATCTGAGGCAGAGCAGCAGCACACAGCCAGCCCCCATCCAAGGAGCAGCAGCTGTGAGGGCAACCTCCCCCCAACAGCAAGAGGAGCCACCACTGCTGTGAACAGCACCCACAGGAGCCATTGCCAACTGAGGAGCACCTGCTACTGTGACCACTTGAGGAGCAACCGCAGCTGGAGGAGCCAATACCAGAGAAGGAGCAGCTCCAACATGACTCAACATCTAGATGTTAATGAGATCAAAAATGGCTAGACAAAAAAAAAAAAAAAAAAAAAACCCAAAGGAAAGAAAATTTGAAATCACCAGAAAAACAGCTAAGTGAAACAGAGGCATGCAATATGTCAGAAAAAGAATTCAGAATAAGGGTCAGTTCATAAACCAGATGGATGGTTTATGAACAACTTATGTAAGAATCAAGAAGAAATAAAGAGTGATATAGCTGCAATAAAAAACACCATGGAAAGTTTCAACAGTAGACTAGGAGAAGCGGAGAACCAAATTAGCGAATTAGAAGATAGGAAGCAAAACACACACAAACTGAACTGCAATTGGAGAAAAAAAATTAAAAGACAGGAGGAGAGCCAAAGGGAGCTATAGGACAACATGAAACAAAGCAACATAAGAATAATAGGGTTGCCAGAACAACAGTAATAGGAACAAGGGTTAGAAAACCTATTTGAAGAAATAAAGTCAGAAAACTTCCCTGATGTGGGGGGAAAAAAAGTCACACAAGCACAGAAAGTCCCAAACATGATGAACTCAAAAAGATACACATCATAATTACGATGGCAAATGTTCATAACAAAGAGAAAATCTTAAAGGCTGCAAGAGAGAGACAGAGAGTTACATATAAGGGATCTCCCATTAGATTATCAAATAATTTCTCAACTGAACCACATCAGGCCGAAAAAGAATGGAAGGAAACTTATAAAGTGATGCAAAGTAAGGTATGGAATCCAATAATACTCTATCCAGCAAGGCTATAATTCAAAATAGAAGGGGAAATAAGAAGCTTCACAGACAAAAGAAGGCTAAGGGAGTTTATCACTAACAAGCCAGCAAAGCAAGAAATGCTAAAGGGACTGGTGTAAAAAGAAGAAATAAAAAGGTAAGAAGGAACATTGGCACAAAAAATAAAAATGGCTACAAAGTACCTATCAATAATAACTTTAAACATAAATGGACTAAATGCTCCAATCAAAAGACATCAAGTGGCTGAATGGATAAAAAACATGACCCATATATATGCTGTCTACAAGATACCCACCTCAGAACAAGGGACTCACAAAGACTGAAAGTGAAGGGATGGAAAAATAACTCAGACAAATGGAAAAGAAAAAAAAAAGCTGGGGTAGCAATACTTATATCAGACAAAATAGACCTCAAAGTAAAGGCCATACTAAGGAAGGTTGCTTCATAATACCAAAGGGATCGATACAACAAGAGGATATAACCCTGATAAACATATATGCACCCAATGCAGGTGCACCCATATACATAAAAAAAAAAAAACTCCTGGAAGATATAAAGGGAGAGATTGACGACCATAGAATCATAGTAGGGGACTTTAATACACCACTGACATCACTGGATAAATCCTCTAGACGAATAATCAGCAAATAAACAGCAATCCTAAATGACTCACTAGATCAGATGGACTTAATTGACATCTTCAGAACATTTCACCCCAAAGCCACGGGATGTCTCGAGTGCACATGGGACATTTTCAAAAATAGACCACAAGCAAAGTGTCCCCAAATTCAAGAAGATTGAAATCATACCAAGCATATTCTCAGACCACAATGGCATAATATTAGAAAAAACTACAATAAAAGCAATCCAAAAAATTCAAACACTTGGAAGCTGAAAAGCATGCTTTTAAACAATGATTGGGTTACAAATGAGATCAAAGAAGACATCAGCTACATACTGGAAACTAATGTCAATAAAAACACAACAATCCAAAATATATGGGAAGCAATGAAAGCAGTCCCGAGAGGGAACTTTATAGCTCTACAAGCCCTACCTCAAAAAAAACAAGAAAAAATGTAGTAAATCATCTAACACTAGAACTTAAATAATTAGAAAAAGAGCAACAAAAATGCCAAGAGTGAGCAAAAGGAAGGAGATAATAAAAATCAGAGCAGAAATAAATGACATAGAGACCAAAAAACAAAAAATATACAAAAGATCAGTGAAACCAAGAGCTGGTTCTTTGAAAGGATAAACAAGATTGATGAACCTCTAGCCAGGCTCACCAAGAAGCAATGAGAGAGGACCCAAATAAACAAAATCATAAATGAAAGAGGCAAAATAACAACAGACCCCACAGAAATACAAAGGATTGTTAAAAAATAGTATGAACAACTCTATTCCAACAAACCAGACAACCTGGAGGAAATGGACATATTCCTGGAAAAATACAACCTTCCAAAACTCAATCAGGAAGATTCTAAAAATATCAATAGGCTGATCACTATGGAAGAAATTGAAGCAGTCATCAAAAAGCTTCCAGCAAACAAAAGCCTGGTGCCAGACAGCTTCACAGGGGAGTTTTACCAAACATTCAAGGAAGAACTAAAACCTATCCTCCTCAGACTACTACAAAAAATCCAAGAGGAAGGAACACTTCCAAGCTCATTCTATGAAGCCAGCATCACCCTAATACCAAAACCAGGTAAAGACAACACAATGAAAGAGAATTACAGGCCAATATCCCTCATGAACATAGATGCAAAAATCCTCAACAAAATCTTAGCAAATCGGATCCAGCAGTACATCAGAAAGATCATACACCATGACTAGGTAGGATTTATCCCAGGGATGCAAGGATGGTACAATATCCGCATATCTATAAATGTTATACATCACATAAACAAATTGAGAGATAAAAATCATAGTCATATCAATTGATGCAGAAAAAGCATTTGACAAAATCCAACACCCTTTCTTGATAAAAACTCTTAGCAAGATAGGAATAGAAGGATCATACCTCAACATAATAAAATCCATATATGACTAACCCATAGCCAACATCATACTCAATGGGCAAAGTAGAAATGGGCAAAGTAGAAAACCAATCAAATTTAAAAAATGGGCAAAGGACCTAAATAGACACTTCTCCAGATTGGACATACAGAAGGCCAAGACATATATGAAAAAAATCCTCAAATTCACTAATCATTAGAGAGATGAAAACTAAAATGACAATGAGGTATCATCTCACACATGTCATAATGGCTACCATCAACAAATCAACAAATGACAAGTTCCAGCCAGGGTGTGGAGAAAAGGGAACCCTAGTACACTGCTGGTGGGAATGTAGACTGGTACAGCCATTGTGGAAAACAGTATGGAGTTTCCTCAGAAAACTAAAAATGGAACTCCCATTTGATCCAATGATCCCACTTCTAGGAATATATCCCAAGAAACCAGAAACATCAATCAGAAAGAATATATGCACCCCTATTTCATAGCACAATTTACAATAGCTAAGATCTGAAAACAGCCCAAGTGCCCATCAGCAGATGGGGTGATAAAAAAGCTGTGGCACATTTACACCATGGAATACTGTGAAGCTGAAAAGAGAAAGAACAGTTACCATTTGCAAGGGAGGTTTTTATTATTAGGGAAGACAAGCTTTGTGATTTTTTAAAAGAAATCAGTGCAAACTAACCCTACACTCTTGTTTGTATTAATTGAGGTTGAATTCACATGAAATAAAATTAGCTTTTTTAAACTGAACATTGCAGTGGCATTTAGTACATTCACAATGTTGTGGGACTACCACTTCTATCTAGTTACAAAACACTGCTGTCATTCCAAATCAAAAGCCCCTTACTGGTTTCCTATGTTAGCCACCACAAAATGTCAGAGTCTGGGTGGCTTATACAACAGAAAGTTACTTTCTCACAATTCTGGCTAGAAATCTGAAATCAAGGTTTCAGAAGGATTGGTTTCTGAAGGCCATGAGGGAAGAATCTGTCCCAGGACTCTCTCCTTAGCTTGTACATAAACATGGTCTTCCCTTTATATGTATCTGTGTCCAAATTTCCTCTTCTTATAAGGACATCAGTCATATTGGATTAGGACACACCTTAATAACCTCATTTTAACTTAATTACATCTTTAAGGATCCTATCTCCCGATATAGTTATATTCTGAAGTACTAGAGGTTAGGATTTCAATGTATAAAGTTTGTGGGGTGGTCACAGTCAGCCAATAACAATTCTAAACCCATTAAGCAGTTTGTTTTTAATTAAATTTATGAAGGTTGCAGGGTAATATTATATAGGTTTCAAGTTTATAGTTCTATAATACATCATCTATATATTGTATTATGTGTTCATCATGCAAAATAAAGTCTCCTTCCATCACTATTAATCCTCTGTTTGCCCTCTTCTACCTGCCACACCCTGCTCCATTTACCTCTGTAATCACCATACTGTTTGTTATCTGTGTCTATGAGTACTGGTGGGTGGGCTTTCTTTTTGCTTAATCCCTTTACCTTTTTCACCTAGCCCACCCCTCTACTCCCACTCTTCTCTGACAGTTGTCAATCTCTTCTTTGTATCTATGAGTCTGTTTCTATTTTGTTTTTTAGTTTATTTTATTGATTAGATACCCTATATAAATATGGAAAAAAATCATATGGTATTTTTCTTTCTCTGACTTGCTTATTTACTTAGCATAATACCCTCTAGATCCACTCATGCTGTTGAAAAGGTAACTTTCCTTCTTTTTTGTGGCTAACTGGTATTCTATGGTGTAAATGTACCACAGCTTTTTTTGGGGGGGTGTTTTATTGTTCACACTATTATAGATGTCCCCCATTTCCCACCCCTTTTTGGCCACCTTCACCCAGCCCCCACCACCTTTCCCTTGGCCTTCACCACTCTGTCGTCTGTGTCTATGGGATATTTATATCTGTTCTTTGGCTACTCTATTCACCTTCTTTTATTCAGTCCTCCCACCCCACCCCACACCTCTCTCACCTCTATCAGACTGTTCCAGTATCCATACCTTTGGTTCTGTTTTGTTTGTCTGTTTGTTAGATCCCACATATAAATGAGATCATATGGTATTTGTATTTCTCTGACTGGCTTATTTTGCTTAGCATAATAATTTCCGGGTCCATCCAAGCTGTTGAAAAGGGTAAGAGTTCCTTTCTTTTTACACCCATTACATAAATGTAGCACAGCTTTTTTATCCACTCTTCTACTGATGAGCACTTGGGCTGTTTCCAGATCTTGGCTATTGTAAATAACACCGCTATGAACATAGCTGTATATATATATAGATTGGTGTTTCAGAATTCTTAGGGTATATTCTGAGAACTGGGATTGCTGGGTCAAAAGGCAGTTCCATTTTTAATATTTTGAGGAAACTCCATACTCTTTTCCATAGTGGCTGCACCAATTGCATTCCCACCAATGGTGCACATGGGTTCCCTTTTCTCCACATCCTCACCAATCCTTGTTGTTTGTTGATTTATTGATGATAGCCATTCTGATAAGTGTGAGATGATATCTCACTGTGTTTTTTGGGGGTCCCTAGCTCTAGTTATTTATCCCCAGCGAAGATTCATCATGGGAACCAGCCCCCAGAAGACTCACGCAGGGCCCAGGTCTACACCTAGCTGAAAATAGGGGGCATGGACATGGGAGTGAGGCTAGCCTATAGCCTCAGTATGGCCTGGAACATGATGGGGGATCCTAAGTTGGCAGGGAAAGACCTTAGACCTCCCTCCCCAGCCCACTCCAGCCCCACCTGGGGCGCCTCATGGAGAAGGTGGAGGCCAGGGAGGGGAAAGAACACAGGATTTTTCTCCCCAGATCTGCAGAGTAATCCTGGGTCACATTACAAAAACCATTCTTGGGGAGACTATGGTATGAGGGGTAGAGGCCAATTCTTGAGGAGACTGTGGTATGAGTGGCAGAGGCCAAATCTCTTTCTCAGAATGAGAAAGCACCAAGCCCCCTCCCCCTCAGCCGCCCCTTCCAGCCAAAAAATGACCCAGTGTCTGAGCCCATGAGAGATGCTCAGCCTCTCTAGCTCTCTAGTAGGTGGGAAGTGCTCATTGAGGTTTTAATTTACATTTCTCTGACAATTAGTGATGCTGAGCATCTTTTCATATATTTATTGCTCTCTGTATGTCCTTTATGGATAAGTGTCTATCTAGGCCCTTTGCCCATATTTTCTCATTGGATTGTTGTGTTGTTATTTTGGTGTTGAGTTGTTTGTGTTATTTATGCAAGTACCATGCTGCTTTAATTTCTATAGTATAGTATAGTTCTATAGTATAGTATAGTATAGTATAGTATAGTATAGTATAGTACAGTATAGTATTAGTATGATTACTATAGTACAGTTCTTGCAGTATAGTTTGATTTCAGGTTGCATGATATCAACTGTGTTCTTCTTTCTCAAGATTGTTGATGCTATTCGGGATTTTTTATGATTCCACGTACATTTTTGGAATATTTGTTCTAGTTATGGTATTTAATAAGAATTGTGTTGATTCTACAGATTGCTTTGGGAAGTATGGGCATTTTAATGAATTTAATTCTTCCTATCCATGAACATAGTATATGCTTCCACTTATTTGCATCTTCTTCAATTTATTTATTCAGTGTCATAATTTTCTGAGTAGTTTTTTTACATCCTTCCAAACCTACATTCTTAAAACTAAAGTTAAAAATTGTGGAGGAATCCCCAGTACTTCCCTAGTTCATTTCTCCTCATATTGCAGATGAATCAACTGATGCTCAAAAAGGAAAGATATTTCCAGCAAGGGAAACACTAACTTGGTTAAACTTAGTATTTTGGTGCCAATACATGGCCTTTCCCACTATATTTAAAACTACAAATAAAGCACTGACTACCAATACTCCTAATCTCATTTCCCTATTTTGCTTTTCTCTGTAGCACTTATCACGTTCTAATATACTGTTTAGTTTATGTATTTTCTTATCTGTCTCCCCCTGCTAAAATGTTTGATCTATGAGGAAATATATTTTACTTTTCACTGCTATAATCCCAGAACTTGGAACAATTCCTAGCACATTCTAGACACGAAATAAATATTTTTTAGAATAAACATGTTTTTTTTTTCATCACCTCACTCCAGAGATTAAGAGCAATGAGATATTTAAAGCCCTTTGTTTACTTCCTCCTATAAGATAAGATATATTTAGGCCTTTGTTACTTCACATGAGGCTAGAAAATTCCACTTACATAGCTGTTGGGTCTCTAAAATACTCCATACTTTGAGTATAAGAGAGCACATCACTGCCCAAATCCAGGTAAGAAACAGTTACTTAACTGTCTCCAACCCTCTCAATCCAGCACCAGCCACATCATCCATGATTTGGATTCTAGTAGTTAGAGCAATTATTCTTGCAACAAGAGATAGATCCAGCACTTTTAAGACTGAAGCATGACTTTTTTTTTTTCTTTTCTCCTGCTCCCTTCCAAAGCTATGGGGTTCAAAATACAGTCAACTCACTATTTATAGCTACATTACCCAGGTGGGGGAGTGCGCCTTGAGTCTTTTCACTCTGGCTTGATGCTTTTCTGAACCACATCACTGCTCATCAATACCTCCTCCAGAGAAAATCAGAAAGGGAAATCAAATATAAAACTCAAACCCAAAACATTTTGCTTTTCATTCATAGCTCTAGTAATAGGTTGAGGAAAGGAGGTGGAAAGTATTGTCCTTAGTAAGGTGCACAGATTACTTGTGCATTTTCATGATCCAACATTCCCTTCTCCTATGATCATAAATAAGTTAGAACTAATTGTGAGCTAAACTGAACTTTAAACACTTACATTCTGAGATGGAAAAGAAACATTTATTCACACCGAGAACTATGATGGATTTTTTCAATTAGCTCCTAAGATTTATATGTTATTTATTGACATATTTTATTGAAATATCTTAGAATGGAAGAGCCAGGAAGATCCTTAGAGACTATTTTGTCCATTCCATCTGTTTTCCAGATGCAGACATTGAGGGGATACACAAATTAATGTTATACACACAGTTAGTTAGCAACAGAATAGTACTTGGGTTTAGTACAATGCATTTTCCAATGTACCTGGTTACCTTCCAACTTTCACAAAATGATTCCACAATGTACAAAAAGAAAAACAAGAGATCCAAATCAGGATAGACACAGAAAGGAAGAGACCTATCCTTTCCGACGCTTTGAAGATAAGATACTGTAATTTTATGAAGTCAACAATATATAAGAATAATAATTGATGCAAAAATCATGAAAACAATTTCATGGAGGAAGAGTTGCACCTTTCTACATCCATTATCACTTCCACTCAAGCTCCCAGAATGACATGAACTTGTAGACCTTGGAGAATCCTACTTAACCCTGCAGCCATCTTACTTTAAAACATCAAAACTAAAAAGATATAAACTAAAGCTCATTTAAGAACCCATTTGAAATGTGTGTTTAATGTGTGAGTGATGGGATTTCATTTCTCTCGTTCATTTCAAGGAAGACTATTTTAATCCCAACATAAGGTAAACTATTGATTTCTCATCCCACAGGCAAATCTATGTCAGTAGCCTGCCTCAAAAGCTTCATCATATTGAATAGTGGACACTTGTTGATTGGTTTCTCAATATTCATTGCTCTCTCCTGACTTCCTAACAGACCCAGATTTCACTTCAGACATTTTTCTTTTTCTTCAAAGCAGCACAGGAATTTCAAAGAAAAATGACCTCAACCTTACCTCCCAAGCTTTAGAAGTAAGCCCTGATTGACTTAAGCCAATTGGCCAATTCCATTTCTCTGGCAACTGTCATTGTTTGGGGAAAATATGTATCCTCTAAGCTGGTCTCCTCAAGATGAATTTCAGGGTTCTTTCTTGAAATGCTAAGACAGAAGTACTTTCTCATCTTGATCATGGGTGAGGAAATGTTAGTTCAAGAGATCCTGACAGCCATCTGGAACCATGATGGGAAGCCAATCTACGGATGAAGCCTACACTTCAAGATATAGTGGGGAGAGACTGAAGATACTGTATCTTCAATGACATTATTAAACCAAAGTATCAAACTAACTAACACTGAAGACCACTCTACCTATGAAAACATTATAGAACTATAAATCAGTAAATGTACTTTATTGTGTAAAGTACAGCCTGAGTGGAATTTTCTACAGTTTGCATTATTAAGAATCTTAGAGGTTGAAATCAGGAATCATGAGAAGCATCTGTCAACAGGAACAGGCTCCTGGAACAATAGCATTTCATAATTAGGACTGGACTTAAAAAAGTGGTTTGTTGAAAACAAAACAGAAACCAACCCACAGCTATAGAGAACAAGTTGATGGTTTCCAAAACGGAGGGTGGTAGGGGATGGAAAAGGTAAATTTAATTAGAAAAAAAAGACAATAAAGGAAAAGAAAATGTAGTTGAAGAAAAATACCAAAAATTATTGGATTTAAACAATGTAAATTATTTTCCAAAAAATAAAATTAAAAATGGTTTGTTTAAATAATACTCCTATCCTGGCATCCCAAGACATAGGGGTTTAGCCAGCATCAATTGTTGGGATATCAGAATGAAAAAGGACTTGCCCTAGCGGTTTTCCTCAGTGGCTAGAGCATTGGCCTGCAGACTAAAGGGTCCCAAGTTCGATTCTGGTCAAGGGCACATGCCTAGGTTGCGGGTTCAATCCCCAGTAGGCAGGAGGCAGCCAATCAATGATTTTCTCTCATCATTGATGTTTCTATTTCTCTCTACTTCTCCCTTTATGAAATCAATAAATATGTGTGTGTGTGGCTTTTTTAAAAAAGGACTTAAAGGGAGATGTGGTAAGTGAAAGTGGGGAAGACAACACCAAATTCCCACTCTTACTTTCAATAGGACCAATGCTGTGAAACTTTCCATTGTAATTTTTCCCAGTCTGCCTGTTTCCCATAAGTTTCATGATCCTAAGACTAGTTCAACCAAGTAGAGAGGCAACACAATGAGGTGGGAAGAATCATGGACTTGATACCCAGTTATTCTCAGAGTGAGTCACTGTGTGACTTTGGGCAAGTGTTTACCGCTTCTCTATATTTCTGTGATGCCAGAGAGGAATGAGCTCTCCTAAGGTCACATATATAAGCCATGACAGAAATAAAGCTAAAATTCAAACTTGTTGATTCCTGTTGGGTTCTGTGAATACATATACTAATCAGAGGGGAGGTGAGACCCTCAAGGAGTTTATAATCTACTTGGAGAAACTATATATATCATCCAGAAGACAGTTCACTTCAGATTATAATTAGTCCATTATTTTCCCACCTCCCTCCCACAAACACACATATTTAAGTGTTGCTATAGTCTAAATGTTTGTGCATCCTCAAATTCATATGTTAAAATCCTCACGTCAAATGTGATGGTATTAGTAGGTTGGATCTTTGGGAGGTACTTAACACAGAAAAGCCCAGGACTAGATGGTTTCATTTGTGTATTCTACCTAAAATTTAAAGAATAATTAATGCCAATCCTTCTCAAACTGTTCCAAAAAATTTTAGAAGAGAGGACACTCTCAAACTCATTCTATGAGGTTAACATTACCCTGAAATCAATGCCAGAGAAGAACACTATAAGAAAAGAAAACTACAGTCCAATATTTCTGAGGAATATAGATGCAAAAATTTTTGATAAAATACTAGAAAACTAAATTCAAAAGTACATAGTCCTGGTTGGTTTTTTTTTTCAGTGGTTACAGTGTCAGCTTGTGGACTAAAAGGTCATGGGTTCGATTCCCAAAAAATTAAAGAGGAAGGAACCCTTCCAAGCTCTTTTTATGAAGCCAGCATTACCTTAATCACAAAACCAAATAAAGACACTACAAAGAAAGAGAATTACAGGTCAATATCCTTGATGAACATAGATGCTAAAATCCTAAACAAAATATTAGCATCCCATCCAACAATACATTAAAAAGATCATACACCATGACTAAGTTGGATTTATTCTGGGGCTGCAAGACTAGTACAATATCCTCAAATAAATAAATGTGATACATCAAATAAACAAATTGAAAGACAAAAAGCACATGATCACATCAATTGATGCAGAAAAAGCATTTGACAAAATCCAACATTTTGATAAAAACTCTCAGCAAAGTGAGAATGGAGGGTTCGTACCTTAACATAATAAAAGCCATATATGACAAACCTACAGCCAACATCATAATCAATAGGCAAATACTAAAATCATTTCCCCTAAGAACAGGAACAAGTCAGTAATGGCCACTTTCACCACTCCTGTTCGATATAGTATTTTAAGTGCTAGCCATAGTGATCAGACAAGAAGAATTAAAAGGTATCCAAAGTGGAAAGGAAAAAGTAAAACTGTCATTATTCTCAAATGACATGATATTGTACATAGAAAACCCTAAGGACTCCATGAAAAAACTAGTAGATTTAATAAATGAATTCAGCAACATAGCAGGATTCAAAATTAACACTCAGAAATCTATGGCATTTTTACACACCAATAATGAACTCACAGAAAGAGAAACTAAAAAAAAAATCCCATTTACTATTGCAACAAAAAATTAAGATATCTAGGAATAAACTTAACTAAGGAGGTAAAAGGCCTATACTCAGAAAACTAGAGGACATTGAAAAAAAGAGATAGAGGGAGATATAAACAAGTGAAAGAATATAAAGTGTTTATGGATTGGTAGAATCAATATCACTAAAATATCCATACTACCCAAAGCAATCTAAAAGTTCAATGCAATCCCCATTAAAATACCAAAGACATATCTCACAGACCTAGAAAGAACTCTCCAAAAATTTGTATGGAATAAAAAAAAAAGACCCTGAATAGACACAACAATCCTTAAAAAGAAGAACAAAGTTAGAGGGATCACAATAGCAGATATCAAGTTATATTACAAAGCCACTATTCTCAAAACTGTCTGGTACTTGCAAAAGAGCAGACATATAGAGCAGAGAACCCAGAAATCAACCCAAGCTATTATGCTCAATTAATATTTGACAAAGGAGGCAAGAGCACACAGTGGGGTCAAGACAGTCTCTTAAATAAATGGTGTTGAGAAAATCGGACAGATACATGGAAAACAATGAAACTATACTACCAAGTTATACCATACTCAACAATAAACTCAAAATGGATAAAAAAATTAAATGTAAGATGGGAAACCATAAAAATATTAGAAGAATCCATAGGCAGCAATATATCAGACATATCTCATAGCAATATATTTACTGACACATATCCTAGAACAATGGAAACTAAGGAGAAATAAACAAATGGGTCTAACTCAAAATAAAAAGCTTCTGCACAGCAAAAGAAACCATCAACAAAACAAGAGAGCCTACTATATGGGAAAACATATTTGCCAATGTTACATCTGATAAGGATTTAATCTCCAAAATTTATAGGGACCTCATACCACTTAACAGAAGGAAGATAAACAATCAAATAAAAAATGGGCAAAGAACCTAAATAGACACTTTTCGAAAGTGAACATACAGAAGGTCAAGAGGCATATGAAAAATTGTTTAATCACTAATGATCTGAGAGATGCAAATCCAAACAACAATGAGGTACTGCCTCACACCTGTCAGAATGGCTATAATCAATAAATCAACAAACAATAAGTGCTGGCCAGGATGCGGACAAAAAGGTACATTCATACACTGCTGGTGGGAATGCAGACTGGTGCAGTCATTGTGGAAAACAGTATGGAGTTTCCTCAAAAAATTAAAAATGGAACTCCCACTGGACCACTACTAGGGATATATCCCAAGCAATCAGAAACAACAATCAGAAAGAATATATGCAATCCTGTATTCATAGCAGCACAATTTACAATAGCTAAGATTTGGAAACATCCTACCTGCCCATCAGCAAATGCATGGACTAAAAACCTGTCTACACATGGAATACTACTCTGCTATATATAAAAAAAGAACTCTTACCATTTGCAACAGAATGGTTGGACTTGGAGAGAATTATGGTAAGTGAAATAAGCCAGTCAGAGAAAGATAAGTATCACATGATCTCACTCATTTGTGAAATATAATGAATAACATAAACTCATGAGCAAAAAAAGATCCAGAGACATAGAAGCATTGAACAGACCATCAAACCTCAGAGGGAAGGCAGAGGGGGGTGAGAGGGGAGTAAGGGATCAACCAAACGACTTGTATGCATGTATATAGGCATAACCAATGGACACAGAATATAAGGTGGGAGCAGGCTGGGAGAGGTCAATGGAGGAAAAAGGAGACATATGCAATACTTTCAACAATAAAGAATTTAAAAAATAAAAAAAATATACAGTTTTTCCAGAAGTGCGGGGAAAAAAAGAAACCTTCCACCTAGTGCCAGTTCTGTAATGATAGACAATAGACAGATCAGGTTTCAAAATCACTATCCAAATTGGGTCAGCCCTCTACAATGGTTCACCCCAAGTTCTCTTCTCCCTTTTTGGGGTGCCCGTTGATGTTGACTGAGAGGGGAGGTAAGAATATATTACCTGTTGATAAATGGCCTTCAGTCTATTTACTACACTAAATGGAAATCTTACATCATAACACACCTCCTTCCTCCCCAACAAAAGGAATAATGTACAGAATTTCTTTATCTGCCTCTCTGGGGCTTCAAGGCCCCTTCCTCCAAAAGTCTGAAATAAGTAAGGCCTTTCTTTCTGAGCTTGCAATGAAGAACTGCTTGACATTAACGATGGCCCAGAAGACCCAATTTGGGGGCAAGATTGAAAAACAAATAAAAAATAATAATCTAGAAACAGAGCTGCTTGAGACTAGGATCCTGGCCTCAGCACCACCCAGTCTGATCTCAGACGCATACCAGGACCCTGCAGCCACTGGGGACAGAGACCTGTGACCATAGCTACAGACCTGCGGACACCAAAAGTTCAGAAATCCCCGCGGCAGATCCGTGAGTAACAGAGCCCATCCCCCCTTCCCTCAGGCTTGAGGGCAGCCCCAGAGTAACTAACTGATAGACCCACCCTTGCCGGGGCCTCAGCGCTTCAGGAACTTTAGCCTGGAAGTGCGCAAGCACCTTGGAACTGATCCCACATAGGGCCGGGTTCAGGAGTCCTGGGCTGGTAGCAATTGCGCGAACCCCAGGAACTAATCCTATGCGCACTGCCGGCTTCGGAGCCCTGAGCTGGGAGCAATCGAGTGAACACCGGGAATTTGTCCTGCGTATCACAGGCCCAGGGACCCCGATTCTCTGGGCAGGAGGCAGCACCAAGCACCAGTGACTTGACTGTGTTTCATATCACCTGCGCCTGAGATCCCTGATTCCCTGTGCATTCATACTAAGAGCCAGTGACTCCAATTCCTGGTGCAAGGGCACACATGGACCCTGATTCTCAAGGCAAGGTTGCACAAAGCAACAGAGACTCTGATACTGGATTCTTGGGGGAACTCTGACTCCTGGCGCATGCTAGGGGGCTCTGGTTTTCAACACTCTTCAGGGGGGTCTCTGTTTCAGCATGGTGCAGGCAGGGTCCCTGATTCTAAGGGTGCGTACGAGGCCACATTGAGTGCTGACAACACTGACTCTGAGCAAGCCTGGTTCCCACCAACCCACAACAACCACACATCTTAGTGTCAGAGCTCTTCAGTGACACTAGGGTGGCGGGAGTTTCCCACTGCACACAGCCCAGGCCCACGCAACTCAACGTTTGAACCATTGGGAGATAATCAGAATGAAGAGACGAAACAACACCCAGAGGAAAGACAATGAGGAGTCGCCAAGAAAGGAAATTATTGAAGTTGAAGCATGCAACATGACAGAAAAAGAATTCAGAATAATGGTTGTACAATTCATTCACCAGATGGATGAGAAAATCAACAACCTATGCAAGAATCAGGAAGAAATGAAAAGTGATATAGCTACAATCAAAAACACCATGGAAAGTTTCAACAACAGACTAGAAGAAGCAGAGGACCGAATTAGTGAATTAGAAGATAAGGCAGAGAAACAAGCTCAATCTGAACAGCAACGGAAGAAAAGAATTAAAAAGCAGGAGGAGAGCCTAAGGGAGCTTCGGGACAACATGAAACAAAGTAACATACGCAAAATAGGGCTGCAAGAAGGACAAGAAGAGCAGCAAGGATTAGAAAATCTATTTGAAGAAATAATGTCAGAAAACTTCCCAGATATGGGGAAGAAAAAAGTTACACAAGTACAGAGAGTCCCAGGCAAGATGAACCCCAAAAGACCCACACCAAGACACGTCATAATAACGATGGCAAATGTACAAGACAAAGACAGAATCTTAAAGGCTGCAAGAGAGAAACAGAGAGTTACCTACAAAGGATCCCCCATCAGATTATCAAATGATTTCTCAACAGAAACACATCAGGCCAGAAAAGAATGGACAGAAATTTACAAAGTGATGCAAAGCAAAGGACTGAATCCAAGAATACTCTATCCAGCAAGGCTATCATTCAAAATTGAAGGGGAAATAAGAAGCTTCACCGACAAAAAAAGGCTAAGGGAGTTTATCACCACCAAGCCAGCAATGCAAGAAATGCTAAAGGGACTGGTGTAAAAAGAAAAACTAAAAAGCCCAGAAAGAAAACAGCCACACAAAAAAAATAGAAATGGCTACAAACAAGTACCTTTCAACAATAACTTTAAACGTAAATGGACTAAATGCTCCAAACAAAAGACATCGAGTGCCTGAATGGATAAAAAAACATGACCCATACATCTGCTGTCTACAAGAGACCCACCTCATTAGAAGGGACGCACACAGACTGAAAGTGAAAGGATGGAAAAATATCTTTCAGGCAAATGGAAAGGAAAAGAAAGCTGGGGTAGCAATACTTATATCGGACAAAATAGACCTCAAAGTGAAGGCCATAACAAGAGATAAGGAAGGCCACTTCATAATACTAACGGGATCAATACAACAAGAGGATATAACCCTGATAAACATATATGCACCCAATGCAGGAGCACCCACATACATTAGAAAACTCCTGGAAGATATCAGGGGAGAGATCGACAACAATACAATCATAGTAGGGGACTTTAATACACCACTGACATCATTGGATAAGTCCGCTAGACAAAAACTCAGCAAAGAAACAGCAATCCTAAATGACTCACTAGATCAGATGGACTTAATTGACATCTTCAGAACACTTCACCCCAAAGCCACAAAATATACGTTCTTCTCAAGTGCGCATGGGACATCTTCAAAAAGAGACCACATATTGGGTCACAAACAAAGTCTCCCCAAATTCAAGAAGATTGAAATCATACCAAGCATCTTCTCGGACCACAAGGCCATAATATTAGAAATAAAATACAATAAAAACAACTCAAAATACTCAAACACTTGGAAGCTGAATAGCACGTTATTAAATATTGATTGGGTTACCAATGAGATCAAAGAAGAAATTAAAAACATCCTGGAAACTAATGACAATGAAAACACAACAATCCAAAACCTTTGGGACGCAATGAAAGCAGTCCTGAGAGGGACGTTTATAGCTCTACAGGCCTATCTCAACAAATAAGAAAAAATGGTAGTAAATCATCTAAATCTACAGCTCAAAGAATTAGAAAGAGAGCAACAAGAAAAGCCCAGAGTGAGCAGAAGGAAGGAGATAATAAAGATTAGAGCAGAAATAAATGACATAGAGACCAAAAAAACAATACAGAAAATCAATGAAACCAAGAGCTGGTTCTTTGAAAGGATAAACAAGATTGACAAACCTCTAGCCAGGCTCACCAAGAAGCAAAGAGAAAGGACCCAAATCAACAAAATCAGAAATGATAGAGGCGAAATAACAACAGATCCCACAGAAATACAAATGATTGTTAAAAAATACTATGGACAACTCTACTCCAACAAACTGGACAACCTGGAGGAAATGGACATATTCCTAGAAAAATACAACATTCCAAAACTTAATCAGGAAGAATCTAAAAATCTCAATAGGCCAATAACTATGGAAGAAATTGAAGCAGTCATCAAAATGCTTCCAGCAAACAAAAGCCCAGGACCAGACAGCTTCACAGGGGAGTTTTACCAAACATTCAAGGAAGAACTAAAACCTATCCTCCTCAGACTACTACAAAAAATCCAAGAGGAAGGAACACTTCCAAGCTCATTCTATGAAGCCAGCATCACCCTAATACCAAAACCAGGTAAAGACAACACAATGAAAGAGAATTACAGGCCAATATCCCTCATGAACATAGATGCAAAAATCCTCAACAAAATTTTAGCAAATCGGATCCAGCAGTACATCAGAAAGATCATACACCATGACCAAACAGGATTTATCCCAGGGATGCAAGGATGGCACAATATCCACAAATCAATAAACGTGATACATCACATAAACAAATTGAAAGTAAAAAACCACATAGTCATATCAATTGATGCAGAAAAAGCGTTTGACAAAATTCAACACCCATTTTTGATAAAAACTCTCAGTAAGGTGGGAATTGAAGGATCATACCTCAACATAATAAAAGCCATATATGACAAACCCACAGCCAACATCATACTCAGTGGACAAAAACTAACACCATTTCCCCTAAGAACAGGAACAAGACAGGGATGCCCACTCTCACGACTCCTGTTCGACATAGTACTGGAAGTATTAGCCATTGCAATTAGACAAGAAGAAGAAATAAAAGGCATCCAAATTGGAAAAGAAGAAGTAAAACTGTCCTTATTTGCAGATGACATGATATTATACTTAAAAAACCCTAAAGACTCCATCAATAAACTATTAGACTTAATAAAAGAATTTGGCAATGTAGCAGGATACAAAATTAACGCCAAGAAATCTATGGCATTTCTACACACCAATAGTGAATGTGCAGAAAGAGAGACTAAAAAAGCAATCCCATTTACCATTGCACCAAAAAAATTAAGCTACCTAGGAATAAACTTAACTAAAGAGGTAAAAGACCTCTACTCAGAAAACTACAGGACATTGAAAAAAGAGATAGAGGAAGACATTATGAGATGGAAGAACATACCATGTTCTTGGATTGGTAGAATCAACATCATTAAAATGTCCATACTGCCCAAAGCAATCTATAAATTCAACGCACTTCCCATTAAAATACCAATGGCATATTTCACAGACCTAGAATGTACTCTCCAAAAATTCATCTGAAATAAAAAACGACCCCGAATAGCTGCAGCAATCCTGAGAAAGAACAAAGTAGGTGGGATCTCAATACCAAATATCAAGCTGTATTACAAAGCCACTGTTCTCAAAACTGCCTGGTACTGGCACAAGAACAGACATATAGATCAATGGAATAGAATATAGAGCCTAGAAATCAGCCCCAACCAATACGCTCAATTAATATTTGACAAAGTAGGCAAGAACATACAATGGAGTCAATATAGTCTCTTCAACAAATGGTGTTGGAAAAATTGGACAGATACATGCAAGAAAATGAAACTAGACCACCAACTTACACCATACACAAAAATAAACTCAAAATGGATAAAGGACTTAAGTGTACGACGGGAAGCCATACAAATACTAGTAGAATCCAAAGGCAACAAAATCTCAGTCATATGCCGAAGCAATTTCTTCACCGATACAGCTCCTAGGGCACTTGAAATGAAAGAGAAAATGAACAAATGTGACTACATCAAAATAAAAAGCTTCTTCACAGCAAAAGAAACCATCAACAAAACAACAAGAAAACCCACTGCGTGGGAAAACATATTTGCCAATGTCATATCTGATAAGGGCCTAATCTCCAAAATTTATAGGGAACTCATACAACTTAACAAAAGGAAGATAAACAATCCAATCAAAAAATGGGCAAAGGATCTAAATAGACACCTTTCAAAAGAGGACATTCAGAAAGCCAAGAGACATATGAAAACATGCTCAAAGTCACTAATCATCTGAGAGATGAAAATCAAAACAGCAATGAGGTACCATCTCACACCTGTCAGACTGGCTATCATCAACATATCAACAAACGACAAGTGCTGGAGAGGATGTGGAGAAAAAGGAACACTTGTGCACTGCTGGTGGGAATGCAGACTGGTGCAGCCACTATGGAAGACAGTATGGAGTTTCCTCAAAAAACTGAAAATGGAACTCCCATTTGACCCTGTGATCCCACTTCTAGGAATATATCCCAAGAAACCAGAAACACCAGTCAGAAAGGATATATGCACCCCTATGTTCATAGCAGCACAATTCACCATAGCTAAGATCTGGAAACAGCCTAAGTGCCCATCTGTAGATGAATGGATTAGAAAACAGTGGTACATCTACACGATGGAATACTATGCTGCTGTAAAAAAGAAGGACCTCTTACCATTTGCAACAGAATGGATGGAACTGGAGAGCATTATGCTAAGTGGAATAAGCCAGTCAATGAAGGAAAAATACCACATGATCTCACTCATTTCTGGATAATAAAGACCATTATAAACTTATGAACAAAAATAGATACAGAGGCAGAGCTGCCTCGACCAGACTGTCAAACGACAGCAGGAAGGCCAGGGAGGGTGGGAGGGCAGGAGGGGGGTGGGTAAGAGATCAACCAAAGGACTTGTATGCATGCATATAAGCATAACCAATGGACAAAAGACACTGGGGGGTAGGGGAGGCCA
The DNA here is from genome assembly GCF_963259705.1 of Myotis daubentonii. Lineage (NCBI taxonomy): Eukaryota > Metazoa > Chordata > Mammalia > Chiroptera > Vespertilionidae > Myotis > Myotis daubentonii. The sequence continues at coordinate 100,306,335 of NC_081861.1, read as the reverse complement.
GGGGATTGTCAAGGGTGGTGGTGGGGGGAAAGGAGACATATGTAATACTCTTTGTAATACTTTAAGCAATAAAAAACATAATAATCATCTATTCTCAAGATGAATCTTTTATTGTTCAATGTCAAAGCTCACAATGACTGAGAAGGAAAGCCAGTAGGCTTTTTCCTCAACCTCCCTAGTAAATTTGCACTCTTGAAAAACTTTTCTACTGTTATTTTTGTTTATTTGGTTGGTTGGTTTTGTTTTTAAAGTCTAACGAGGGAAGTCAACTTATGATTTCTATATGATTGCTTTGAGAAGTTTTATTGTGATTTTGTTTCCTTTTTAATTAAGGGAGCAATCCAGTCTGCTGTGGGCTCTCATTAAAGAGGAAATGTCATCTCATTTACCCTTACAATTTAAGAAGATGGCTGCTAAAGTACTTGGGAGTCATGGTAAATAGGGTCTCCCAGGACTGATGCAGGACAGATGTCTTTTTTACTGTTTTCTTTCCATCTCCCACCCAGTAACTGAGACTCCATTATCCTCACTTAACAATAATCTGCATTCATAGAGTCAACTATCACTTCTGTATAAGTACCTACCTTGATTTTTTCTAGTTTTTTCTTCTAAACTCCCTATTCCAAAATCATGCAGCTTAGCTGGAGCATAAGTTGATAAAAGATCCTAAATCCCACAATCATGTGATCCCAGTGTACTTTTCCAACTTGTTCCACCATGTGCTTGGCACAGTCAGCCAGGAGGCCTCACTTCCCATTATCAAGCTCATTCTTGCCTTCTCAATTTTACATATGGTTTTTTTTCTTCACATAAGTTCTCCTTACTCTTTTCAACTTATCTAAAATTCAGTCACCATTCAATGTAGACAGAGTTCCAGGCCCATTGGATACATGTTATTGGTCACTAATAATTGTGACTGTCTCTCACGTCCTCCCTGTTGGCCTTACGTGGCATTTATTCACAACCACATAGTGATACTTAATTATTCTGCTTATGTTCCCTTCTGACTTGTTTCTTGTATTATAAAATATCTTATTTTTTCCCAACAAGACTACCAAGTTCCCAGAAGGCAGTGAAGATGTATCCTCTTGCTCTTGCATACCATGTGCATTGTTCTCCATTCACAGCTCTAGTTGATGGCTAAGTACCCAAAATATCTCATTCCAAATATTTGATTAATATGTGCATTAATAGTAATAATAATGATAATAATATTCCTTATACATGTGTAATACTCTATAATTTACAATGAGCTTTCCCATTATAGTATTTCAATGGGTCTTTATAACTGTGTTCAAAATAGTAATATCTCGTTTATTAGCTGTGAAAGACCTTAACCTCCCTGAAGCCTCAGTTTTTGTAATAACACCTATTTCTCACAATTCTTCTGAAGATTAAATGAAATAATAATGGATATGAAAGCCCTTTATAAATTTTAAAAGAGAGATCTGCTTGAAACAAAACTACAAAGTTCCCTGTAGTTTAAGGAGCTGTAGTACCTATTCAAGAGATTTGTAGGCTGTAGAGTACAAAAATATGGATGATCCAGTGCTTTAGAAAGAGAAATGTACCCCACACCTATGACAGCTATGCATTCTGGAATGGTTCTCTTTCTCTTGTATGCTCCTTGCATCATTATGGCAGAGGAAACAAGATTTAATAGCAGTTAGGGAATGGAAGAGAATGAGTTAAGGGATGAGTGGGCTGAGTGGGTGGGCCTGCAAAAGGCCTGGTTGGAAGTGGGTGTGGGAACTCCGTCAGCTAGTTCAACCCTGTGTTGTTTTTAATTTATCCTACCATTGCCCCCAGTGCTAGACAGGTTGTCCCTGACTCATGGAAGAGATATTTGCTATCCCACATCAGTACCACACCCAGCTCTGAATCCAGAAACTGGGCTGTTTTTCAGCAATGTATGGGTATCTATACTAATAAAAGGGTAATATGCTAATTAGACTGGGACACCTTCCAGGATACCTTCCAGACATTCTTCCAGACAAAGCCATGGTGGCAAAGCCGAGGTAGAGGTGGTTAGGGGCCAAGAGGGAAGGGCAGTTGTGGGTGCTCAGGCCAGGATGGGATGGCAGTTGTGGGTGATCAGGCCGGTGGGAGGGGCGCCATTGGGGTTGATCAGGCCAGCGGGGGGGGGGCAGTTAGCGGTGAGCAGGCCAGCAAGGGGGGCCAGTTGGGGGTGAGCAGGCTGTCGGAAATCCCCTGAGGGGGTCCCAGATTGGAGAGGGTGCAGGCTGGGCTGAGGGACCCCCCCCCCCATGCACGGATTTCGTGCACTGGGCCACTAGTAAATTAATATTTAGGTCAATCAAGGTCAATAACAGCCTTTCTCTCTCACTTATTTTTTCCCTACATTTTCCTCATCAGTCTCTCTCAATTTTCTGCTTCTTCTCTCTTCTTTGATTGATAAAGGGTCTGAGATATCATTACTCATATATCCTTGCCAAGAAATGTTTTCTGAGAAGCCAGGGAAAACATTCACCTACTTTTCAATTGAGAATATGCTATATGCCTCAGTTCTGTGCAATGGAAAAGTAGACAATTTATGAGGCAGGGTCCTACATTCATGATATTCGCAAATTACCTAAGGGGGAAAAGCAACACACATGGAAAAATCAACTAGGGAACAATTTAGGACTATATAAGCGCATGTAAATATAAGTTTTATGTATATGACTAGTTATATAAACTGTGTTCAGAAAAGTGGAAAAGATGTAGATATTCCCATCTCATTCTAAGAGGCTGATATTACCCCAAATCAAAAGTGGACATGCACAGTACACAAAAAGAAGGCTATATGCCAATTTTATTCATGTACAGATATGAAAAAAACTGCTAAATAAAACATTAGAAAATTGAACCAAGCTGTAGATTAAAATAATATATGAGAATATGATATAAATCTGGTATAGTTTATGTCATAAATGCAACAAAAGCTTAATACTAAGAAATGTACTAATATAATTTGTTACATTATCAGAATATAGGTAAAAAGAAAACACCTATATGATCATATTGATAAATGCCAGAAAAAAAGTTATAATATTCCACATTTGTTGTGAATTTCTAATAACGAAAATAAGAATACTTTAAGCAAATTGGATAGAAAGATATTTTTATACCCAATTAAAGGAAGCTATTAGAAATCTACAGCAAACCTCATGAAATATTGGAACCATTCTATTGAAATCAGAAAAAGGAGAAGAATCACCACTGCTATAAAACATTGTACTGGAGGTCCTAGTCAAGGCAAGAAAATATGTAAGGAACAAAAATGAGGAGCATGGCTTATGCTGTAGATTAACAACATCACTAGTATGACTTCATGCTCTGCATAGGCTAGAAAGTGAAAATCTACATTTCCCAGATCTTTGCAACCATGGTTATAGACGCTAGTGCATAATTTGAATTTGCAATAGAACTATTAGGGAGAATGGAAGCGATATGCAAAACATCCATTTTACTGTTTTGTATCTAGTAGGCATGTTGTGACTCTGGAACAGTCTTGAGGGTAGATCACTGATCCTCAGTTACAGCTAAAATAGAGTGATTTTTGCAGCCAGCAATTGAGAAAGCCATTTTCTAATTTCAATTTTACTCATCTTGGCAGAAAAGTAGCACGTTCTTTGGCAGTTTTTCTGGAAGTTATTCCTTGAGGCCAAACCTAGATTTTAATCTTCCAGACCTTCCAACAATTTTGGAATTATTCAGTTCATTGTATTAAATAGCTCCTTGCTGAGCATATCTAGGGTGGTTTCTACCATCTGCAACTGAACCTTGAATAATATACAAAGTAAAAATATTAGAAATGAAAAAATAATACTTCAATTACTCCATATAATAATTTTTGACCTATATTGAAGTCTATCAAAAGCTATTAGAAGTCAATAAACTGAATAGATGTAAGATTGATTCAAACAAACCAAAAACTTTTCTATATACCAGCAATAACCAATCAGAAAATGTGATGAGGAGAAGTACTTCCATAATAGTGACAAAAAGTATCAAATATGTAATAAAGTATATAAATATTTATAAAATTTATAAAAATATGAAACGTACTAAAGATATATTATTTGTTACATATAAAATTATTATTGTAGCCCTGGCCAGGTGGCTAAGTTGGTTGGAGTATAGTCCCATGAACTAAAAGGTTTCAGATTTACTTCCCAATCAAGTAACATACCTAGGTTTTGGGTTGAATCCCCAGTCAGGGTGCATAGGGAGGCAATTAATCCATGTTTCTCTCTCACATTGATGTCTCTCTCTCTCTCTCCCCCTTCCTCTACCTAAAATCAATTAAGAAAAAACATAGCCATTGGTGAGAATAGACATTTTTTAAATTATTATTGTATATACTAATTTTTCAACAAAATTAATGGAAGTTGACAAACTGATTCTAAAGATCACCTACAACAAAAAATGTACATTAAAAAGCAAGACAATTAAAAAAACAAATAATTTAGAACAGGTACTTGTTCCACAAGTTATTAACATATATCATATATTTAGACAAAGCAATCTATACTAATAAAAGGGTAATATGTTAATTAGACCAGATGTCTTCTGGACGACCTTCTAGATGTCCTTCCTGATGAAGCTGGTCTGGGCAAAGCCACCTGCCCATGGTCCCAGGTGCCAGAGCCTATGGCTGCGGCCCGGGAGAAGAGAAGCCAAAGCTGCCTGCCTGTTTGCCCACGGTCCTGGGTGCCAGTGCCTGCGTCTGAGGCCCAGGAGAAGAGAAGCTGAAACTGCCCACTCGCCTGCCTGGGCACCAGCGCCTGCAGCTGCAGCCCAGGAGAAGCCACCCGCCCATGGTCCCAGGTGCCTGCAGCCAGCTGGAGGAGGGAAGCCTGGGTCACAGGTGCAGGGCTGAGGCAGAAGCGGTTAGAGATGATCAGGCCAGCAAGGGAGCAGTTAAAGGTGATCAGGCCAGCAGGCGAGCAGTTAGGGGCAATCAGGCAGGCAGGCAGGTGAGCAGTTATTTGCCAGCAGTCCCGGATTGCGGAATCGGGCCTAAATCGTCAGTTGGACATCCCCTGAGGGGTCCCAGATTGAAGAGGGTGCAGGCCAGGCTGAAGAACCCCCTGCCCCTGTGCACAAATTTCATGCACTGGGCCTCTAGTGGAATATAAAAGAGTGTGTGTATATGTGACCTATTCAATAAATGATGCCAATCTATTGGAAATTACTTGGAAAAAGTAAGTTAGGTCATTACCTCACAGCATATATTTTAAAGCTTTAATTATACACAAAAGAGAAATAAAATCATAAATGTATTACAACAATATAAAAGTCTCAAGGCTATTTGTAAAATCTTGAGGAAAGGAAGTCCCTTTAAAGCAGCGGTTCTCAACCTGTGGGTCGCGACCCCTGAAAATACATCCTGCATATCAGATATTTACACTACAATTCATAACTAGCAAAATTACAGTTATGAAGTAGCAACGAAAATAATTTTATGTTTGTGGGTCACCACAACATGAGGAACTGTATTAAAGGGTCGCAGCATTAGGAAGGTTGAGAACCACTGCTTAAAGCAAAACAGAAAACACATGTACTACAAGGGAAAATACTGAGAAATTTAAGGCTTCTATGCAACAAAAGACCAAAGTAAAAGATAAGCAATAGACTTGTAGGAAATATTTATATAACTAATGAAAAATAAATATATAAAAACTACCTATGGGTAATAAAAAGTCAAAAACCCCAATAGAAAAGTAGACAAAAAATATTCACAGAAATTTCCCAGAAGGTGAAATACAAAAAGCCAATACATACAAAAACAACCTCAATGGGGAACTTACTATCTCCTAAGGAAACCCTTTATACAACTTTGTAGAAATTTTTTCCTTGAATTGAGTTGAAATCCATGTCTTAGTAAAACATCCATCCATGAGTCCTAAGTCTACTTTCCTGGCCTACATAAAAGAGAATTAAGATAAAAAAGAAGTAATATATTCAAATATATACAAAAGTTTTGTAGCAGAAATTGGATTAGATTCCTAATCTCCAAGTGTTCTTTTCACCCACTTCTACTACAGAACTGTGTTCAGCTGAGAGCTGTCATGAAAATGTGAGACCATAGACCTCCTGCCACTTCTCCTCCAAGTCTTCTTCAGGATCAGCATGCCAAGGTCCCTCAACCATTACTCATAAGATATTTCCAGATTCCTTCTCATTCCTGGGCCCTCTTCCCTTAAATACACAAGAGACTGCTATCAGTTTTTAGTCAGTTCCTTAGGTGATGATTCTTAAATGTGTGTTATTATTAGATGTGAGAAAAGTGCAGGAAACCAGCAGATAGGCAGAAGTCATAACAGGAAATATATTAATCTACAAAATTGTCTTGATGATCTGGGGGACTTTCCCAACATCTTTAGATCTTATATTTTCCATTGAGCTTTTGACTCCTATCTCCACCCTTCAAGCATGGTCTCTCTATAGATCATGGCAGCACTCCAAAGCATACAATGGGTTCGTCTATCTGCCCGAGAGCCTTAGGGATCAGAGATTTGGATAGTGGTGGGTAAACATAGTTGTCATTTTGCACATAGCTGGGCCTATCAAGGACCTATTCCTGGCCAGCATGAATGGTATTAAATCCAAGGCATGCTTGCTTGGTGTTTTCTCTTGGTCCTTCAGATGCCATTTGATCCCATGCTATGTTGGAAATATTTAATTCAAGGCATTTTCTTAGTACTCCCAAACTCAAATATGGCAGGGTGGCGTACTCCCAGCAAGTGGTTTCTTCATTAATGTTCTTCATGTACATCCCACACTGCCATATTCAATCAACACTCAACAGAATTGAGCAAGCAAGTAATTTTAATTAAATGCCAGTATCTTAGAACAAATAATTCTCCTTATGGTCTTGGTACCATTAGGACCTTATTCTCATATCATACGGAGAACAGGTAGGTGGAGGTAGTATTCTTTTGCATTGGATTGATGAGCAGAGGCAAATGTTTTATTCCAGAAAAAAAATCTGGATTCACGCCCATTTTCCAGTTACTTTGCCACTATATTTTTCTCCCTGAGTATATAGTACACACCTAATTTATTTTTCCAGACCTGTAAAAGGGATCTCAGGAAAAGAGGTGAGAAACTTATTCACACTGAGGTGCCAGAAACTACTAATAGAATGATTTCCCTGCCAGCCTTACCCTCTATATTTCCATTTTAACTTGGATCAAAGCCCTAAGCCAAGAGTTAAGCCCTCTTTGTTAAATTTCAAGCACTGGTCATAGGAGGGGAAGTAATTTTTAGTGGAAATTTTTCCTACTCTAGAATTCATATTCCATACACTGGGAAGTGTAGTTAAAAGGACAATGAATGAGAAAAACAGAGTTGTAACTGATTCTGCCACCAGTGTGCAATGAATCTTGAAACAAAGTTATTCTGAGACTTTGTTTTCCTATATGTAAAATGAGAAGGGACTTGATGGTCTCTGAACAAATTTTGATTTTCTTTAACATTACAATATCTGCTCAGCTGGACAGCAGTTTATTCATTTGTATAGAATCAGTAAGATAAATTAAAGTGGACAGGACAAATAAAATCAGGGAACAGGCTTAGGAAAATGTAATCTCTCTTCTCCTCGTGTCTGCACTTGGGTTGAAGTTTCTAAGTGAATATGGTACTTCTGGGAAAGTGCCTTTGCTTTCTTGGCCCCATTATTAAAAAGTGAAGGAGAAGTAAAGGGAATCATGATGGGAAGCAGAGCAGTGCTAATGCCTATATTACATGGGCAAAGGGATAGTGAAAAAAATCAATTTTCCTTCACCAACCAGTTATAGGGTAATTTACTCTCCCCTGAAAATTATCCAAACTATTTTAACTTTGCATCCTGTGTGTCTTTGAATGATTTTCCTCATGATATATAAAGAAAGCAAAGCGACTTCTTGATGACCTATGTCCCAGATTCATCCTTTGGCAAAATTAAACCTCTCCTGCCATGTGGCTTCAACCCATTTCCTTTTCTAACCTCAGTGAAAATTGATGATAGCTCTATCTACTGTCTCCTTACCTTCTTAGAAAAGCCCATCATAGTGTCGGCAACAGACTCACTGCTCTGGAAATCTGTAAGGTGACCAGAATTTCCTCAGCTGGCCAATATTTGAACACACACACACACACACACACACACGAAAAGATTTACAGTTGGGAGTATGCAAAACATACTCTTTTATTATAATTTATTATTGTATAATTTTCCATACAAACAACTATAAACCTAGTTTTTCCCCACCATACATATCTATGTATCCACAGATACTGGATGGACACCAAACTATGTCATATGAGAAATAGTTGAAGGACAAAGGATTCTGTTTCTTTAGCCTAAAGAATGTAAGACTCAGAAAAGCTATGATCAATCTCCTGATTTGAAATTGGAAATAGAGGTTCCTAACAGAACCTTAAAATCCCTCTAAGCCCAGACATCCTGTTGTTTTGTAATTACCTGGGTATCGAATATTGACCTCTTGCCAGACAACAACCAGCTTCTTTGGCACCTGCTGGAGTGTTTCCCTCATGCTCTAGTGCTGCTCATATTATAAACCAGACCAGTACACTTTGCTCCTATAAGAGTTAATTTAGAATACAGCACTTCTGCTCAAGCTTGAAACAATAGGAGCCTAGCTAAGCAAAGCCTCTGGCTGCTGAAATCTTATTCTGTAGGCATTATTATCAGACATAATGGAAGCAATTTAGCCAGAACATCATTTCCTTCTCTGTGGTGACAAAGAATAGACTCCACTGTTCATGACAACAGAGCTGGGTTTCTCCTTCTTTTCCTACCATTTAATAGAAAACAATAGCAAATCCAAACACAACCAGTCTTTTCACTCCTATACCATCACACCCCTAAAGTCAATAACAACAAAAGCTGCCAGTGGTTTTCTAAGAAAATAGAAACTTTTCATACACTGCCTGCTATGATTCTGGAGGGAAGCCCACTAGGTCAAATATTTGCATGTCCCAGTTCCCTCCATCTACCCTGTCTTGGCACTAAAGGGCATTTTTAAGCAAGAAAGGACTATTTTCACAGCATGTGAGAATTTATTGTATAAAACCTAAAGAAACTGAAGACCAGCTTGACTGAATAACTTACCTAAGATCACATGGATAATGCCAAACTGAGAGCCTCACGAAAGTCAAGATTTCAAAAATCAGTGTGTCCCACCTTTTCCCAGTGCAGGAAGGAAGCCTGGTGTGGGAGAAGCCAGATGGATAATTAAAACAGGAAAAAGGTTGTTCCCTGAGGAAGCTCTCCCCTACTTGGTTTTCCACATGTTGGGAGGTGAAGTACGGGTAAGATTTCAGATTGTGAGAGCGTCTGAGAAAGGAAGTGCCAAGGAATTAGGACTTGATCATGAAGGCAGTGAGGAATCATTTGTAGCTCTTAATACAGAAGTGGCATGATGAAAGCGGTGATTCCTAGAGGCCCAGTGCATGACATTTGTGCAGGCAGAGGCGGGTTGGGGGGGGAGGTTCCTCAGCCCATCCTGCACCCTTTCACAGTCCGGGAGCCGTTGGGGAATACTGTGGGGAGAAGACCTAAGCTGGCAATTGAACATCCTTAGCACTGCCTTCTGGCTGAGTGCACTGACCACCAGGAGGCAGCTCCTGAGTTGAGCGCCTGCCCCCTGGTGGTCAGTGCTCATTATAGTGACCGGTCATTCCGCTGTTTGGTCGATTTGCATATTACCCTTTTATTATATGGCATGAGTGTGGTATATAGGTAAAGTAGAAAAGGGAAGAATAGGAGCCAATTGTAAAGATGATTTACACTGCATCTTGAAGTACTTAGTCTGAGCAAACATTGTATATGCTCATGAAGTCTGAGAGTCTGTGGTCTGCTTTTGACACCTGAGACCTGTATGTATATGATCATCATGACATCCTGTGCAAACAAAACACTAAATCTCTTGAGTCTTATCTAAAATGGGGTAGAATTGTCCTGAGAAGTGTTTTGTAAATGATGAAGCACTAAACAATTGATAATTATTATCTCTCTATTTCTCTTCTGTCTACAGAAAAATAGAATCATTAAATTAAGTAACTTTGTATCAGACCATCTATCAGGTTCATCCTTATCTCTGGGCTAAGATGACATAAGGGAGTGGGCTGATAATGAAAAACAGACCTAAGCCAGATAACTGAGTTTTGCTGAGACTGACAATAACTTGAGCTTGTTCTCTTCATTTTCACATCTCTAAAGTCAATAAACAACATTTCCAGGTTTATGGTTCTCAAATTTGGGCACTTATACAAGCAAAGCTTCATCTTTAGAACGCAGATTGGGGGGAAGATGAAGATGAGGTTTGCACTTTTAAATTTTTTTGAGTGCAAATACCAAAGCAACATCAACAGATTCTAAGACTTCAATAACAACCAGTATTATTTGTGGTTTTATTTTTCTTTTTTGTTGTGAAAATAGAAGGATTTTTATAATTAGTGCATGATTGAAATTTTTGGAGCCTCTATGTTATGAAGCAAAAAGTTTTTGCCTAAATTAATAGGTTGCAAAAACAGATGCATTTCAGGCTGTGGTGTATTTATACAATTAAATATTACAAAGCAATAAGAAGGAATGATCTATGACTACCCACCACAGTTTGGATGAATTTTTAAGAAGAAAGACACTAAAGAATATGGACTGATTATAATTCAATTTATATAAAGCAGAAAGCCCAGCAAAACTAATCTGTGCTATTAGAAAACAGGATAATAATTACATTTGGGAAGGTTGTGTTGAGAGGGGGTAGAAGAGCCATTTCTGGGGGTACGGTAGTATTCTGTATTTTTATTTGGATGTTGATTATATAGGTGTATTCAATCTGTGAAATTGATCAATCTGTATACTTATATTCTGTTTGTACACTTTTCTTCATATATACTTCAATAAAAGTTTTAATGACTCAAGCAGCCCTGTCCTGCAGGAACAAAACAAGTAACATCTGCCAGAATTACAAGGAGGATGTATTCCAAAGCAAGAAGAAACCTCTGTGTAGTGCATCTGACTTCTTAGAATGCCAGAACCATAGACTGTCCAAGCTTGGAAACAACCAAGTTCTCCACCTAAATACTAGAGTATAAATATGAGCACTAGTCACCTCCTCTTTCTGTGCCCTAAGTCCAAAGTGAATGAGCACCATTGTCAGGCCTGGAACTCAGTGTCCTAACTCCTAAGCCACTGTTCTTTGCATTGTACCACACTAAACACTGGTTCCAGAACTTTGCCTGCATACCAAATTACAAAGCCTTGGTGACTGAAGGAAGAAAAGTGCCTTTATACACTACACAAAACTGGAAATAAAGCTCTTTGTCTAGAGCAATTGTGAAGATTTAGAGAGAAAAATGTAAAAACTTTGTTCGCCCCCTCCCATCTCCCCCTTCAAAAAAAAAATATCAAAGCTTAAAATGGTTCCTAATTAAGTGATTACAGTAAGTACTATAATTAACAAACTCATGTTAATTGGACTCTGAGCTCCTTGAATACTACATAATTATTAAACACAAAAGTTCTCTTGTATACTGATTTCTGATTCCAGGAACCTGCTTAACTACATGGACATGAGCTAAGACTGAAGTTGTTTGCTCTGTTTCTAGAAAAAAAGCAGTCCCCTTCTCTGTGCTCTCCTCATCCCCATGTCCTTCCATTTACTCACATGTAGACCCAAAGCCCCTCAATATTTCTAGCTTCCTATCCCACCACTGGGCTTGTATTTGGAGAAACCACAGAAACTAAAGATTAGAGAATTTTAAAGTAATATTAATAATGATGATAAACCAGGGTATGGAAGAAAACAATGGAAATGGCTTTTGTAAAGAAGTATATGGATAATTACAAAAAAATACTGTGGCTCTCTCTGTCAGCATTTGACTCACGGGAGGAAAAGCTAACGGTTCCTGAGACTGATGGCAATGGAAAGCACATGTCCTGAGTTGGCATTGACAATGGCAGAGCAACTTAATGGCTCTTCCATGGCTTCCTCTGGTGAGACCAATTGATCTAAACATGCCTTTTTTAGCTCAGGCTTGGTGCCCAGGCATGATGTGGTCTAATGATGGGCAGTATTTATTGTAGGTCAGTGGTTCACCTTGGCTGCACATTAGAATCACCTGGGAATCTTTTTAAAATCCTGATTTTTGTGCCCTGGACGGTTTGGTTCACTGGATGGAGCATCGGCCTGCAGACTGAGGGGTCCTGGGTTCGATTCCGGTCAAGGGCATGTACCTTGGTTGTGGGCACATCCCCAGTAGGGGGTGTGCAAGAGGCAGGTGATTGATGCTTCTCTCTCATCGATGTTTCTAACTCTCTATCCCTCTCCCTTCATCTCTGTAAAAGATCAATAAAAAATATTTTTTAAAAAAATCCTGATTTTGGGGCCTCATCCTCCGGAAATTCTTTCTTTGTTACTAATGTTGTGGCCCCACCTCATAACAATCAGGATTATTACAAATGCAATTTCACACAGTGTCAAGAATCAGCAATCAGGAGATGCACGTCTGTCCAGTTCCAGCTCTGCCAATAACTGTAAGATATTGCATAAGTTGCCTCCTCACTCTGAGTCACAAATTTCCCCATCTAAAAAAGGCAAAGATCTGAGTGATTCTATTCATTCTATTGGCAGTATTTCTAGATAACCTACAATGTTCCCTGAAGATACTATATTATTTTACTTATATGTGAAATTTAAAAAATAAATCAAATGAACAAGCAAAACAGGAAACATATTTATAGATACAGGAAACAAACTAGTGGTTATCATAAGGGGAGGCTTAGGGATAGATAAAATAGATAAAGGAGATTAAGAAGTATAAACTTCCAGTTATACAATAAATAAGTCATGGGGATGTAATATACAGCCTAAGAATATATTCAATAATATTGTAATAACTTTAATGACAAATGATAATTAGACTTATTGTCATGATCACTTCATAATATATACATATATTGAGCCACTATGATATACATCTGAAACTAATAGGACATTATATGCCAATTATACTTTAATTAAAAAATTCTGTCATAAGCTACAAGCGGATTAATCTTGACAACATTATGCTAATTAAAATAGCCATTCACAGAAAGACAAATACTAAATCATTCAACTTATATAAGGTATTTAATGTAGTCAAAATCATAGAAACACAAAGTAGAATATGACTAATAGGTGCAGATAGGGGAAGGAAATAGGGAGTTCTTGTTTCAGTTTTATAAGATGAAAAAATTCTAGAGATCTGTATTAGAAGTGTGCACTAATGTACTATATACTTAATATAGCTAAGATGGTAAATTTTGCTATGTGTTTTATATTACAACTAGAGCCCTGGTGCATGAAATTCGTGCACTGGGGGGTGTCCCTTGCCCAGTCTGCACCCTCTCCAATCTGTGACCCCTCGGGTGATGTCCGACTACTGATTTAGGCCTGATTCCTGTGGACATCCCTCTCACAATCCAGTACTGCTGACTCCTAACCACTTGCCTGCCTGCCTGATTGCCCCGAACTGCTTCTGCCTGCCAGCCTGATCACCCCCTAACTGCTCCCCTGCTGGCCTGATTAACACCTAACTGCTCTCCTGTCAGCTCCATCGCCCCCAACTGCCCTCCCCTGCCGGCCTGATCTAACCCCCAATTGCCCTCCCTTACTGGCCTGATCTCACCCACAACTGCTCTGCCTCCTAAGCAGCCATTGGCTCCTCACAGTTCACCTAGATTTGGTTCTGATTGATTGGTTTCTATGCCAGTCAGCATCAAAAGCTCTGCCTCCTAGGCAGCCATTGGCTCCTCACAGTTCACCTAGATTTGGTTCTGATTGGTCAGTTTCTATGCCAGTCAACGTCAAAAGCTCCACCTCCTAGGCAGCCATTGGCTCCTCACACTTCACCCAGATTTAGTTCCGATTGATCAGTTTCTATGTCAGTCAGCATCTCTGAGCCTATCAACGGGGGGCCTGATCAGAAAGGCAGGGCTGATCAGCAGCCCTGGTGGAGGCCTGAAGAGAAATGGAGGTACAGCTGCTGGAGAGAAAGGGAGAGGCAAGTGCTGATCAACAGCTGCCACAGAGGCTATGCATCAGACCCTGCTTCTCTCTTCAGGCCTCTCTCTGGGCTTGATCTGCAGCCCCCTCAGCAGTCAGTGCTGGGTCACCACACCTGCAGCCTGCAGCAGTCAGTGCTGGGTCACCATGGCAATCCATCGCTGACTGCAGGACTGACTTCCAGTTGGTGTAGCCTCCGGTCATGACAGACCCAACATTTTTTTATATTAGGATAATAAAAACAAACATTTTTTAAAAATAAAGAAAAGAAAACCTGCTGAGCAGAAGCCAGACACAAAATGGTACATACTGTATGATCCCATTTACATGAAATTTTAGAACAGACAAAACTAAGCTATAGAGGCAGAACACAGATCAGTGGGCTGGGGGTGAAAGAGGAAACTATTAAAGGCCACAAAGTAACTTTCTAGGATGATGTCATTTACCATATATCTTCATTGTGGTGGTGGTGGCTATTTGGATATACACATTTGTCAAAATTTATTTGTCAAACTATACATTTAAAATGGGTGTGTTTTATCATATGTATATTTTACCTCAGATAAAATTGAGTTTAAAAAACCAAAAAAGGTGAAGTTTTGATAAGCCAGCTGTTCTATCTTATAGCCTAGGGCAGTGGTCGGCAAACTCATTAGTCAACAGAGCCAAATATCAACAGTACAACGATTGAAATTTCTTTTGAGAACCAAATTTTTTAAACTTAAACTATATAGGTAGGTACATTGTTATTAACTTAATTAGGGTACTCCTTAGCCGGCCTTTGCTAAAAACGTCCTCAATCTGATTGAGGTATGTTCGCTGAGGTCGACCCCTTCCAACTCTCCCATCCACACTCGTCTTGTATACTTGTTTCAGGTAGATGAGTGTGGATGGGAGAGTTGGAAGGAGTCGACCACAGCGAACGTACTTCAAAACAATGTACCTCCCCCGCGCTGCATATCCCACGGCCCGCCTGTGCCACGTCTCCGTCGACTGACCAACCGACACCCCCCACTTCTTCTAATACCACTTCTTCAAAATAGACTCGCCCAGCCTGAAAACCGACTTCTGCGCATGGGCCACAAAGTTTCAATTGCACTGTACGTGCACGCCTGCACGTGGTATTTTGTGGAAGAGCCACACTCAAGGGGCCAAAGAGCCGCATGTGGCTTGCGAACCACGGTTTGCCGACCACTGGCCTAGAGGAACAGATATCTAAACTATTCTCATCCCCTATGGTGAACTTGCATTTTTGGAGAATTTTTTTTTTTTATTGAAGTTGACCTAGAGAAATCCATCACATTATGATCCTCCATTGTTATATTTCTATTATTTAGAAAAATGAGAAATAAATATAACCCCTACCTCATCCCTAACATAACATTTGGAAAGAATTACACATACTGTTAAATTTATTTCTAACAAATGTCTCCACCATTTTTGTACCTGAGAAAAGTCTTAATTTTCTAGGCCTGCTTTAAAATTTTACATCTACTTATATAATACTAATACTTTTAGTTTTTACCAATTTGCATTTTTATAATCTAACAACTCTGATTCCAAGTGATTGTATCTCCTAATAAAATAAACTACCACAAGTTTTTCTGTGTTTGTTTGAAATTTTCTCCACCCATCAAAATTGGATAAATCCTCAAATCTGATCCCAAATCAGATGGTGCTTTCTTATTACAATACTAGAGGCCTGGTGCATGAAAATCGTGCATGGGGGGTGTCTCTCAGCCCAGCCTGCACCCTCTCAAATCTGGAACTCCTCGGGATCAGGCCTATACTGGCAGTCAAACATCCTTCTCACAATCCGGGACTGCTGGATCCTAACCTCTTGCCTGCCTGCTGGCTTGATTGTCCCTAACCACCTCTGCCTGTCGGCCTGATCACCGCCTAACTGCCCTCCCCTGCTGGCCTGATCTAATTAGCATATTACCCTTTTATTAGTATAGATTGGGAATTCAGGAGAAAGAAAGAGAATGGTAACAAGAGAATACTAAAAGATACAGAGGAGTGAGAGTAAAATAGAGGAGAACTCAATGCTTCAAAGCAGCAGAACATTTCAAAGATCATCTCTAGTCCAGTTCTCCCATTTTAAAGATAAAGAGACTGAGGCTCAGAGAGGGCAACAGACACTTCCACATCACACAATAAGTACGTGACATAGCTAGGCCCAGAATTAGGTTATCTGGATTCTAAAAACAGTACTCTTTGCAACGTTAATGCAGTCTGGATGAAGGTAGCCTGAAAGTTTTTACAAGAAAAGAATGGAAAAGCGGAATCAGAAGGAAACTAAGAAGCACTGGAGGGGATAATGGTACAGGAAAACAGAAGAAAAGAAAATTGGCCAGATAGTACAAGGGTCAAACCACCTTGACCCCTTTTCCTAAACAATCTCTGATCATGGGCAAACATCCTCATTTACTTCCTTGACAGTGTCTTTCCCACAGTTATGAAAAAACACAGGAAGATCTAAGGAAACCTATTTGGAGAAGCAAAGCTAAAGTGGGTAGGATCTCAAAATATACTTAACATGCATAGATTTCCTTCCCATCCAGAGGTGCCAGACAGACTGGGGCCAAATTCGGTTCTGTCTATGGTCAGTGACTGCTCTGAGGTTGGAAAGAGCCAGGGAATAACAAAGAGCTACAAGTTCACCTCTCAGAGATAAGAATCTTCCCCACTTATTCACCCCTCCTTCTGCTCACTGCTATGGTGTCCAGCCACAGCTTTGAAAGTCTCCTTCCCCTTCGAAACACTTTATTATTTACTAGAGGCCCGGTGCACAAAAATTTGTGCACTCGGGGGGGGGGTCCCTCAGCCTGGCCTGTGCCCTCTAGCAGTCTGGGACCCCTCGGGAGATAACGACCTGCTGGCTTAGGCCTGCTCCCGTGTGGCAGAGGGCAGGCCCAATCCCTAAGTGCAGCCCCTGGTCGGGCTCAGAGCAGGGCCAATTGGGGAGTTGGGGCGCCGCCCCCTGTCACACTCAAGGCAGGGTCGATGGGGAGGTTGTGGAGCAACCCCCTGTCACACACAGAGCAGGGCCCATCAGGGGGGTTAGGGCTCTGTACCCTGTCACGCACAGAGCAGGGCCCATCAGGGGGTTGGGGTGCTGCCCTCTATCACCCACAGAGCAGGGCGGATCAGGGGGTTGGGGCGCCGCCACTCTCACACTCAGGGCAGGGCCAATGGGGAGATTATGGCTCTACCCGTCACACACAGAGCAGGGCCCGTGGGGGGGGGGGAGCTCCCCCCTATCAGGCACAGAGCAGGATGGATAGGGAGGTTGTGGCCCCGCCCCCTGTCACACACAGAGCCGCAGGGCGATCAGGGGGTTTGGGCGCTGCCCCCTGTCACGCTGATCCCGGTGCTGGGAGGCATATTACCCTTTTACTATATAGGATTGAGGCCTGGTGCATGGGTGGGGCCGGCTGGTTTGCCCTAAAGGGTGTCCTGGATCAGGGTGGGGGTCCCCACTGGGGTGCCTGGCCAGCCTGGGTGAGGGGCTGAGGGCTGTTTTCAGGCTGGGGGTGACTGAACTCCCAAACGCTCCTTTTTTCCTTTTTTTCCTTTTTTTTTTTTTTAATTCTGGGCCAGCTTTAGCTTGAGGCTTGGCTCCAGCTCTTAGGCCTCCCTCCGGTGCTGAAAGTAGGTTTCTGGCCTTTGCTTACAATGTTGCCAATCTGCTGGCTGAAGTTGGGCGTATTTGTTACAATGTTTCTTAAACTGCCCGCTCAGAGGCCTGCAGCGGCAGGCGGGGAACGTTGGTTTCCTCCGTCACTGAAGCAACCAAGCCTCATGTTAGTTTCAAGCTGCCTGGCTGCCGGCCGCCATCTTGGCTGACAGTTAATTTGCATATCTCGCTGATTAGCCAATGAAAAGGGTATCGGTCGTACGCCAATTACCATGTTTCTCTTTTATTAGATAGGATTATTGGGGCGGGGGGGGGGGGAGATGGGAGTCAATTGAGTATCAAGCCACGCTCAATTTACTAGTATTAGAATATAGAAAAGCAAGGTGAGGAAAAGTTGCAAGGTGATCAGGAGGATCAAGAGACACGATTCCAACAGTGCAGCCTAATGCTTAAGAACATAAATTAGAACATGGTTAAGAACATGAGGTAGACTGCATCCATTCAAATTATGCCTACCACTTACAAGCTGTGTGTCTAGGGCCAGTCACTCTGTTCCTTTGTATCTCAGTTTCTTGATATGTAATAAGAAATAATAATACTTCCCTAAGAAACTGTTTGGAGGTTAAATGAGCTAATAAAATGTTTAATTTATTTGAAAAGATAAAGGCACTTCTATGTTCATTGCAGCATTATTTACAGTGGCCAAGACACAGAAACAAATGAAGTGTCCCTCAATAGATGATTGGATAAAGAGGGTGTGGTACATATACACAATGGAATACTACTCAGTCATTAAAAACGATGAAATATTGTTATTTACAACAACATGGATGGATTTTAAGAATAGCATGTTAAGTGGAATCAGTCAGGCAGAAAAAGTTAAGAACCATATGATTTCACTAAAATATGGGCTATAAAATTAAAAGCAACAAATGAACAAACAAGAAAAACAAACAAAAACTCATAGACACAGACAACAGTATGGTGGTTACCAGAGAAAAAGAGGTATAGGGATAGTAAAGAGTAAAGGGGGTCAAATATATGGTGACAGGAGAAGATTTGATGTTTGGTAGTAAACACATAATGCAATCTACAGATGATGTATGATAGAATTGTACACTTAAAATTTATATAATCTTATTAACCAACTAGAGGCCCAATGCACGAAATTCCTGCAAGGGGCTCTGAGGGCCAGGGCAGCAGACCCAGCTTTCGTAGAAGCAGCCTTGGCCCTTGCAGCAGCAGCCCCAGCTGCCACGCCTGCCCTCACAGCAGCAGCCCCGCAAGGATTTCTGGAAGGACATCCGGTCTAATTAGCATATTACACTTTTATTATTATAGATGTCATTCCAATAAATTTAATAAAAACAAGGTAACGTAGTTAAAGCAGTACCTGGCATATAGTAAACACTTAATAAATGTTAACTCATTTTCATATTCAGATCTCTGCAGGAATATTATGGGGAAAGTGAAGCTAATTATATTCTGCATGGCCCAAAGTATGGGTTTAGATTTTTAGGATTAGTGTGTGGAAGCCCAGGGAGATAAGGTCAAAATTAAACATGAGGAAGATCTTTTAATAGAGTTTTCCTAAGGTGGAATAATCTACCTCCTAAGCTAGTGATGTACAACCATAAACTGGACAACTACCTGGCAAGACGGTAATATAAGAGTTAAAGAGCCGAAACCGGTTTGGCTCAGTGGATAGAGTGTCAGCCTGCGGACTGAAAGGTCCCAGGTTCGATACCGGTCAAGGGCATGTACCTGGGTTGCGGGCACATCCCCAGTAGGAGATGTGCAGGAAGCAGTTAATCGATGTTTCTCTCTCATCGATGTTTCTAACTCTCTATCTCTCTCCCTTCCTCTGTAAAAAATCAATAAAATATATTTTTTTAAAAAAAGAGTTAAATAAAAGAAGGACCGGGTTTTAAATGCTCTTCATAGACTCTTACCTCTAGCCAGGAGAGTCTATTGTTTCATAAGGTTGATAAGAAATAGCTCATATCACTAAACAGGGAGCTGGGATCCAAGTAGAAGTGAGAAAATGCAGTTTCCATTGGAGAGAGATCTGTATGGTAGCCAGACACACCAGTGCTGCCAGCATCAAGAAATTCCACCCCTACTTAATCATTTGAGAAATCATGAAAGAAGATAGAGAGCTCTTTGCCTATGCCTTTGTTAAAATAATCTTTGGAAAAGTACAGATAGGAAACCACATAAGTTTAGACTGGGCCTGAACATTACAGAGCAGTACTAAGAACTAGATGTGTGAATGCCTGTTGGATATTCTTTAAAACAAATTAAAAGGAAATATTCATTTTACCAGATCAATGCCATAATACTAAATATCAGGTGCATAATTCTAGCCAGATTTCCAGAGATGCCAATAATATTTTGTGTGACTTTGGGCAAGTCTCTTCCTCTCTAGGCCTAACTGTAACCCAAGGGGATGAGACAAGTGGGCTTTAGATTGGGGTGACCATATAATTTACCATCAAAACTGAGAAATAATTAATAGTCAGTCTGTGTCAACAGGTAACACTGGGCTATACTGGGAAAACTGGGATGTATGTTCACGCTAAGGATGACATTGCAGCTCTGACCATCTAAGATCATATAACTCTATAAGTGGGACAAGGAATCCAAATATTTTATCTTGGGATTTCAGAACAAATGTTTGACTCCTGGATGGTTGCAAGAACATTGGTGGCACTTTAAATGCCAAGTTGATAAATTGGAACCTTACTATTTAAAGGAGCTCATCCCAGGCCCCTTAGATATGTTACATTATCTACTTAGAAAAGGAAAAGGAAAAGGCAGGGTTAACTTCCTAAGATTCCCTGCTCCTTAGAGATTACAATTAGCCTGGAAATGATGTCTGAGAGTCATGAACTCTCAGAAATTGGAAAGCCCTGGATATAATCTTGTAGTCCAGTGTGTTTCCATCTATTTTCTTTTTAATTTTAGTAGTTGGATCATCATTTCAAATTAGCCTCAACTCTAAACTCAATACCCTATATAATAAAAGCTTAATATGCAAATGAAAATTATCCCCTTGGGTGGTCATTCCACCGAGAGTTTGACCGCTTGCTATGACGTACACTGACCACCAGGGGGCGACGCGGAACATGGCAGGCATCAGTGATGCACTGCAACCTCTCACTGGCTACCTGGGGATGGGGATGATGGGGATGAAGGTGCAGTGAGAATGCGGGATGTCCGCCAAGCTCATTCTTACTCCCTCTGCTACCCTCCCCGAAGATGCCAGGGCTGCCACACTGGGGAAGTCCCCTTCACCCCCCCACTTCTCCCCCTCCCCCCATGCTCAGGTGCTGGGCGCTGGCAAGGAGCCTGCCCTGCACCCAAGCGGCCTCTTCCAGGTGAGCAAGGCCTCAGCCGCCGGGACCACAGATGCCAGTCGGGCTCCCCATGAGCCCAAGGGTTCACTCAAGAGCTGGTCTGTAAGGCTGGCCAGGAGAGAGCACGCTGCCTGCCTGACTTCAGTGCGGTGCAGCTGGGCAGCCCAGAGGCCTACACTGCGCCCCAGCCTGCGGTGTCCAGCTGTGCTCACCGCATCTCCACATGGGCACTCAGATGCCATGACTCAGGTGGAAGGAGGCACACAGGGACCTGGGGGCCCAGGTGCTTCCCAGGGCCCAGAGGTCAACTGGGATCCCCCCCCCCCACTTCCACGCCAGATGCTCATGCTTTGATTGCCAGCCAGGCCTAGGGACTACACCCATGCACAAATTTCATGCACCGGGCCTCTAGTATAAAATAAATAAGAGCAGAACTTCTCTGGTTAAAGGAGGTGCAGGTAGAAAGACCAAATCCTGACTTGCCTCCCCCCATCCCCACATCTGAAACCCTAGAGGCCAGCATTGCACAGTTCAACAGTCTGATCTGATTTCAAAAACACCAGGCCAAATCCAAAGAGCTGGCTTTGCATCCAAGATATGTGGAATGCTGAGCACTGTGTGCATGAGACTGTGAAGAGCATTTTACAAAAAGGCAGAGAGGGAGGACAGTAGGAAAGCCTATACAAATTGAGGGAACTTCTACAAAGTTAGACAAAGACTTCAAAACAGAGGGACTGGGGCTATCAAATACAAGAGAAAAATAATGGATTTTGAACACATCACCATCCCAATCACCAAGACTCTGCTCCCACTCCACCTGCCATTTAGAGACTCAGTGTCCTGTCTTTTTGTATCCCTAAACAAAAGAAAATAAGTCCAAGAACTTCATTTTAGCTTAATCTTAAATATTTCAGCTTTTTTTTCCCTTTTGGGAAGAGGTCCATTAGGTTCACTAGTAGAAAATACTTGATTTTACAAAGGATTTCTAGTTAGAGATTAGTGTTTGAGCCATCATGATTCAGGTAATTCAGGGTACCACCATGAAGATGACACCTACCTTTGAGGACCAGCTAATTTCCACATTAGCCTTTTGAAATAGTGGAGAGACAGATACATAGTGGTATCCTTCCCTTGCAGGCACCACAATTTTTCTTCATAAAATCTTTATAATCATATTTCAGCTAGTTTTACTTAACAGCTTCTCTTCTGCCTTAGAACTTTAATAAACTTCATCTATATGTATATGTAGCAAGTGCTATTTCCTGGGATCACAAAATCCTTGAATAACAAATAGGAAATCTGAGAACCCACAGAACTTTCCCAAGATCTGTCTTCCTCCAATCGTTTTTATATACTCTTTCATATCATTACCAGAGAGCCTAGCATGGACTGAAAATGTCACCAGATAATAAAGTTGTTTTCTTTTTTGTTTCTTTCTTAGCTGGAGCCTCTTGCTCCCTAATTTAATTAAGCCATTAACATACAGGAGTGGGCAGAAGTAGGTTTGCAATTGTGCATACACAAAACCTGTAGTTTATTCTTATATTATTACTATTTAATAATTATTGTATTTTTAATTTGTATTATACCTGTAAACCTACTTTTGCCAACCCCTATATTATAACCAGAGAAGGATGATTAAGAGAGAAAGGGATTTAGAACTTCAAGTATCTACACGACTGCTATAGGGAAAAGGTAGGAACTTTATTCTTTGTAATTTTTTACTTCTTTCTGAATATTCCCAGTAATAGTGGACTCTCCGGCCCCCAAGTTAGCCCATTTCATTTGCAGCAGCTAAAATGGTTGGAATGTTCTTGTGTGTAAATGGCCCTTCAAACACTTGTAGACAGCTTTCATACAACTTCCCACCCCATCTCAAAGAGCTTTACCTTCTCCCAGCTAAAAGTCCCTACATTTTTTTTGTTCCTTAACTGAAAAAAAAATTCAAGAACCCTCTCCATCCAATTTAATCTCTTATGAAAACATTGCACCCTGTCAGTGTCCCTTTGAGAATGTGGTGCCCAAAGTCAAGCTGCAGTACACCAGGTAGAGTCTGGCCAGTGAAGAAGAGAGTAGAATCTTTCTGGGTCTTTCTGTTTTTGTTTTTTTTCTAGGTCTGAATATTATTTTTTTTAATATAATCAAAATATGTGTTTTACTTGCCTGTAAGTTGAATATGTCAGCAATATATGCCAGTGCAAATATCCCTATCTTTTTTTTCACAAATATGCATCTATAAGCCATGTCTTCCAATTATTTTCTTAAAGGTTTTATTTCCCCCTTTCTCTTTGGGGGGAGGAGTACCCAAAGTTACAAGCTTGTATTTATATTTATTAACATTCTCATTGCCCTTTTGAATACCAATTCTATAACTGACCATATCCCCCTTCTATTAATTGAATATTTTCTCATTATGCCACAAATATTGTCCTCCTATACAAGCACAAAATTATTGAAGAAAATGAAGCCAACGCCTAGTGATTTTTCCTCTTTAGAAATTGTCCTCCAGACACATATCCATTCTAAAAATATATTTTATGTGTGCCCCTTAACCAGCAGTTCTGAGGCCATTCCAAACACTTATAAGCCCCCTAGGTCTAATCTTCATCTTTCTCTAACAGGAAGAGACTTTATTCAATTCCTCAGGAGACCCTAGTATTCTATTTCTCCAGCATTCCCCTTTGTTTAAATTTCAGAAATCCTACTGCAAAAAGAAACTGCATTATTCTGCCAATCCTATCTTCAATGAACTAACACCAGTTCTAATGATTATGGATTTCTCTTCTAGGAGTTTAGGTAATAAACTTGTAAATAATTAATTCTATATTCTTACAAAGAGCAACAGCAAGAACAGAGGTTTTGTAATACTTTTTTCCTTCTTTTTGAAATACAGGACTACAACTGGCCATCTCTAGATATATGACATCTCTGTGAGTATTTTCAGTGATTCATTATTTCTCATCCACATGTTTTCTCAGTGCCCAGGGAAACCTAATTCCAGCAGTAAGGTGCTCTCTTTCCATCTCCAGTCCACAGCAAATGTCATATTACTACCAATATTTGGTTTACTTTTTCTAATCTGGTATTGTCTTTCTTCTTGACAAAGAAGATGGAAGCCAAATACAAGTTTTTCCTCTCATTTACAATTAAAGATCCAAGGCTCAAGAGAATAAGGGAACGCAGTGTATTTGTGGTAGGGCCAAGACTAAAGACCAGTTGTTCAGATATCCATCTCTCTTTGAACTCTACCACAGATATCTCAAAAAAGAGTTGTTAAATGACTAACACATGATGTATTATTGTCCTCATTATGTTGGAATTATCTCAATGGACCTTTAGAAGTCCTAGAGGTCCAAAGAATTTAAATAATTTGACCAAGAACATACAGTACACCTCCAGATTCTTACCGGTGATATAAAGTTTAGGTTCAACAGAAAGCCTGGAAAGAATGGGAGTGGGTATTACAATTACAAGAACTGAAAACTGGGTGATGAAGGAAAATGCAGATGACAACTAAAAATAAACTGTTAAGATTTTCCAGTTGTGTCTAGTGCCCACTACCTTGTCCAAATCTAGTACACATTGGGAATTGTCTGGGGGATCTTGGGTGGAAAGTTTGGCTCTGAGATTTTCTGGATACATTGGAGTCACAAGAGCTCTAAAGGCTGCAAAGTAAGCCACCTCCAGACTCCAGTACAGGCAGCTAATTACGGACTGGTGCTAATTACAGTCCTGTTAGCGATTTCCACCATTTGGCCCTGTGGCAAAAGGTTGAGGATCCTAGGTTTTCCAGGCTGGAAAATCAATCACTACCCAAAGCAGCAGGCACCATCTACCAGAGCAGTCATTTTACCTGTTTTTCCTTTTTAGAAAAGTGTACCAAGTCTGACCCAAAGAATAGCTGCTGCGTTTAGTTGGGGCTTTCTCTATTTTTGTTTGTTTGTTTTTGTTTTGCTGAGTTTTTCAAAATATAACTTTAAAATATTGGGGACAGACAACTTCAAGAATTATAAACGACAACACATTTGAAAAACAAAAACAAAAAACTACACCCCAAAAAAGAAAGTAAGTTGAATCCTCTGTCCCTTTGTCCCTTTCTTTTTGTTGAAGTACTCTCCACAGGTCAGAGAAAGACTACAGATGTGTCTTTTCCCTTTAATTGCTCAATTCCTCACAATTTACAGACTTAATCTTAGGAATACACTTTGCACTCTGCGGCTCCACCCGCGGAGTTATGGCTGTACAACAGAGGGGGAAATGCAATGCTCACTGTCTTGGAATAAATAAAGATATCACTCTCAGAGGGGAATTTTTCTAGATCTTTTGCAGCGAGTGTATGTTCTTTGTTAGGTAAGCCAGCTAAGGGCTAACAACCATTACGCGCAAAAATTCCCTGTCACAGGCTTGGCCACCCTCGCCCTGGGGCCTCCTAGTTTCGTGCATCCAGAACAGTTTCTCTTCGCTGGCCCACCGCAGACCACGGTAGTTTCCAGCTATAGTTGGCTGCAGGTCTGGCTCAGAGGTGTGCCTGGCAAGCCACAGGCCAATGAAGAGCTCTTATTCTCTCTGTGGCACCCCTGACCTGACTTCTTTCGTGTGAGCTGAGAGGTTGGAGCACCAGGAACACACGCAGCGCTCAGTCAGCTGTGAGGCGACCAGTCGCTTACCTGAAGTCCCGAGCAGGGTGATCAGGAAGTGGGAAGCCAAGACAGTCAGGGCACCATGACCATGGCGAGGTGCAAACATCGTGGGGCACAGAGTGCAGTGCCAGTCTCTCACTTCCCCCTGAGTTATTTCGCTCCTCCTTCCTAAGAAAAAGGCAGGCAGTGGGGGATCAAGGGTTTAAGGTAAGGGATCTAAACTGTGTCCTCTGATTTGTCAACTCTGAATTCCGATCCTGCCGCCCCTTCCAGGCCCCCTTCCTTGCTACTCTCTCAGCCTAGGGCCGCCCTCTTTCCCAGACACCTCTCCTCAGGCCTCAGAGATACCGAGCTATTCCGAGCTATTCTGTGAGAGGAGCACAGTCTGGAGGAGCTCTCGCTCTCTGCCTAACACCCTATCTCCTCCCAGGTCCACAAGTCCCTGACAACCTTTGGTGGCAGGTGAGCTGTCCAGGTTCAGAGCGCCCCTACACCGAACCTGCAACTGGGGGAGTCGATGCTGGCACAAGTACCGCTCAGCTTCTCTGAGGAGCTCCCAACTTCTTTCTGCAACCCTGTTGAGAGGAGGCGAGGCGGCAAAGTCTGTCTCTGGAGGGAGGAAGTTCAGGACAAAGGTGGGTGGGGGGGGATGGGAAGGGGGGGAGAACCAGGAAAGGGAGGCTGGAGGGCAGCGTGAAAAATCCCAGAAGAGGCTAGTGCAGCTATCCAGGAGAGCGTCCCTAAGGGACTGATAGCCCTAGGGGTAAGTGCCTCAGTGTACTAAGGGAGGGGGCGTCTGGTGGAGCTGCATTTCCCTTTCCTCCTTTCAGGAGCTCACCAGTTCCCTCCCCCAGGCTGACTTCTTGGCCTGAGTTTGGTACGGTATGTATCCGGGAAGGATGTGGGGGGTTCTTTGGGCAGGGAGAGGAAACACAGACGTCAGCGCAAGTGCTCCCCAAGGAGAACAGTTCTGGAGTTGGCTTCAAGCCTTCTGAGGCAGGAGATTACTGTCTGTTCAGAAGGTGAGGGCTGGGGCAAATGGGTACCGCAATCTGCTTTGTCTAGGCTGGGTAGGAATAGACAGAGAAAACAGCACTCTGAAGGCTGGAGAGGTTATGAGCATAGATTCTATTGAAGTAATTGGCAAGCAGCAAGGGACATGTGGTTGGAAGTGTTGGGGACTACAATGAGTGGAGAGTCCCAGACTTCACGAGCCAGATGGATTACTTACAGATCTCTAATCCTAAAGCTCTGTGTTACAAAAGAGGATATTGAGGCACAAAGAGGTCATTTGCCTTTCCTTGGGTAACCTGGCAAGACAGAGTGGATACATGGACCAGAATGAATCTTTTTAATTTCTTTACTCCTCTCTCTTCCCCATGAAGGGAGATTGGGTTGTGGAAAGAGGAGAGTGGGATATACACTGTCTCTGGGAACTTGGGGGAGAAGGAGACACCCCAGACTGATACTCTACTTCCACCTCCCTCTTCCTCCATTCCTTGAAACTGTGGAAAGAAAATTCAAGCAGTCACCTGAGTCCCTCACAAAGCTGGACTTGGGAAACAAGGGTTCTGCTCCACACACCATTATTCTCCCTGGCAGGCTGCTGACCAAGAGAAACTGAATCAGAGAAAGAATAAATAACTGACCTCAGATCTCACACCTAGGAAGTGGTAGGCCTGGATTCGTACTTAGATTTGCTTGATTTCAGAGCTCACATTCAAACCATTGAGATTATACATGTGAAAGTACTTTACCGATGTAAAGAACTAATAAAACCAGAAGCCTTTCAGGAGTTTCCCAATCTAACCCTTTAATTTTATGCAGATGGAAAAACAGAAGTACAGAGAAGGGAAAGGACATGTCCAAGATCACTCAGTGACTTAATGACAAGGCAAGGCTAGAACTGAGAGACCTTGAAGCTTAATCCAGGGCCCTTCCTCTTGTAACATGCTTCAGTTCTCAGCTTTGTCTCTCATAGAGAAAATAGTTGTAATTAGTCCATAGGGAATTATTTTATGAGTCTCCATTTTGGTGCTTACACTAGGAAGTGGTGGTCAGAAAAGGGTTGTGTATAATGAGCTAGATTCTAAAACCAGAGAGAAAATTGAAAGGACTCAGTGAGATATGAGATGGGTTGAGAAGCAGAAACCAAAGCCAGAGGAAAACATGGGAGAGATCATTCACATTATTATGGATTCAACATGGAGAAAGCCTGCTTGTGAACTAAAACCAAGAGGCAGTCCCTTCCTTTGCCTCTGGAGAGATTGTGTGGTGATGCAGGATTATCCCAGGCTAAATTAGCTGTCTCCTCTATCTCCTCTTCTCCCCAGCTGCCAAAAGGTCTGTCATACTTGTTAAATTATAAGCAATTAAATAAATAAAAATAAATTTTGGAATGATTTTATTTTTATTTATTTTTAATTAAATTTTTATTGTTCAGATTATTACAGTTGTTCCTCTTATTTCTCCCCATAGCTCACCTCCACCCAGTTCCCTCCCCCCAACTGTCTTCATCCACAGGTGTACGATTTTTGTCCAGTCTCTTCCCGCACCCCTGACACCTCTTTCTCCCTGAGAATTGTCAGTCCACTCCCTTTCTATGCCCTTGATTCTATTATATTCACCAGTTTATTCTGTTCATCAGATTATTTATTCACTTGATTTTTAGATTCACTTGTTGATAGATGTGTATTTGTTGTTCAAAAATTTGTATCTTTACCTTTTTCTTCTTCTTCCTCTTCTAAAAGGATACCTTTCAGCATTTTATACAATACTGGTTTGGTGGTGATGAACTCCTTTAGCTTTTTCTTATCTGTGAAGCTCTTTATCTGACCTTCAATTCTGAATGATAGCTTTGCTGGGTAAAGTAATCTTGGTTGTAGGTTCTTGCTAGTCACCACTTTGAATATTTCTTGCCACTCCCTTCTGACCTGCATAGTTTCTGTTGAGAAATCAGCTGACAGTCATATGGGTACTCCCTTGAAGGTACCTGACTGTTTTTCTCTTGCTGCTTTTAAGATTCTCTCTTTGTCTTTTGCTCTTGGCATTTTAATTAGGATGTGTCTTGGTGTGCTCCTCTTTGGATTCCTTTTGTTTGGGGTTCTCTGGGCTTCCTGGACTTGTAAGTCTATTTCTTTCACCAGGTAGGGGAAGTTTTCTGTCATTATTTCTTCAAATAGGTTTTCAATATCTTGCTCCCTCTCTTCTTCTGGCACCCCCATAATTCAAATGTTGGTACGCTTGAAGTTGTCCCAGAGGCTCCTTACACTATCTTCATATTTTTGGATTCTTTTTTCTTTTTGTCTTTCCAGTTGGGTGTTTTATCCTTCTTCGTATTTCAAATCTTTGATTTGATTCTTGCGATCCTCTAGTCTGCTGTCGGGAGTCTGTATAATATTCTTTATTTCAGTCAGTGTATGCTTAATTTCTAGTTGGTCCTTTTTCATAACCTCGAGGGTCTCACTAGATTTCTTGAGGGTCTCACTAAATTTATCAGCGGTTTCTAGAAAATTCTTGAAAAACCTTATAAGTGTGGTTTTGAACTCTATATCAAGTAGTTTGCTTTCCTCCATTTCTGTCATTTGTGATCAGTTTCTTTGTCTCCGCAGTTTTTGTGTTCCCTGTGTTGACAGAGTGGCTTTCTGTGCTAGGGGTCCTATAGGGCCCAGTGGCTCAGCCTCCCCAATTACCTGAGGTGGACACTCTTGGTGCACCCCTTTGTGGGCTGTGTGCACAGTCTTGTTGTAGTTAAGCCTTGATTGTTGTATCACTGGGAGGAATTGATCTCCAGGCCAATTGGCTGTGAGAATCAGCTGTGTCTGCAGTGGGAGAACTTCTGTGCTGGAGACACCCTTCTGGGGCAAGACTTGCTTCAGTGGGGCTTTAGTGCTCACTGAGTCTGCCCCCTGAGTGTGTCCCTTATGGATGTGAGGAGTTGTAATCTGGATGGGCCCACTCTGACCACTGGGTACACTGGCTCTTGGATCTCTAAGCAGGTGCTAATTTAGCCTCTGCCTGAGGCTACCCAGCAGGAGCTATGGAGAGATCTGCAGATTCCTCTTTGTTTGGGGTTTGCAGGTGCCCAGATGAGGCCCAGCTGTGAAGCAATGCAAGCTGCTGTGGGGCCTTGGGCCTTCTTTTGGAAGTTCTAGGTCTCTCTGACCCAGCTGCAGTTTGTTAGGTAATTTTCAGATTGCAAAGGGCTTGGCCTTTCCTATGCAAAAGCCTCTGCGCACAGTTTGGGTGGGGCGGGGTCTCAGGGGATCAACAGGGTGGAGCAAGCAGCCATGTCTGCTCCTCAGTCCTACCCTAAGAGGCCCCACATCTCAGTGTGCCAGTAATCGCTGCAAGCACCTCTGAGAGAAAGCCGCCCTTGAGTTCTGACCGATGCCAGACAGTCCAGTTTCTCCCCGTATTAGTCTGGGTCCCCAGAGACTCACCCGGAACTGGAGGTTAGAGCTTGAGTCTCCCTACCGATTGAAAAAGACAGCTGAGTCCTCAGTTGCCAGCCCTTTCCGTGTGCACCTCCGTACCTCTGCACTCTACTTCCACACCTCCTCTGTCTCAGTGTGCTTTTCTCTTTCCTTCTAGTTGTAGAATTTCCACTCAGCAAGCCTTCCTGTGGTTCTGGATGATGTCCGTTTTGTCTTTTAGTTGTATTTTTGAAGTGGTTGTGTGAGGCAGCAATTTCCGGTATTTACCTATGCCGCCATCATGGTTTCTTCCTTTTTGGTTGTTTTGGAATGATTTTAATAGAACATGTTATGCTAGAGATAAATAAAGTAAATAGGAGTGGCCTGAAGAGGAATGGCAGACTGTAATCATGCCTGATTTACATTTTCAAGGAGATCTAAATAGCTATCCCATAACCAATAGATAGAACTTCACCATAACCCCAAGAGATACTCTGGGCTATGATTATGTTTCTCTTTAGCTAGAGATAGCAGCACAAAAAAGGAAGGCATTTCAAGGTGACATTCAAAATGAGGAATATTTGGGAGATGGGTGGCATAGGTTCATGATGAAACTCACACAACTGACCTACTAGTGTCTTTGCAATCAAGAAGAAGGCAAGCAATAAATGTAAGACCTGAAACTATAAAACCCCAACAAGAAAAAAATAAGCAATAAGTTATTTGTCATTGGTCTTAGCAATATTCTTTTTTGGGCCTGTCTTTTTTGGGCAAAGACAACAAAAGCAAAAATAAAGAAATGGGACTACAAAGCTTTGCATGAAACTACAAAGCCTTTGTATCACATCAAAAAACAAAGGGGTAACTACTGAATGGGAGAAGATATTTGCAAATGATATATCCAATAAGGGAGTAATATCTAAAATATACAAAAAAATCATATAGCTCAATATAAAAAACAAGCAGTCAAATTGAAAAATGGACAGAGGAGGTCTTAACCTGCGGCCACCATATATATATATATATATCCTAATAATAGACAAACATGTAAATTAACTGTCCCTCTGCTACACTCACCAGCCAATCAGGTGAGTATGCAAATTAACCAAACAAATATGGCGGTTAATTTGCATATGTAGGGGCGAAGCAGTGGAGTGAAGACTGAAGACTCCATCCGGAGCGAAGGCCTGGGTCCCGGGTGCTGGAGGAAAACTGGTGCCAGCAACCAGGGGAAGGGAAGGTCTATTGCACGAATCTCTTCATGCAATGGGCCTCTAATATATATATAAATTGAAATCATGGGAGTGATTAACAAAACTCAGAAAAATTAACCAGTGAGGAAAAAAAAGAATGTGGATGGAACCCCAGATAATATTAAAGAGGTTCAACAGGTGTTATCTTGAGTACAAGAAATAAAATTCATGTCTGCTTCAAGATAGGTAAAGGCTTTTAAAAGGCAATGGTATTTCCTACTTGTTAGCTTCACCTCACTTGGTTGCCTCTGTCCAACATATATTTCACACATTCATTCATTTGTACTCTTAAATAATCTCCTTAGTGTACTAGTCATACCTTTTCTAGCTGCATGTTAAAGATTCAAAAATCTGTACCTTGAGACTAACATTTTATCCTGGGTTTCAGTACTACATATCCAAATGTCTACTTAACATCTACATTTGGATGTCACATAAATGCCTCAAAATCTACATGTACTGATGAGTGACTACTTAATGGGGCTACTTAGGGTTTCTTTTTGGTGTGATGAAAGCATTCTGGAACTAGGTAGTGATGGTTTCACAAGACTGTGAATATACTTAATGTCACTGAACTATACACTTTAAAATGGTAAAGTTTACTTAATCTGTATTTTACCACAATAAAAAAAATTACATTAAAAAATGGACAGAGGACATGCATAGACACTTGTATAAAGAGGGCATACAAATGGTCATACAAATGGGCATACACATGAAAAGATGCTCAAAATTACTAATCATCAGGGAAATAAAAATCAAAACCACAATGAGATATCAGAGCACACCTGTCAGAATGGAACTCATCAATAAATCAACAAACAAGTTTCGGTTACGATGTGGAGAAAAGGGAACCCTCGTGCACTGTTTGTGGGAATGCAGATTGTTTCAGCCACTATGGAACACAGTATGCAGTTTCCTCAAAAAATTAAGAATAGAACTATCATATAACCAGCATTTCCACTTCTAGGTACTTATCCAAAGAAATCAAAAACACTAATTTGAAAAGATATATGCACCCCTGTGTTCATTGCAATATTACTTATACTAGTCAAGATAGGAAGTAACCTAAGTGTCCATCAATATTTGAATGGATAAAAAGCTAAGGTACATATAAACAATCCTATATAATAAAAGGCTAATATGCAAATTGATTTAACGGTGGAATGACCAGTCACTATGATGCACACTGATCACCAGGAGGCAGACACACACAGGAGCTGCCCCCTGGTGATCAGTGCACTCCCACAGGAGGAGCGCTGCTCAGCCAGAAGCCCTGAGCTGGGCTCATGGCTGGTGAGTGCAGCGGTGGTGGCGGGAGCCTCTCCCACCTCCATGACAGCTCTAAGGATGTCTGACTGCTGAGCCTTTCCTGAACAACTACTGGGTTCTAGGTGTTAGGCCTAATCATTACTCTGGGGATATAGAAGTGAGCAAAATACAACACTTACCTGAAGATACCATCACTAGCCAGGACAAGCATTTTGGCAAAAAATACTGCAAATGGTCTCAAGTTACAATTGGGATTGCATCCTGATAAACCTATTGTAAATAGAAATTATCATAAGTCAAAAATGTATTTAATAAATCTAACCTACCAAAAATCATAACTGAGCCTGCTCACCTTAAACATGCTCATTAGGGCACAGCTGGACAATTGTCCTGAGTTTCATCTCAAGAGTAATTGTGTTCTTCGTCTTTCCACCAGAAGCAGGGTACACAAAAAGTAGACATGATGACATGGGAAAACCCAAAACACAATATCCAAGAAATGGTGGCAACACGGTACAATGTAGCGTATTGATTGTTTATGCTTGTGATCACATGACTGACTAGGAGCTGTAGCTCATTGCCACTGCCTAGAATTACAAGAGAGTATCAAACCAAATATTACTAGCCTGGGAAAAGATCAAAATTGGAAATATGGATGGGGGGATGAGAAAAGACAAACCACAGAACTTACATATTTATATGCATAGCCCATGGACACAGGCAATAAAGGAGTGAAGACCTTAGGGGTTGGGTAGGGGCTTGGAGGTGGGGGGTAAACAGGGGGGGAATGGGAGACATCTATAATACTATCAACAATAATAATACATATTTGAAATATATTAGAAGTATGGTTTCTTCTGAATGCTTTATTGCTTTTACACCATCACAAAATCTTAACTTGAACCATCATAATTCAGCGACTGTCATTTTTTGCCTTTCCTTCTTATAAAATAATAAACTTTTGGGGCAGGGCACATAGCAGCCCAGAATAATACAGACTACTTCCCAGCATTTTTTGTAGATAGGATAATTGTGTGGCATTTTGGGGGCAATAAGATGTGAGCATTTATGTATACAGCTTTCAGGTAATGCCTTAAAAGAAAGAGGTATATCTTCCTTTTTATAACTCTTTTCCCTTCTCTCTGACTGGTGAGCCATATTGGTGAGGCATTCAGATATGAGAAAACTTGTAGAGATGGTAGAGCAAAAGATAGAAAGATGAGTTTATGGATTAGAGCCATCCAATCAGATCTGAACTATTCATGACTAATCAGTATCTCTATTGATATATGGCCAGATAATTCTTTGTGGTACATTATAAGATTTTTTTCAGCATTCCTGGCCTCTAATCACTAGATGTTACTAGAACTTCCTGCTCCAAGAGCCATCTCCAGACAAATATCTCCTAGGGACCCCTCATTGGGAACTACTGCTCTAGCCTCATATTTAAGAGAAAAATCAACTTCTATCTTATTTAGGCCAGTATTAAATTGGGTTCCTGTTACACATAGATACAGAAAAGAAACTGATGGTTGCTAGATGGGAGGGGGAGGTAGGGATCTGGATGAAAAAGTGAATGGATTAAGAAGTTGGTTGTTATAGAATTCTCATGGGGATGTAAAGTATAGCATAGGAAATATAGTCAATAATATTGTAATAATTAGGTATGGTGCCAAGTGGGTATTAGAAATAGTAAGGGATCACTTTGTAAAGTATATGCTTGTCTAACCACTATGCTGTACACCTGAAACAAATATAAAATAATATTGAATGTAAACTATAATTGAATACATTAAAAAATGGGTTCTTATAATAGCAACTGATGCCCTAACATAGGCTTGTAAACCAATCATGACAAGACAATGTGGTGAGTCTGAGCTTTTTTGGAAAAAAAAAAAAAGAGAATAAATTAAATGTTACCATGTGATCACTGCTAAAACAGAGGAATGGACAAAATACTGCCTGAGGAATTCAAGAACAGTTTCAAATCAGATATGACTTTTGGGGGGGCTTGAAGACCATGTAATAAAAATACATTTATTAGGAAAATGAAACAGTATATGCAAAAATATAGAAACCTGAGATGTCAAGCCACATCAGGGAAATGTCAGAAGTTGGAAGATAGAGAGGTGGTTCTGAAACCTGGATGTACATTAGAACCATCTAAGGATATTTTCAACTACATTGCTTTCCAGTCCCCATCTTAGACTAATTATGCGAGAATCTCTGATAATGGGGCTGAGACAATGCTTTTTCTTAAAAACACTTTCCCCATCCCTTCCCAGCTAGGACTAGAGGACAGGAAGTGTAAATAAGGGTTGGGCTAGGAAATGGATGGAGACAAGGCTGACAGACTAGGATGGAGCCAAACTTGGCAAAACAATGAAAAATTTAAAGCAAGTGAATAAAAAAGTGACTTGTTTTTAATGCTGTCCACTCAGGGGACAAGTGGCAAAGAGACTGAAGGTGAGGTGAGCCATGTACGAGGGTGAAGCAGTAGTCCAGGTAAACAGAAGAAGTCAAGTCAGAGAGCCATTGCTAAGATCCATTCTATATGATTTGGTGAACAATTGTGTCTAGTAAGGACTTGTGAGTAGATCAATAGAGAGATATAGTGAAGAAAGACTGAGATATCTGGCTTGGGCAATGACTGATAGTGACACTATTCATTGAGCACAGTTTTATGCAGGTTGGGCTTAGCTGAGACAGTGTAACCAGTGTCATCCAGATAGAGCCCTCAATTTTGCTACAGTCTTTATTAAGAAAAATTTAATAAATTTAATTTTAATATTAATTTTTTATTGTTTAAAATATTACATGAGTCTCCTTTTTCTCCCATTGACCTCTCCCCAGCCACTCCCACCCCCCAGCACAAGTCCTCACCCCCATACTGCCTGTGTCCATTGGTTATGCTCATATGCATGCATGCAAGTCCTTTGGTTAATCTCTCACCCCCTCACCATCTGCCTTCCCTCATAACTTGGAAGTATGTTTGATTCTTCTATGATTCTGGTTCTATTTTTTTAATTTTGTTTTATTGCTTAAAGTATTACAAAGAGTATTACATATGTCTCCTTTTTCCCCCTAGACCTTCCCCCAGCCTCCCCTACCCCCCAGTGTCTTGTTTCCATTGGTTATGCTTATATGCATGCATACAAGTCCTTCAGTTGATCTCTTACCCCCACCAACCCTCCCAGCCTTCCCACTGTAGTTTGACAGTCTGTTCGATGCTGTTCTGCCTCTGTATCTATTTTTGTTCATCAGTTTATGTTGTTCATTATATCCCACAAATGAGTGAGACCATGTGATATTTATCTTTCTCTGAATGGCTTGTTTCTTTTAGCATAATGATTTCCAGTTCCATCCATGCTGTTGCAAATGGTAAGAATTCCTTCTTTTTTAGAGCAGTATAGTATTCCATTGTTTAGATGTACCACAGTTTTCTAACCCACTCATCTGCTGATGGGCACTTAGGCTGTTTCCAAATCTTAGCTATTGTAAATTGTGCTGCTATGAACATAGGGGTGCGTATATCCTTTCTGACTGGTGTTTCTGTTGTGGGAAGCCACCGCTTGCCAATGTGTCAGTGCACCAAGGAATGCGGAAGGGCAATGGACCTTGGGTGTTAGCAGGGCTGACACTCAGCACTGATTGTTGAGATAGTGGTGGCTTAAGGCAATTCCCTAACCTGATAGTCCTTTTACTGCTTACCAAACTTTACCTTTGATATGCTTGTATGCATTGCTAGAGGTCAAGATGTATATCTAAAACTGAATAAAACACAGACAGGACCCAGTCTCAGGGGTGCCTCTTCAAGAAAGAGGTCTCCACCTGGCCCCCATGCCTTCTAAATTCATATTTCTTATATAGCATTTTCATTTGTGTGTTGGCCCCTCCTTCAGATCCTGAACCCCGCTGTGAAGGTTGAAGCATCTGCCACCTCAAACAGGAAAATGGAGAAGATCCACCTGAGTGAAAAATGAAGTGAAAAAGGAAAAGTGGAAATTCACCAGAAAGGTGGGAAGTTCACTGCTCACAAAACCCATGCCAGCTTCAGAGTCCTGACCTTAAGTGGATGGGAACGTTTTTGGAATCAGCCAGGTTATAATGGGGAAGAATTTGAGTAAAAGGCAAAAACATCATTGTAAATTTTTAGCTTTCATGCTCAAGGATAAAGGAATTAAGGTGTAAAAAGGTACTTGCTGGGGTCCAACCCCAGCAGGTCCAGGGGTCCCCAAAGGTGTGGACGGAGTTGGCGAAGAAGGAATGACACAGAGACAGCGTTCAGTTGATCAGCAGCCTAGCCAGGATCTCTAGCCAGGATCTCCAGCCAAGTTCTGTTCAGGATCTCCAGCGAAGTTCTGGTTAGGATCTCCAGCCAGGTTCTGTGTCCATGCTCTCTTGCTAGGTTCAGTCACCAGGTTCTAGTCAGGTTCTCTTGCTATGTTCTATCCAGGTTCTGTAGCCAGGTTCTGTCTCTAGGTTCTTCAGCCAGGTTCTCTCGCTAGGTTCTGTCTCTAGGTTCTGTTGCCAGTTTCTGTCCAGGATCTTTTGCCATGTTCTCTTGCTAGGTTCTGTCTCTAGGTTCTGTGGCCAGTTTCTGTCCAGGATCTTTTGCCATGTTCTCTCCAGCGAAGTTCTTCTGTCTCTAGGTTCTGTGTCTACATTCTGTGTCTAGGTTCTGTGTCTAGTTGTCTTGTTACATCTGTATTTATACCAGTTGATTCCAATCCTATCAATCACTATTCCAAAGGTTAGGGTGTTTCTTATCTCCATTCCAGGGAGTAAAGATTATGTAGCTTAAGCATGATTGTTTGTAGTTAAAGTGATTGATTACCCGCCTGGCACTTAGTTAAGGGGTTTTATTCCCTCCCTAACTTCAGGGGAAAATCCCTACCTGGGGAAACAACCTTTCTCAGAGAGGTGACCTTGGTTAAAACACATAGTGCCAAGAAGGTGAGCAAACATATTAAGAACAGTATGCCATATATGCCAGGTCCCTTGAAACAGCAAGGATGGACCAGCTCCCTGCAGGTACTCTCTGAAATATGGCTCAAGGAAAACAAGTGCCCTTGTCATCTTTAACTATGTGGGCTCTTGTTCAAACTGCATTATGCCCACTTCATATTGGGATCAAAAGTCTGTAACACCTAATGCCTCAGATGCTCCACCTCTAGTGTGGGAAGGCTCATCAGCTGGAGAAAATGGGGCTAACAGTCCTTTTACAAAAGGACTCTTTAATGCTTTGTCTGAAAATTACCATATGACGCCTTGGGACTGGCAGATTTTAGCTAAAACAACTTTAGACGCCAATCAGTGCTATGGAGAGCAGAATATGATGAGAACAACAGGCTAATATCTGGGCTGCATCTGGCTGTAAGTCCCAGGCAATGTGAAACATCTGAAAGACCTATGAAAAGAATGCTGATTTATTAAGTCTTGTCTATGTGTTACGCGCGCTTATCTATTGATTGTTGTTTTATCTGTCTTTTTTGTTTGGTTTAATTTGTTTACTGTTAGTCTATTAAGCATGCCTTTAATTTCTCTTCATAAAAAAGAAACAGTAGGTGGCCAGGCCATTACTAAATTTCCCCACAGCAAACAGGATGTGGGGATGGGGAGAAAGAATATGAGCAGTACATGTGGCCAATAACACAGGTCCTAGGAAAATTCCCTAGACAAAGGGAGGTAACTAAAAAAGGCCCAGCCCATTAATTACTAGGTCTCTTGGTGATCTTGCAAAATGGATGCCCACTCTTGGGAGTGTTATTAAAAGTCTCATTTTCGTCATGTTTTTGTTTCCTAGTCTGTCATTTGAAATGTAAATAAATAAGCCATTTCTCACAAATTAGAAACACATCCGTGGAAGAGAAAAGACTATTTTAAGAGGAAGGCGCCCCACCCAATTTTGAGTGGCCTCTTGGCCTAAACCCCATCTCTTCACAGATGCTATAGAACAGGCAAAAAAAGAAATTAATTCAGCCTGTTTTTCTTTAGAAGATGGCAAAAAACGACACAAGGAAAATATACAGGCTGTGTTTGGGCAACAAGATTAATGTTTCCATAATAATGGATAGTTCTTGAATAATAATGGACCGCATTCCAAGGTTGCCTCCCAGGTCCTGCGGGCACTCCTGTTTTTATGAAGAAAAATAAAAGAATACTTTAACATTAAAGCCACTGAAAGCCAGTGAGCTATCTCTGTTACAGAATTTGACAAGGAAAATGCCTTGGGTAATAATAATCGGCTTTAAAATCTCAAAGTTGTTAAGGCAAAATATGCATAACTAAAATGAAGGGCATATGATAAAGCTTTTTAAGTGGTAATTATATATGACTAAACATAGTTTTCCAAAGTCTTTGGTAACTTAAAACTTTGGAGTTTGCTAAATTAAATAATAAAAATTATTAAATATCTAGGTATTTTAAAGTGACAAAACACTGAAATATTAATCTGAGTTTGCCTTGTATGAAAAATCTAGAGGATAGATTTGAATCTATTAATTAAAAATATCTTATATTTTATTTGAAATATATCCTTAAAATATAAATATATTACTAATCTAAGGAATGCTAAATATTTAACTTACCACATAAAATTTGAGGTTTCTAAAAGTTAAAAGTTCAAATTAAGTTGGTAGAAATTATATAGTTGTGATAATAGAATGCATAAAGTATCGAAATTCATTTTTGAGAAAAATAATTCTTGTGTTTTCTCTGCATAAATTAGTAGTTCAAAATATATTGTGGTCCTTATGTGTACTACCTGTGGTAAAATTTCAACCTAGTATATGATATTTTATTGACCTGATTAAAAAAGAGGATTAATTGTATGGTCTGAACCAAATTTTTAATATTAAAACCAGTTTAAATTTAATTGATGTCTTTTAGAATAATTTCAGAAAGTGTATAATATAATCTTTGGATTATGTATATTTGATAGTCTTTCTAAGTTAAATTTCAAGACTTTAACTGAGAGATAGTTTTGGGACATTTCAAGGGTCCTGGAATGATTCAAGGATTTATTCTTTCTTCTTAAAAGAAATATTTTTGAACTAAATTAGGCCTATCTAATACACTTGAAATCACATGTGAAGCTTTGTCAAATAAAAATAACTATGTTCTATTTATATACATATATTTTAAATGTTATAAAGGTTTCAACCTCTAAGCTTGGCAGGACAAGGTTGCTGAATACTTCTTAAGCAAAACCAGAATATTCAGCCAAGGAATTTCGAAACAGGAGTGTACATAATGCTTCAGACCCCCACCCAGCCTGCTCTTCAGATTGGCTGGGGGATTGGGCGGCGTCTGTACTTCATAGGTCAAATGTATTAAGTTTGCTTACTTTGCTTTTTCAATAAATGTATCTACTTTAATTACTTAATACGTTAGCTTTTCACAATATAATCAAGGTCTCATATAAACTCAGTTCTATGAGAAACCAATATTTTATAAGCATTTTTTTCTAACAAAGCCTAAAATAAAATTTGCATACATATGCAAATGAACACTAGCCAAAATGAATGCTGATTAAAAGTAAATTTAAGCTTAAAAAGGAGAAATTTTAAAATCTTTTCTGATACTGTTTACATATTAAACTAAAAGTTATTATTCAAGCATTAAATCTCACCATTAATGAGACACCATAAGTAAAAAGAAAGTTACCTTACTTGAGATGTATGCATTGCAGTATTGGCCAGCATGTTTTTCTCCTACCTGTTTTTCTGAAAAGCAGCCAAGTTGGTTGTTCTCTTTAAAAGAAAATAAAAGTCTTTAATGTAGCAATTTATGGCAAACCCACAGGAAAAGCAAACTTTAGCAATGTTTACCCAATTAAAAAGAAACTCCCTCAATGTGGCTTAAAAATTGCTCCGAGAAAGGTACAGAAAGAAATGCCCTTCAAATATCTAGGAACCATGATTGAAAATCAATGTATTAGGCCTCAAAAGATAGAAATACAAAAGAATTGCCTTAAAACCTTAAATGACATTTAGAAATTATTAGAGGACATTAATTAGTTAAGACCATATCTATAAAATTTCTATGGGAAAAATGACAAATTTATTCAATATACTTAAGGGTGACTCTAATCTTTCCTCCCCTCGAACATTAACAGATGAAGCGAGGAAGGAGTTACTAAGAATTGAGCAGGCAATCTCCTCAGCCCACGTAGCATGGGTGCAGCCTGAATTGCCTTTATTAGGACAGATTAATCCTACTGCAAATAGTCCCACTAGAGTAATTTTCCAAAATAAAAACTCTCCTACTATTATTGAGTGGGTCCATCTAGGGCAGGGGTCCTCAAACTATGGCCCGCAGGCCACATGCAAATACAAATATTGTATTTGTTCCCATTTTGTTTTTTTACTTCAAAATAAGATATGTGCAGTGTGCATAGGAATTTGTTCATAGTTTTTTTTTTTTTTAAACTATAGTCCGGCCCTCTAACGGTCTGAGGGACAGTGAACTGGCCCCCTGTTTAAAAAGTTTGAGGACCCCTGATCTAGGGCATCAATCTTCTAAAACTGTGATTAAATATATAGAATTTATGGCTCAATTAATATCTCAACTCAGAAAGCGCTTCAGGCAGCTTAGAGGAGAAGAACTCCAATACATCTATCTTCCCCTCACTGGGAAGTAATTAGAAATGTTATTTCAGACTGATTTGAATTGGCAGATTGGACTAAGTGGATATTCAGGGGAACTTAGTTGTCACCTACTAAAAAACAAGTTACTACAATTTTTATATTACACCCCTATTATTATACCAAAGAATACCAGACAGGAACATATTTCTGGAGCATTAATTTTTTTTACTGATGGTTCATCTAGTGGTAAAGTTGCTTATCATACAATGAACTCAGACTGAATCATCCAGACTAGTCACACTTCTATACAAAGGATTGAATAAGAAGCTATCAAGGCTGCACTACAGAATTTCCAAGAGCCTCTTAATATTATTTCTGATTCTGCCTATGCTGCTTGCCTGGTAAACAAAATTGAGACTGCTCAATTAAAATGACTCAATGACCAAAATCTACTTATACTATTTAAACAGGTACAGCGAATTGTACAGCAAAGACAATATTCCTTTTATATTACTCATATTAGGGCTCATACCACCCTGCCAGGTCCTTTAACAAAAGGAAATGTATATACCAATCAGTTAATTGTTTTATTACACCAGGCAAAAAAATTATCAAGGAATGTCCCACTTATATGTTACATCTGCCTCAAAGGCCTAATACAGGAATTAACCCTCCAGGATTGATAAGGGACCATATCTGGCAAATGGATGTAACCCATTATACTACTTTTGGATGCCTTAGAGCATTGCATGTATCCTGTAGATACCTTTTCAAAGGCCCTATGGGCCATTGCATCTACAGGGGAAATGGAAAAACAGGTAATTAATCATTGCCTAACTACTTTTGCCATCATAGGAATTCAAAAAATTATTAAAACTGACAATAAACCTATATACACAAACTCATTTCCAGCAATTTTGTAAAAATTCAACACATGCCGGAACCGGTTTGGCTCAGTGGATAGAGCATCAGCCTGCGGACTGAAAGGTCCCAGGTTCGATTCCGGTCAAGGGCACGTACCTGGGTTGCGGGCACATCCCCAGTAGGAGATGTGCAGGAGGCAGCTGATTGATGTTTCTCTCTCATCGATGTTTCTAACTCTCTATCTCTCTCCCTTAATCTCTGTAAAAAATCAATAAAATATATTTTTTAAAAAATACAACACATTACAGGAATACCATACAATTCCCAAGGGCAGGCAATTATAGAACACCAACATCAGAGGCAAAATCCAAACTTGAAAAACAAAAAAGGGGCAATAGTGATGCTGGAGAAATCTGTAGATAGACTACACCAAGCCTTAATTACTTTAAATTTTTTCACTTGTAAAACTGTTGGCAAGACACCTATGGAATTACACTTGTGTCAGAATAAACCAAAGGAAAATGGTTTGGTTAGATGGAAAGATCTTGACTCTGGTTAATGGAAGGGTTCTGATCCTTTGTTAACCTTTGGTTGAGGATATGCTTGTGTATTTCTAGAAAACTCCTCCAAGCCTGTGTGGATTCCTGCAAGGAACATTAAACTTCAACATGAATCCAAGAGAGGAACTGACCAGACTAATGAGGACCTTGCACCTGGAGCCTCACCCTGTACCTGTGGCTGCAGACAATTGACTACTCCAGCCACAGATAGCAGTAGCCTCAAGCAACACGCTGAAGATGAGGAATGGGAGGAGAATGAGACAGAAAAGAAACAGTCTGGAGATGACCTGGGGGATGGCGAAGAAGACAGCTCAGAAAACTGAGTGAGTTTGTGAGGAAACAAGAACCCTGAGAACATCTGAGAATGTTTTCTTTTCCATGCTAGCAGTCACCAGTTGTGGTACAGTGCAGGTTGCCCTGGACAAAGCCAGAGAAGGCCGGACATGATTGTCATTGCCCACTGTTTGTCCACCATCCAAAACTCGAATATCATTGCTGTCATGTCACAGAGGACAGTGATTGAGAAGGGGACCCATAAAGAACTGATGGCCCAGAAAGGAGCCTACTACAAACTAGTTCCTTAGATGCCTGGCAGCAATTTAAAAAGAACATGAAAGAACTCAATCCTTTTCATTGGATCTCCCTACATCTACCTCTTAGCATAATCACTATTGTCTGTCTCATTCTTATTCTTTTTTTTAAAATTAAATCTTTATTGTTCAGATTATTACATTTTTTCCTCTTTTTACCCCCGATAACTCCCCTCCTCCCAGTTCCCACCCCACCCTCCGCCCTCACTCCCCACCCACTGTCCTCATCCATAGGTGCACGATTTTTGTACAGTCTCTTCCCGCATCTCCCACACCCCATTCCCCCCCAAGAATAGTCAGTCTATTCCCTTTCTATGTCCCTGATTCTATTATAATCACCAGTTCATTCTGTTCATCAGATTATTCATTCATTTAATTCTTAGATTCACTTGTTGATAGATGCGTATATGTTGTTCATAATTTTTATCTTTACCTTTTTCTTCTTCTTCCTCTTCTTAAAGGATACCTTTCAGCATTTCATATAATACTGGTTTGGTGGTGGTGAACTCCTTTAGCTTTTTCTTATCTGTGAAGCTCTTTATCTGACCTTCAATTCTGAAT
This sequence comes from Myotis daubentonii, assembly GCF_963259705.1. NCBI lineage: Eukaryota > Metazoa > Chordata > Mammalia > Chiroptera > Vespertilionidae > Myotis > Myotis daubentonii. Next base: position 100,262,527 of record NC_081861.1, on the reverse strand, counting down.
GATAGCTTTGCTGGGTAAAGTAATCTTGGTTGTAGGTTATTGGCATTCATCACTTGGAATATTTCTTGTCACTCCCTTCTGGCCTGCAAAGTTTCTGTTGAGAAATCAGCTGACAGTCGTATGGGTACTCCCTTGTAGGTAACTGACTTTCTTGCTCTTGCTGCTTTTAAGATTCTCTCTTTGTCTTTTGCTCTTGGCATTTTAATTAGGATGTGTCTTGGTGTGGTCCTCTTTGGATTCCTTTTGTTTGGGGTTCTCTGCACTTCCTGGACTTGTAAGTCTATTTCTTTCACCAGGTAGGGGAAGTTTTCTGTCATTATTTCTTCAAATAGGTTTTCAATATCTTGCTCTCTCTCATCTTCTGGCACCCCTATAATTCTGATGTTGGTATGCTTGAAGTTGTCCCAGAGGCTCCTTACATTATCTTCGTATTTTCGGATTCTTTTTTCATTTTGCTTTTCTGGTTCGGTGTTTTTTGCTTCTTCGCATTTCAAATCTTTGACTTGATTCTTGTGCTCCTCTGGTCTGCTGTTGGGAGTCTGTATAATATTCTTTATTTCAGTCAGTGTATGCTTAATTTCTAGTTGGTCCTTTATCACAACACCGAGGGTCTCATTAGATTTCTTGCACATCTCATTAAGTTTATCGGCAGTCTCTAGAAGACTCTTGGAAGACCTCAAAAGTGTGGTTTTGAATTCTATATCCAGCAGCCTGCTTTCCTCCAGTTCTGTCATTTGTGTCCTGTTTCTTTGTCTCGGCATTTTTTATGCTTCACTGTGTCGATAGAGTGGCTTTCTGTGCTAAGTGTCCCAATTACCTGAGGTAGACTGCCGGAGTCCATTCATTGTCTTCACTAGCTGAGTTTAGACAGAGACCCCCAAAAGCTAGTAACCTTTGAAGTCCTAACAAAGGTCAGAACTGTGCACCACCCAGTTAATCTAGGAACCACCCAGTTAATTTAAGTAATAATAGTTGAAGCATCTCCACCTTAGTTCACTTAATTCCTTAGATACTTATGTAGATCCTTGTTGACTATTGTTAATCAGATACTCTGCCTATTCCTGGAAATCTATTGATGAGCTAATCAGATACTTTTTCTATTCCTGGAAATTGTCTGCTGATCTGTGTGTCATTGAAACCTCCTTACCCTAAGGGCTACTCCATATCAATAAAAGATTGGAGTGGCCTGAGCATTGGTGGAAGTCCTTCGGGACTTGCCCGCCTGGTCCCCCAATACTGCAAAATTATCTCTTGTCATTTCTCTCTCATTTGTTGTGCAGCTCCTCTTTCAGATACCGAACGCTACTCCACGCAGAACATGGAGGGAGTGTTACTTGACAGTAGACACTCTTGGTGCACCCCCTTGTGGTCTTTGTGCACAGTCCTGTTGTAGCTAAGCCTTGATTGTTGTAGGTATCACTGGGAGGGATTTGACCTCCAGGCCAACTGGCTGTGAGAATCAGCTGTGTCTGCAGTGGGAGAACTTCTGTCCTCTAGGGAGGTGCTAATCTAGCCTTTGCCTGAGGCTATCCAGCAAATGCAAATGCCTCTGTGCAGGGCTTGGGTGGGGTGGGTCCCAGAGGATCAACAGGGCGGGCGGAGTGAGCAGTTATGGCTGCTGTCAGTCCTGTCCCCAGAGACTCTTCCTCTCAGAGTCCCAGCAACCGCTGCAAACCTTGGAGAGAAAGCTGCCCTCAAGTTCTCACCGATGCCAGACAGTCCCGCTTCTCCCATTTGAGTCTGGGTCCCTAGAGACTCGCCCAGAACTGGAGCTCAGAGCCTGAGACTCCCTCCCGATTGAAACAGACAACTGCCCCCTCAGCTGCCAGCCCTTAGTATTTCACTTCCACACTGCACCTCCTCTGAGTCTCGGTATGCTTTTCTCTTTCCTTCTAGTTGTGGAATTTCCACTCGGCCAGCCTTCCTGTGGTTCTGGGTGATGTCTTTTAGTTGTATTTTTGAAGTGGTTGTGCGAGGCAGCAAACTCTAGTGTTTACCTATGCAGCCATCTTGGTTTCTCCCCTCATTCTTATTCTTATATGTTTATTTCTAGTCTGCAGATGCAGCGTGAATAGTCTTAACACATTGTTTGCAGGTAGTTTTTATCACACGCTAACAGGTGGCGTGGGCCATTTTTGCTAATTTTTTTTGCGCAAATGGCAACGTTCAGTAAAATTATGATAACTTTAGTTTACGTATTTATACGTTACCCGCATTCTACCTCTAGTCTATAAAAAACGTATTAATACGTGTCTGGCACTCTACTACACTGGTAGAACTTATAAACACGTAAAACGTATAAATACGTTTCCCACATACAATGTGTTAAAGGACTCAAGCCTTACAGATGGCATACACTTTTCAAGATTTATTAAGAAAACAAAAAGGGGGAGGTGTAGGAAATCACCACTTGCCAATATGTCAGTGCACCAAGGAATGCAGAAGGCCAATGGACCTTGGGTGTTAGTAGAGCTGACACTCAGCACTGATTGTTGAGATAGTGGTGGCTCAAGGCAATTCCCTAACCTGATAATCCTTTTACTGATTACCAAACTTTACCTTTGGTATGCCTGTATGCATTGCTAAAGGGCAAGATGTATATCTAAAACTTAATAAAAAGCAGACAGGCCCAGTCTTGGGGGTGCCTGTTCAAGAAAGAGGTCTCCACCTGGTCCCTCATGCCTTCTAAATTCATATTTCCTGTATAGCATTTTCATTTATGCGTTGGCCTCTCCTTCAGATCCTGAAGCCCACAGCAAAGGTTGAAGCATCTGTTTTCTTGGGATCTTTAACTAGCACTCTCTTGCCTCATTCAATTTTTAAAAATTTTTCCTTATTGTTGACAGTATTACAGATGTCCCCCATTTTAACCCCATTACCACCTTCCACCCAGTTCCCACTCCACCCCAGGCCTTCATCACACTATTTTCTGTTTCCATAGATTATGCATACATATACTAATAAAAGGGTAATATGCTAATTAGACTGGACAACTTACAGATGACCTTTTGGATGTCCTTCCTGACAAAGCAGCTTGGGTGAAGCCGTCCACCCACAGTCTCGGGGGCTGGTGGCTGCGGCTGCAGCCCAGAAGAGGGAGAAGCCACCCTCCCCATGGTCCCAGGTGCCTGCAGCTGCAGCTGCAACCCGGGAAAGCCACCCGCCCCCAGTTCTTGGTGTCTGAAGCTGGCCATAGTGAGGGAAGCCTGGGTCCCGGGTGCCTGCAGCCAGCCAGAGGAGGGAATCCTGGGCCCTGGGTGCAGGGCTGAGGCAGAGGTGGTTATGGGCAATCAGGCAAGCAGGCAGATGTGGTTAGGGGTGATCAGGCAGGCAGGCAGAGGGGTTAGGGATGATCAGGCTGGTAGGCAGGTGAGTGGTTAGGAGCCAGAGGTCCCAGATTGCGAGAGGCATGTCCGACTGCTGGTTTAGGCCCGATCCCACAGTCGGACATCCACTGAGGGGTCCCGGATTGGAGAGGGTGCAGGCAGGGATGAGGGTCTCACCGCCCCTCCCGCCCCGTGCATGAATTTCACGCACTGGGCCTCTAGTATGCCTATAAATTCTTTTATTAATCTCTGCCTGAATAACATCAACTCTTTAAAAGCATCTACTGTGTTTCAGGCCTTCCACTAGGCTCTATTGTGGAGGAATACAGTAATGAATATGATGCTTTAGCCTTTCAAGGTGTTCACATTTTATTAGAGGACACAGCCATATGAAAAATAATTAAACATAGTAATATATTTGTCAAACTGTTTTTAATGCAAATCATAGTAAAAATATATTTTATATTGTGGGCCAGTACACACATACATTTGTATATCATTAAAACAGAAGTTTTATAAAATAATACTTACACTTACCATATGTTATGGACCCTGTTATTTTTTCATTCTAATCTATTTCTTGTGTTGTTTTTAAAGCTGGGCACCAATATATTGAATCTCTTCATAACCCATTAACTGAAGTAAAAAAACACACTTGAAAAAAATACAATTAAATTGTATCAATAAAATAATGCAAAGAACATGATGGCATCCTTTACTGAAGAGGAACGTTTAATTTTTTTTTTTAAATGGAGGCTTCAGAGGAGAAGTTTCATTTTATTGAAAACTTGAAACATGAGCAGGTGTTGAGCAGCAGAAAGAGGTTAAGAGCATTCTTGTCAAAAACAAATAAAAGCACAGAGATTACAACGCATTCTGGGAAAGGGCAAGAAGAATTGTATTGCTGGAGAAAGGGCTGTAACAAGGGATGAACCAGAAAAACCTAGCCTTAGGCAAAATTATAAAAAAACCTTGGAGACTGGGAAGTTAGACCAGGAGGTGGGTTTGAGTAATCAGGTAAAATGATTGATTTTCAAATTGTTGTTGTTGTTGTTATTTGGTGGTTATATATGTATATATGTTTGTTATGTAAATATGTAGTTAAAAGAACTACAATGTGTTATTTTATTTATTTTTTTAATTAAATCTTTATTGTTCAGATTATTACATTTGTTCCTTTTTTTACCCCCATAACTCCCCTCCTTCCAGTTCCCACCCCACCCTCCGCCCTCACTCCCCACCACTGTCCTCATCCATAGGTGCACGATTTTTGTACAGTCTCTTCCCGCATCTCCCACAGCCCTTCCCCCCCCCCAAGAATAGTCAGTCCACTCCCTTTCTATGCCCCTGATTCTATTACATTCACCAGTTTATTCTGTTCAGTGCTGAGAGATTCCTTCCACGACTCGCGTGGAGTAGGGTTCGGTATCTGAAAGAAGAGCCGCACAACAAATGAAAGAAAGAGACACAAGATAATTTTGCAATATTGGGGGACCAGGCGGGCAAGTCCCGAAGGACTTCCACCTAAGCTCAGGCCGCTCCGATCTTTCATTGAGGTCAGGGTAGCCTTAGGGTAAGGAGGTTTGTTTGGGGGAGCCCTAGGGTAAGGTTTGTTTGGGGTAGCCCTAGGTTAAGGAGGTTTCAATGACACACAGATTAGGTCATAACATCACCCTTAGGCAATTTACGTGATTAAAGGTAGGGGGGTTGCTTCAGCTATCATTATCTAGATTAACTGGGTGGTGCACAGTCCTGACCTTTGCTAGAACTTCAAAGGTTACTAGCTTTTGGAGGGTCTCTGTCTAAACTCAGCTAGTGAAGACAATGAATGGTTTCTGGCACATCAGATTATTTATTCACTTGATTTTTAGATTCACTTGTTGATAGATGTGTATTTGTTGTTCATAATTTGTATCTTTACCTTTTTCTTCTTCTTCCTCTTCTTAAAGGATACCTTTCAGCATTTCATATAATACTGGTTTGGTGGTGATGAACTCCTTTAGCTTTTTCTTCTCTGTGAAGCTCTTTATCTGACCTTCAATTCTGAATGATAGCTTTGCTGGGTAAAGTAATCTTGGTTGTAAGTTATTGACATTCATCACTTGGAATATTTCTTGTCACTCCCTTCTGGCCTGCAAAGTTTCTGTTGAGAAATTGGCTGATAGTCGTATGGGTATTCCCTTGTAGGTAACTGACTTTCTTTCTCTTGCTGCTTTTAAGATTCTCTCTTTGTCTTTTGCTCTTAGCATTTTAATTATGATGTGTCTTGGTGTGATCCTCTTTGGATTCCTTTTGTTTGTGGTTCTCTGGGCTTCCTGGACTTGTAAGTCTATTTCTTTCACCAGGTAGGGGAAGTTTTCTGTCATTATTTCTTCAAATAGGTTTTCAATATCTTGCTCTCTCTCTTCTTCTGGCACTCCCATAATTCGGATGTTGGTACACTTGACGCTGTCCCAGAGGCTCCTTACACTATCTTCATATTTTTGGATTCTATTTTCATTTTGCTTTTCCGGTTGGGTGTTTTTTTCTTCTTTGTATTTCAAATCATTGACTTAATTCTTGTGATCCTCTAGACTGCTGTTGGGAATCTGTATAATATCCTCCATTTCAGTCAGTGTATGCTTAATTTCCAGTTGGTCCTTTATCATAACCTCGAGGGTCTGACTAGATTTCCTGAGGATCTCACTACATTTATCGGCAGTCTCACCAGTCTTTTCAAGGGTCTTACTAAATTTATTGGCTGCTTCTAGAGAGTTCTTGAAAAACCTTAAAAGTGTGGTTTTGATCTCTATATCCAGTAGTTTGCTTTCCTCCATTTCTGTCATTTGTGTCCTGTTTCTTTGTCTCTTCATTTTTTATGGTTCCCTGTGTTGATAAAGTGGTTTTCTGTGCTAAGTGTCCTATAGGGCCCAGTGGGTCAGCCTCCCCAATTACCTGAGGAGGACACTTTTGGTGCACCCCCTTGTGGTCTTTGTGCACAGTCTTGTTGTAGTTAAGTCTTGATTGCTGTAGGTAACACTGGGAGGGATTAACCTCCAGGCCAATTGGCTTTGTGAATCAGCTGTGTCTGCAGTGGGAGAACTTCTGTGCTGGAGACACCCCTCCGGGGCAAGACTTGCTTCAATGGGGCTTTGGTGCTCACTGAGTCTGCCTCCTGAGTGTGTCCTTTATGGATCTGAAGAGCTGCAAACTGGATGGTCCCACTCTGACCACTGAGCACACTGGCTCTTGGATCTCTAAGGAGGTGCTAATCTAGCCTCTGCCTGAGGCTATCCAGCAAAAGCCTCCCTGCAGGGCTTGGCTGGGTAGGGTCCTATGGGATCAACAGGGCGGGGCTAGCTGTTATGGCTGCCCTCCAAGGCCCCACTCATCAGTGTCCGGGCAATCGCTGCAAACACCTCCAAGAGAAAGCTTCCCTTGAGTTCTGACCGATGCCAGACAGTCCCGCTTCTCCTGTATGAGTCTGGGTCCCCAGAGACTCGCCCAGAACTGGAGGTCAGAGCCTGAGACTCCCCCTGGATTTAAAAAGACTACTGAGCCCTCAGCCGCCAACCTGCTCCGCGAGCGCCTCTGTACCTTAGTATTTTACTTCTGTACCACACCTCCTCTGAGTCTCGGTATGCTTTTCTCTTTCCTTCTAATTGTAGAATTTTCACTCAGCCAGCCTTCCTGTTGTTCTGGATGATGTCCGTTTCGTCTTTTAGTTGTATTTTTAAAGTGGTTGTGCGAGGCAGCAAACTCCGGTGTTTACCTATGCCGCCATCTTGGTTTGTCCCAAAGTGTTATTTTAAAAGTGTGCATTTGAATGGCTTTCTAGGGGGCCACTCATTCTTTTTTCTTTTAACTTATCTATATTTATTTTTTAAATTCTTTTCCCCATTGTCCTCTCCCAGCCAGCCCCTGCCCCCCAGCCCAGGCATTCACCGCCTATTGACTGTGCCCATTTGGTTATGCTTACATGCGTACAAGTTCTTTGGTTGATCTCTTAAGCCTCCCCCCACCACAGACAACCTCCCCTGACTTCCCTCTGAGGTTGACAGTCTGTTCCATGCTTCTATGTCTCTGGATCTATATTTGTTCATCAGTTTATGTTGTTCATTATATTCCACAAATGAGTTAGATCATGTGATACTTACCTTTCTCTAACTGGCTTATTTCACTTAGCATAATGCTCTCCAGGTCCATCCATGCTGTTGTAAATGGTAAGAGTTCTTTCTTTTTACAGCAGCATAGTATTCCATTGTGTAGATGCACCACATTTTTTTAATCCACTCATCTGCTGATGGGCACTTAGGTTGTTTCCAAATCTTAGCTATTGTAAATTGCACTTCTATGAACATAGGGGTGCAAATATTCTTTCTGATTGGTGTTTCTGGTTTCTTGAGATATATTCCTAGAAGTGAGATTACTGGGTCAAATGGGAGCTCCATTTTAAATTTTTTGAGGAAACTCCATATTGTTTTTCACATTTGCTGCACCAGTTTGCATTCCCACCAGTAGTGTACAAGGGTTCTCTTTTCCCTACATTCTCACCAGCACTTGTCATTTGTTGATTTATTTATTTTATTCTTTTAAAAATATATTTTATTGATTTTCTTCAGAGAGGAAGGGAGAGAGACAGAGAGTCAGAAACATTGATGAGAGAGAAACATTGATCAGCTGCCTCCTGCATGCCCCCCACTGGGGATGTGCCCACAACCAAGGCACATGCCCTTGACCAGAATCGAACCTGGGACCCTTCAGTCCGCAGGCCAACACTCCATCCACTGAGCCAAACCGGTTAGGGCAGTTTGTTGATTTATTGATGAGTGCCATTCTGACTCCTGTGAGGTGGTACCTCATTGTTGTTTTTAATTGCATCTTTGGGATGATCAGTGATTTTGAGCATTTTTTCATATGCCTCTTGGTCTTCAGTATGTCCACTTTCAAGAAGTGTCTACTTAGGTTGTTAACATAAAAATATTCAAACCTGTAAATAATTTTTGAGTCTATTTGATCCAAACTGTGTACAATTGCTGGGAAGCAGAATCTCAACGGATTGAAATAACGCTCAGAGAATGGTGGTTTTTCACCTTGTTTTGTAAATTACATCAAAGGAGAAGATGTAAGTGGGTTACATGAAGGCAGGAGAGAGCAAAGTGGGGGGAAGGAACCTCTGGAATTGGATAAAAAATAAAATGATAGACACATATTTCTTTTACTTAGGTGGGTGCAGGATAGTTAACAGTCAACAATTAACATGATAACAATAACAATGAAGGAATTTATGGTCTCTGTCTGTCCTGGTTCCCAGGTGCATTTGGTTGTGCCCTAAGGGGTCCAGAAAAAAAACAGAAATTACAAATTTCCCTGACATTTCAAGGATATATTAGCGTAGATGCAAAAAAACACACAAAAATCTCAGTTAAGGTAAAATTGACCTTGTCAGGGAAGATACTGGCCTCAGGGGTGACTCCCCACCATAACTGCTTTTAGTTAAAGTTTAATTTCAGACCATTCTTTGTGGCTACTCTAGATCTTTGAGTTTGCGAGACTGCCATGCAGGCCCTCCCTGAGTTTGTCAGGTTAGGCAGCCGTGGGCAAACTACGGCCCGCGGGCCAGATCCGGTCAGTTTGAAATGAATAAAACTAAAAAAAAAAACAAAACCATACCCTTTTATGTAATGATGTTTACTTTGAATTTATATTAGTTCACACAAACACTCCATCCATGCTTTTGTTCCAGCCCTCCAGTCCAGTTTAAGAACCCATGTGGCCCTCGAGTCAAAAACTTTGCCCACCCCTGGGTTAGTGTCTGGCCCCTTTTGTCCACAAAGTCCTTTGCCTGTTTTCTACGACAATGGAAACTAAGGAGAAAATAAACAAATGGGACTACGTCAAAATAAAAAGCTATTGCACAGAAAAGAATCCATCAACAAAATAACAAGGGAGCCCACTGCATGGGAGAACATATTTGCCAATATTACATCTGATAGGTGTTTAATCTCCAAAATTTATAGCAAATTTATACAACTTAACAAAAGGAAGATAAGCAATCCAAAATGGGTGAAGGACCTAAATAGACACTTCTCAAAAGGAGGCCACACATTCTTAATTTCTTTCCAGTTTCCAGAAATCTCTTTCAGCCCATTTTTATCATCATCTTGGTCTCTGTGAGCATTTGAGTTTATAGTCCACAGTAGAATGTCAGATCATCATAAAATTTAATTAAAGAACTATCAATCAGTTAGTTTGTTAGAAAGGTAAGTAATGGCTGTAATGTGAGGATGAGTAGGTAAAAGGAAAATTGGAGGCAAAAAAAGAAGTGGCCAAGTTGTAGCAGATTTTCAACAAGAGATAAAGAGAGCAGATATGCAGTGATTCTGATAGTTTAGCAACACAAATGACCAGGACATTTTTATTGTTTGTTTTTTGTTTTGTTGGTGGGTAATTAATTAGTCCATTTTAAGTCATATTGTCTTTTAAAAGTCAATGGATACAACCACGTTGCAGTTTTGATATTATCTTGTAAAATTGAACAATTACATACGCTATGACTCAGCAATACTAGTCTTAATTATAGACATCAAATAAACATATAATGTTCTTATCAGTACTGTTTGTAAAATAGCAGTAAACAAGCAAAGAAACCCAGGATCAAAAACTAGATACAATCTGCCCTGGCCAGTGTGGATCAGTGGGTTAAGCATTGTCCTGTGCACCGAAAGGTTGGAGGTTCATTTCCTGGTCAGGGCACATACCCAAGTTGCAGGTTCTATCCCCAGTTAGGGAGTGTGTGGAAGGCAACTGAGCGGTGTTTTTCTCACATCGACATTTCTCTCTCCCCATCTTCCTTTCTCTCCCTCTAAAAAAAAATCAATAAAAACATAATTTTTAAAAAACTAGAAACAATCCAAATATCTATTTATAGAGGAATGGGTAAATACAATAAATATTTGCATAACAGAATATTAGAGAGCAATGATGAATGAACTGCAGCTACATGCCACAACAGTTTTTATTATCATTGCTAGAGGCCCATTGCACGAAGATTCGTGCAATACGCCTTTCTACCCCTGGCTGCCGGCACCGGTTTTCCTCCAGCACCCGGGACCCAGGCCTTTGTTCTGGCCACAGCAATGAGGCTTGGCTTCTCTACTGCGACCACAGCAGCGAGGCTTGGCCTCTCCGCTCGGGCCTCAGCGGCAAGGCTTGGCTTCTCCACTCAGGCCGCAACAGTGAGGCTTTGTTTCTCTGCTCTGGCTGCAGTGGAGAAGCTAAGCCTCTTCAGTCTTCAGTCATCTTCAGTCTTCAGTCATCTTCAGTCTTCGTTCCGCATCTGCATATGTAAATTAACTCCCATCTTTGGTTGGTTAATTTGCATACTCATCCTGATTGGCTGGTGGGCATAGCGGAGTGACAGCAATTTGCATGTTTCTCTTTTATTAGTGTAGATTAGTACCTATGTATATTGGCCTATATTCAAATGAAATTTAACTCCTTAGCTCCAGATCTCTATATCCACCACCTTCTTGCATATCTCCAAGGGGAAACAATCATATGTTTGCATTTACTGGGTGTGTAACCATGGGAAAATTATTTAACCTCTTTATGCTTCAGTTTTCTTATCTATGACATAAGGATATGAAAACATTAACCTCATAAGGTTGCTGTGAAGACTGAATAAACACTATGAAAACCTCTCAAGAATAGCCATAAGGAAAGCAAAGGGAATGGTCAGTGTGTAGTGGTCTTCCATGAGTTTCTACTAGAGTAATTTTCTTTGATATGTCTTAGATATTGAGGTTTCATATAAGCATTCATTTTAAGAAAGGGTTCTTCAGTTTAAAAGAAATAAGAAAACAAGTGACCAAGAAAAACCACAAGCTCCCTTAGAAAAGCATACTAAATTCTTTATGATCTAGGCCTTGCCCAGCCTCATACGTTCTACTCTCAACCTGGTACCACAAACCCCATACTCCCTCGTTTAGACAACTTTATGGAAATTCATGGAGATAATATGCTCTTTCAGTACTCAGTGCATGCTAGTCCTACTTCCCTGATGCCCTCCCATCTCAGAGCACTTTCCCTGTGAGTCTCTCACTATCTTTCTCCTTTCCCAAAGTAGAGTCATGCAAGTTTGTTTTATACTCTCTGAGTATTCTATACATACTATCTCTACTGTTAAAGACACTTTAAGGCAGCGGCTCTCAACCTGTGGGTCATGACCCCTTTGGCGGTCGAACGACCCTTTCACAGGGGTCACCTAAGACCATCCTGCATATCAGATATTTACATTATGATTCATAACAGTAGCAACATTACAGTTATGAAGTAGCAACGAAAATAATTTTATGGTTGGGTCACAACATGAGGAACTGTATTAAAAGGGTCAGAAGGTTGAGAATCACTGCTTTAAGGGAATGGATGTGTTTTCTTTCTTTTTTTGTTTGTTTGTTTGTTTGTTTGTTTTGAAACAGAATTTGAACACAGCTCTTTAATGTAAATTTGATTTTATTCCACCATCTATCCTATACGAACCACATAGGAATTACTTTGATCACCCTGTGTTTTATTTCTTTATTGCCTAATACAAGACCTGGAAAAGTATAAGTTCAGTAAATGATGGATAATAGAAGGAAAGAAGGAAGTGAAAAAAGACAGGAAGAAATGAAGGAAAGCAAGGCCAGCAATGGCTTTGATTACAACTATGGAGTCAACCTAGCACATTTAGGCAACAAAAATAATTTGGAGACATTCATAAGTTTGGAGGTAATTTAGTGACCATAGCTGGATTTTCTCCAAGTTACTGCTGCAAGTGTCTAAAATGTAAATGTTCCAAAGTGTTTACTAAGAAAGCAAGCCAGGCAAGTAGGTAGCAAAGCTGGCATTTTAATATTCATAGAGATTGACTTGTGTTCTTGTTTAGATGACAGATAAATTAGTCCTCTTACATTGCCCACAAAACTCAGTAGTGTTGAAACATAGTTGGAGGAGAGCATTACCTACCTCCTCCACACACACACATAAAATAAGTCCCTTTCCACAATGAATGCCACACTTTACTGTTTTTATTCTTCTCATATGGACAATTATTTTTTCTCAATTTGATATAATATGTGAATATGAACATCTTTTAAAAACCTTGCTACTTTTTTCTCTCTGTTTTAAAAAATATTTTATTGATTTCAGAGTGGAAGGGAGGGGAGAGAGATAGAAACATCAATAATGAGAGAGAATCATTAATCAGCTGCCTCCTGCATGCCCCCTACTGGGGATTGATGGAGCCCCCAACCCAGGCATGTGCCCTTGACCAAAATCAAACCCTTCAGTTCACAGGTTGATGCTCTATCCACTGAGCCAAACCAGCTAGGGAAAAACCTTGCTACTTTGATTTCTCTGTAACATAAAATCCTATATAATAAAAGGGTAATATGCAAATTGTCCCCATGGGCAGGAGTTTGACCGACCAGGAAATAGATGTGTGCTGACCACCAGTGGGCAGCACAGAACATGGTGGCTGTCAGTGACATGGTGCTGGTAGCAGGCAGCAGTGGAGGCACTGCCAGCACTTATGGGCCCTGACAAGAGCAGGACCACAGTAGGATGGTGGAGAAGGTGAGCAGGCAGTGCCAGTTAAGGCAGGGGTGAGCGGGGACACCGATTGCCCCACTAGTCACCCCACAGATTGTCCCTGATCACCTGCCAGGCCTAGGGACCCTACCCATGCACTAATTTCGTGCAGCAGGCCTCTAATCTAAGATAAAACAGTGTTTTGCTGTGCAAACATGTCTGCAAAGAAAATCCTATAGCTCATTAACTCTCTTCCTCAACCATATTGCTACCTAGGGATTATTTCTGTATAGAAATTCTGGAACTACCAGTATTAGGAAGAGGATTATAGGAATGCCTGTAGATCGGGTGAAGCCATACCTGGATATCTGATTAATTGAATGTCATTTCTACAAAAGCTGATCTATTAAGCCCTTGGTCAAAAATTATCACATATTCTAGTATTTTATTCAAGAAAAAAATGAGGGTGTTTTTTAAGATTAGATTTTATTTATAAAAGTAAAGTATAACTTACACATCTGATGCCATCAAATATATGAATCTAACACTGACAGAATTGAAGGAAGAAATAGAAAGTTCCACAAAAATATTTGGAGACTTCAATACCTTACTCTAGACCAGAGGTTCTCAACCTGTAGGTCGCGACCCCTTTCACGGTTGAACGACCCTTTCACAGGGGTCGCCTAAAACTATCCTGCATATCAGATATTTACATTATGATTCATAACAGTAGCAACATTACAGTTATGAAGTAGCAACGAAAATCACTTTATGGTTGGGGGTCACCACAACATGAGAAACTGAATTAAAGGGTCGTGGCATTAGGAAGGTTGAGAACCACTGGACTAGAGTCTATCTTTCCTCTAGTTGGCTTATTGTCCTTGCTTTGCTCATGTCTGTCTAACTACCTACTATATCCCCCTCAAGGATCTTGACTCTGAATTTTTTTAGGGAAAGGGGGATGCTGGATTTCTTCTGTAGCTGCTTCATGCTGAGGTGGGTCAAAGGTTTCTCACAGAGCCAAGATATCCTTGCTCTCTGTCAGAGGTACTATGAGGCCTTGGTACAGAAGGAGGTGGCAATGGTGCCTAGAGGTGGTATTCTCTAGGTGTAAGTAGGGCTTGTAATCTGGTGGAGACAAATTGTGTTACAAAATTTAATATTATTGGCCAAAAGTTGGAACAGTGTCTAATAATTTCCTGTTGAAACAATTTTTCTACCTAAAATTACCCTCATTTTTATTAAAGACTAATTACTTACTGTATTAAGTCTAGTTATAATTCAGCCTGATTGTTTGTATGAACACAATAAGAATAACAGTTGATTATATCAGCTATTTTTTAAAAAATATGCTTTGCTGGAATCTTATGAGAAAGTTTACTCCTAGGGCCAAGAAGCCAAGCCACACAGTTGCCATCAGGCTTTGCCTGCAATAGCTACAGTATTGGGGTGTATTTCTCAAGTTGAGGTTTCTACAGGTGTTTTGAGGTTTCTTTTATGCTATCTTTCAGGAAAGCAACCTTCGTTCCTTTCCTAAAAAGGCTGCCATGAACTATGTGAACAAGCAAGGTACCAGGCTATTTATCCAAGGGGCTTATCAGCTTCCAAGTCAATCTTTATTCCTTAGAGCTTTCTGGTGAAATCCAGAGTCCTGGCATGTCTCTCTTTCAGACATGACATTCTAGTAAAGTTTTGGTTAATAAAACTTCAATTGTCCTGTTATTAAGAAATTAGATTCTTATTGGATTCATGCAAACAAATATATTGCCATGAGAACAATAATTACCAAAATTATAATTATTTTTAGCTAATTTAGTCTTATAGTCAAATTCTTTTTCTCCTGATTTTTTTGCTATTATGTCTATAAATCTAGATACTTTATAGAGTAATATAAATGACTGGAATCTTTTCCTTTTTGCAAAACACAATATTCCACAATATTATAACTTATAACAATTAGTCATAGATGAAAGCATATCAGAATCTATTTAATATCTATATATATAAAAGCCAAGCAACCAGAACAACCAGAACGACCAGTTGCTATGATGCACACTGCAGTGGCCAACCAGCCCGATCAAGGCCCTGATTGTGCCCCCTAACCTCCCACAGCCTCTCCCTCTGGCCAGCCCAGCCCCAATCAGCCCCACCCACTCTGATCAGGGGTGGGGCAGGCCCACCTCCCTCATCCTCTCCCCGCTTCGGTCTGGCCCTGATCGACCCCCATCAGAGCAGGCTGGCCAGACCCCACCCATGCATGAATTTGTGCACTGGGCCTCTAGTGCATATATAAATAGAATATAATTGTTATTTCTTTATTTGACAGAGCTTCCCATATACCTTAAGTATAAAATTTTCCTTTATAAGGAGAGAAAGCAAATATTAAAATTCAAACCCTGGGAAGGTAGTTAAATACATTATGCTATTATATATATTTACTAGAGGCCTGATGCATGAAGATTCGTGCAAGAATGGGCCTTCCTTCCCCTGGTTGCTGGCCTGGAGCCACCTTTCTGCCTTAGTTCTTGCCCGGAGCCGCTTTTCTGCCTTTCCGCCTTCCCACACTGCCCAGAGGCCCAGAGCAGCTGGGGTGGTGCAGAACACCTACATCATCGTTATGGTGATGATGCAAACATCCTGCCCTGCCCCTGGCTGCTCAGCACCTGTGTATGCAAATTAACCCGCCATCTTTGTTGGATTAATTTGCATACTCACTCCTGATTGGCTGGTGGGTGTCGCAAAGGTATGGTCAATTTGCATCTTTCTCTTTTATTAGTGTAGATTATTATTATTAAACAGTATTAAGTAATCTATTCATTTAATGCAATCAACTTCCTGATTAACATAACATAATTATTTTAATAATATATATAAAAACTTTGCTTCCTAAGCAAATATAGGAAAAAACTTTTTTCCTTACTTTCAGAAATAAGCTTATTTTTCTAATGGAAAACATACTACATTGTTTTTTAAAAAATATATTTCTTTATTGCTTTCAGAGAGGAAGGGATAAGGAGAGAGAGATAGAAACATCAATGATGAGAGAGAATCATTGATCAGCTGCCTCCTGCACACCCCCTACTGGGGATCGAGCCTGAAACCCAGGCATGTGCCCTTGCCCGGAATCGAACCTGGGACCCTTCAGTCCGCAGGTTGATGCTATATCCACTGAGCCAAGCCAGCTAGAGCCATACTTACATTCTTAAGAAGAGATAGTGAATTCCTTAGCTGAGAAACAATTCCCTTGAACTTGGAAATCCCAACCAAGCTCCAATGACTTACTGCATAGTTACTTTAATTTTCTTTTCATTTTTGAGAGTTCCATCACCTTTCGTTGCATTCCTGGCTCCTCACATGGGACACCACTTTGCCAGGGGCTGACCAGCAGACCCTGAGTGATGGATGAATAGATTACTCTGACACATGTTTCTGTGAAAGAGAGGCTGAGGAGTTGTTTTGCTTTAGGAGCAAATAGCTTCAATTGCCTTCCTCCTTAGGCTTTTATTGTTATAACAGCTTGAACTAAAATTAACTATTAGATACTATCAGTAGGATAAGCATCCTTGACAAAGCACACGTGTCCTTTAAGCAAAGACATGTCAAAGTAAACACTCAGGTGCTCAGACTTGTTTGGAAAAGTCAAGGCAGGGCCAGGCGCCTTCAGCCAACTCCTGTCCCATGCCTCCCCACAGTCAATTTTAGCAATTTGAGTGCTCATTATGTCCTAGGCATTGTGCTAATTGTTTTTCATGTTATTTTTTATAATTCCCTAGTTTTACTTTTATTTTTAATTGAATTTATTGGAGTGACATTGATTAATAAAATTATATAGGTTTCAGGTGTACACTCCTATAATACATCATCCCTATATTGTATTGTGTGTCTACCACCCCAAGTCAAATCAACTTCCATTACTTATCCCCCTCTATCTTCTTCTATGTCCACTATCCCCCTTTCACTCTGGTAATCATCATACTGATGTCTATGTGTATGAGTTCCTTTTTTCGTTGCTTAATCCCTTCACCTTTTTTTTTCTGTATCTTTATTATTGAGAGTATTACAGATGTCTTCCCTCTTTTCCCCCTAATTTCTCTCCTCCACCTGGATCCTTCCCACCCCAGGACTTCACCACCCAGTTGTCTGTGACCATGGGTAATGCATATATGCATATAAATTCTTTGGTTAATCTCTTCCTGCTCACCCTTTCCCTCTGAGATTCATCAGTCTGTTCCATGTTTCTATTCCTCTGGTTCTATTTTATTCATCAGTTTATTTTGCTCATTAGATTCCTTGTTCATTTATTTTGATTTTTAGGTTCAATTGTTGATAGATTTATTGCCATTTTATTGTTCATATGTTTGCCCTCCTCCTCCTCCTTCTCCTCCTCCTCCTTCTCCTCCTCCTCCTCCTCCTCCTCCTCCTCCTCCTCCTCCTCCTCCTCCTCCTCCTCCTCCTCCTTCTCCTTCTTCTTCTTCTTCTTCTTCTTCTTCTTCTTCTTCTTCTTCTTCTTCTTCTTCTTCTTCTTCTTCTTCTTCACCTTTAACATTTCTTGTAATACTGGGTTGGTGGTGATCAACCCCTTTAGCTTTTTCTTATCTGTAAAGCTCTTTAACTGACGTTCAATTCTAAATAATAGCTTTGCTGAATAGAGTAATCTTGGTTGTAGACCCTTGCATTCCACCACTTTGAATATTTCTTGCCACTCCCTTCTTGCCTGCACAGTTTCTGTTGAGAAATCAGCTGGTAGTCTTAGGGGCACTCCCTTGTAGGTAACTAACTGCTTTTCTCTTACTGGTTTTGATATTTTCTTTATCTTTAATCTTTGACATTTTAATTATGACGTGTCTCGGTGTGGGCCTCTTTGGATTCATCATTTTTGGGACTCTCTGTGCTTCCTGGACTTGTATGTCTATTTTTTTTCATCAGATAGGGGAAGTTTTCTGTCATTACTTCTTCAAATAGGTTTTCAATATCTTGATCCCTCTCTTCTTCTCCAGCATCTCCATAATCAAATGTTAGCCTGCTTGAAGTTGTCCCAGATGATTCTTACTATCTTCATATTTTTGTATTCTTTTTTTCTTTTTGCTCTTCTGAATGGGTGCTTTTTGCTTCCTCATTTCCAAATTGCTAATTTTATTCCTGGCATCATCCATGTTACTGTTGATTCCCTGTAAGTATTCTTCATTTCACTTAGTATATCGTTCATATCTGACTGGTTCTTTTTCATGTCTTTGATGTTCTCACTAATTTCCTTGAAATTCTCCCTAAGTTCCTTGACCTTCTCACTAAGCTCCTCAAAGCTCTCATTAAGTTCCTTGAGCAGCTTGATAACTGTTTTGAACTTTATTTAGTAGTTTTCTTGCTTTCATTTGATCTAGTTTTTTTTTCTGGAGATTTCTTCAGTTCTTTTATTTGCGACATATTTGTCTCTGCATTTTGGCTGCTTCCCTGTGTTTGTTTCTATGTATTAGGTAAAGATGTTATGTATCCTGGAATTGGTGGAGTGGCCTTGTGTAGTAGGTGTCCTGTAGGGCTCAGTATATCATCCTCCCCTGTCACCTGAACTGGGTACTGAAGGTGTGCCCCTGTGTGGTCTGTGTGCACTGTCATGTTGTAGTTGAGCCTAGATTACTGTTGTATTCACTGGAAGGGATTGACCCAAGGCTAATTGACTGAGGACCAGCTGCAACTACAGCATAAGAGCTACTGTTCAGGAGACACCCCTGTAGAGCAGGACTTGTTTTAGTGGGGCTTTCATGCTCACTGAGCCCACTCTTCATGTGTCACTTGGGGAAGTGGTAGCGTTGTATCCTGGCAGGGTCTGAATCTGTCTACTAGGTGCACCCCAAGAGTTGTAAAGTCAGCCATTGCCTGTGCCCTGCCTAGAGCCAACTGGCACAAGTGATTTGGAGAGGCCAAGCAGTGAACCTTGGCAAGCTGCTGCTAATACCAGGCCTGAGGCCACCTATCAAGAGGTATGGGGCCCACTGAGTCCAGCTTCTGCTAGTTTGAGAGATTTTAGGAAAGTCTGGAGCCTGAGCCAGAACAGTCCATTCATATGGAACGGATACTGCAAATAGTTTGGGTGGGGCTGAAAAATGGGTGGGGTGGGATCTCAGGGAATCACCAGGGTGGGATGAACAGTGTGGGCCAGGTTGATGGAGACTTGGCACTCAAAGGGAGTGAGTTTGGGTAAATCTATGCACCAGCACTTTAAGAGGAACTGCTTGGGACTCTAGCAGCCTCCTTGTCACTCAGCCATAATCCCCACTGGTTTTTACAGCCAAAAGTTATGGAAACTTCTCTTCCCATCTCTGGAACCCAGAGCTGAGGGCCTGTTGTTCAGCTGGAACACCTTGCTTCTCATCGGAGGTCTCTTCAGCCAAGCTATCCCTCCAGATTAAAAACATGCCACATGTGGGTGTCAGACCAGCCCATTTTGTGCCTCCACCCCTCCTACCAGTCTCAATGTGCTTTCTTCTTTACTTCTCTAGTTGTAGGACTTCCATTCAGCCATATTTCATGCAGTTCTGAATGATGGTTGTTCTGTATTTTGGTTGTAATTTTGATGTGGTTGTGGGAAGATGCGAGTATCACATTTACCTACACTGCCATCTTGGTTCCTTCTCCTCTTGTTACCTTTTTCACCCAGCCCTACAATCCTCCTCCCCTCTGACAGCTGTCAGTCTGTTCTCTATCTATGAGGTTGTTTCTTTTTTGTTTGTTTTGTTTTGTTCTTTAAATTCCACATATGAGTGAAATCATGATTCTTGTCTTTCTATAACTGGTTTATTTCACTTTGCATTATACTACTCTCCAGCTCCATTCATGCTGTCACAAAAGGTGATTTACTCTTTATATCAATTTTGTGAAGTAATTACTAACTACTTTTATTCCCATCTGACAGATGGGGAAACTAAGGCTCTAAGAGAGGATGCCATTCCACAGCTAGAAAGTAGACCCTGGAGCTGGAATTTGAACCTAGGCAGTGTGGTTCTAGTGTGCTTGGAGGAGGAGATGGCCAGGTAGAAATTAAAAGAAAAAATATTGCTTAAAAAAAGATTATTTTGGATTAGCATATTCATTTTATAGCAGAAATTTAGAGTTTGGCTTTCATTGACTACAGGGATGTGCAAAAGTGAGTTAATAATAATAAATAACATAGCAATAAATAAATAATAATACAAGAATGCCAGGAGCTGGTCCATCCTTGCTGTTTCAAGGGACCTGGCATATATGGCATACTATTCTTAATATGTTTGCTCACCTTCTTGGCACTATGTGTTTTAACCAAGGTCTCCTCTCTGAGAAAGGTTGTTTCCCCAGGTAGGGATTTTCCCCTGAAGTTAGGGAGGGAATAAAACCCCTTAACTAAGTGCCAGGCAGGTAATTAATCACTTTAACTACAAACAATCATGCTTAAGCTACATAATCTTTACTCCCTGGAATGGAGATAAGAAACGCCCTAACCTTGGGAATAGAGATTGATAGGATTGGAATCAACTGGTATAAATACAGATGTAACAAGACAACTAGACACAGAACCTAGACACAGAACCTAGAGACAGAAGAACTTCGCTGGAGAGAACATGGCAAAAGATCCTGGACAGAAACTGGCCTCAGAATCAAGAGACAGAACCTAGCGAGAGAACCTGGCTGAAGATCCTAGAGGCAGAACCTGGCTACAGACCCTGGATAGAACATGGCAAGAGAACCTGAATAGAACCTGGTGACTGAACCTGGCTGGAGAACCTGGACAGAACCTGGCTGGAGAACCTAGTGAGGGAACATGGCTACAGAACCTGTCTGGAGAACCTGGAGAACCTGGCTGGAGAACCTACCAAGAGAACATGGACACAGAACCTGTCTGGAGATCTTAACCAGAACTTCGCTGGAGATCCTGAACAGAACTTGGCTGGAGATCCAGACCAGAACTTGGCTGGAGATCCTGGCTAGAGATCCTGGCTAGGCTGCTGATCAACTGAACGCTGTCTCCGTGTCATTCCTTCTTCGCCGACTCCGTCCACACCTTTGGAGACCCCTGGACCTGCTGGGGTTGGACCCCAGCACAAGAAGGAATAAAATCTGTTTCGCCTACTCACAGTTGTGAGTTATATTTATAAACCTACTTTTGGCCACCCCTGTAATCTTTTTAGTTTAACTAAATGGTCAAAAGTGCAAACTCTACAGATAGATGGCTTGGGTTTGAGTGTAAGCTCTGTCACTCACTTGTATGACCTTGGACAATTTCCGTAACCAACATGTGCCCCCGTTACCTCATATGAAAAATATTTAAATAATGGCGTTCTCCTCATAGGACTGTTGTGTTATTTAAATTGATTTAATATTTGTAATGTGCACAATATGGTAAGTGCACAATAAATCTTAAACAAATATGGAATGGTGATCTCCCAACCTTTTGGATTATGTAACCCATCAGTGAAACTTTTCTGAGCACACTTTCCCAATATAGGCATATTAATTATAAATTATAATCATATATTACTAACAATTCATATTTAATTATTGGAACCCCTTAAGTTCCTTCTTATATCTTAGACTAGAGGCCTGGTGCAAAAAATTATTTGTGCAATCGGGGGGGGGGGGTTCCTCAGCCGGCTGTGCCCTCTCGCAGTCTGGGACTGCTCGGGGATGTCCACTTGCTGACTTAGGTCTGCCACCCGGGGGAATGGGCCTAAGATGGCAGTCAGACATCCCTCTGGCAGCACAAGAGCCCGCGGGGGATGTCCACTTGCCAGCGGGGACTAGGCCTAAGCTGCAGTCGGACATCCTTAGTGCTGCTGAGGAGGCGGGAGAGGCTCCCACCACCACTGCTGTACTGGCAGCTGTCAGCCTGGCTTGTGGCTGAGCAGAGATCCCCCTGTGGGAGGGCACTGACCACCAGGGGGCAGCTCCTGCATTGAGCGTCTGCCCCTGGTGGTAAGTGTGTGTCATAGTGACCAATCATTCCCAGTCATTCTGTTGTCAGGGTAAATTTGCATATTACCCTTTTATTATATGCTTGGTGCATGGGTGGGGGCTGGCTGGTTTGCCCTGAAGGGTATCCCAGATCAGGGTAGGGGTCCCACTGGGGTTCCTGGCCAGCCTGGGTGAGGGGCTGAGGGTCGTTTTCAGACTGGCCACACCCCCTTCTGGGTAGGGGTCCCTGCTGGGGTGCCTGGCCAGCCTGGGTGAGTGGCTGATGTCTGTTTGCAGGCTGGCCACAACCCCTTCAGGGTGGGGGTCCCCCCTGGGGTGCCTGGCCAGCGTGGGTGAGGGACTGATGGCTGTTTGTAGGCTGGTCAAGACCCCCAGCAGGGACCCTCACCCCATGAGGGTGTGGCCAGCCTGGGTGAGGAGGGGCTGATGACTATTTGCAGGCTGGCCACAGCCCCTTCAACGTGAGGGGGTCCCACTGGGGTGCCTGGTCTGCCTGGGTGAGGGGCTGATGGCTGTTGCAGGCTGGCCAAGCCCCCCAGCCACCCAAGCTCCTAGCGGAGGCTGGCTGGAAGCAGGTATCTGGGATGTATTTATCTTCTATAATTGAAACTTTAGGGGAGGCCACAGCCGGCCAGGGCAGGCAGGAAGCTTGGCTTTCTCCATCGCCGGGGCAACCAAGCTTCCTACTTGCTCCAGCTTTGTGGCTGCCGGCCGCTATCTTGGTTGGGTTAATTTGCATATAGTCACTCTGATTGGCTGGTGGGCGTGGCTTGGGGAATAGCGAAGGTATGGTCAATTTGCATGTTTCTCTTTTATTAGATTAGATAATAGAGAAATTGTAGTATTTTCTTCCATTGCCCATGGATGATCTTGTGTGCTTCACTCTGACCATTGGCCTGTGCTAGATGGGGCATCCAGGCCTGGAGTAGGATTAGAAGTGAGTTATCCCAGGTTCTCTAGCACTGCTGTGAAACAGGAGGACTGGGCCTGTGTCTCCTATGTGAGCATGGAAAGGGATAGGAACAGGAAAGTTGAAGAAGGGACTTCTAGGTGTTGCAAGCATGAGATCTTTCTATTAGGGATTTCCTCAGGAGGAAGGGAAGTGCCTGGTTACCTATGAAATAAGAGTGTTTTTAATTTTATAGACATCTATACCCTACCAGGTAAAAATAATGGCCTCAATCTCTCTTTGGGCGGGTATAAAGTTCATGTGAATGCCAGATGTGATGGGCTCTTTTTAGTTCTCAGAACTGAGAACAGCATAAGAGGCCAGGAAAGATCCCCTGACTCAGCCATGTTGTGCTTCTGGCCTCAGTAAGCATAGAAAACATGAAGTACCCAAAAGAACACAATAAAATGTTCAGAATAGCTCTGAACCATTCTGCCTCTTCCTCATGGCACAGGGAGCTGGACAGAGCTTTAGCAGCCTTTGAGTCATCCTTTTACATTCACAGAAGAGGGAACTATAATCCCAGAAAACCTCTTTCTCTTTTTTCCTTCTCTGAAATGACAGGGCTTTAGTGTAATAACAATAACCACTCATTTTATTGAGTTACCACTGTTGTAGATGTTTTTATGTATATCAACTTATATTATCATTACTAGGGGCCCAGTGCACGAAATTCATGCATGGCGGGGGGGGGGATGTCCCTCAGCCCAACCTGCCCCCTCTCACATACTGGGAGCCCTCAGGGGATGACCTAGTGATGGCTTAGGCCTGCTCCCTGCTCCCCTTGGGGAGTGGGCCTAAGCCACAGTCTGGCCTCCCTTTGTGGGAGGTGACTGGGCTGATCAGGGGAAGGCACCAGCCCCATCACCCCGCTGCTGCAGCTACTGCCAGTCACCGCAGCCAGCAAGGTTTTTTCATCAACATGGACTCCAGTCCCATCACCATGAAAAAATGACAACTTTCTTTAGGTATTTTCAAGATGTGTCTTTCATATAATAATTTCTTTATTGTTTTTTTAATCCTCACCTGAGGATATGTTTCCATTGATTTTTAGAGAATGTGGAAGAGAAAGAGAAAGACAGAGAGAAACATCAAAGTGAGAGGAACACTTTGATTGGTTGCCTCCTGCATGAGCCCTGACCTGGGCCCCCGGCCAGGGAGGAGCCTGAAACCTAGATACATGCCTTTGGTCAGAATTGAACCCAGACCCTGCCATTGGCAGGCCAAGGCATTATCTTCTGAACCAAACCAGCTAGGGCAGGATATGACATTTCTTAGCCCTCCAGCAGCAGACCTTAGTTTCTTTTGCCAGGAGTGTGGTGAAAAACCCTAGATCACCTTTTTGGATTCTTATTACCCAAGTTACTAAGAATATTACCAGTGGCATACAGGAAGCTTAGCCAATGAGCAGTCAGAAAAGGTGTTTCCTCTGTAGTTCACACCAATCACCAGCTTGGCCCCGGCCCAGGCCTGGTCAGGGGACCCCATCTCCCCCCGATCACCGGCTCCGCCCTAGCCCAGGCCTGATGCCTTGGCCAGAGGCGTCAACCCCCATCACCCTCCAATCACCGGACTGGCCCCTCACCCAGGCCTGATGCCTCAGCCAGAGGTGTTGACCTCCATCACCCTCCAATCCCCAGATTGGCCCCTTGCCCAGGCCTGACGCCTCCGCCAGAGGTGTCAGGCCTGGGCAGGGGACCCCCATCTCCCCCTGATCACCAGCTTCTGGGAGGCTTCTGGGACTTCTGGGGCTGGCTTGTGGACCGGGATGGTGTCTGGCACTGGTGGCTGCGCTATCCTACCCTGCCTGAAGTATGCAAATTAGCCGCCATCTTTGTTGACAGCTAATTTGCATATCATGCTGATTAGCCAATGGGAGGCATAGCAAAGGTATGGTCAATTACCATGTTTGTCTATTATTAGATAGGATAATAAATCCTTATGCAAGCCAGACATTTTTTTTGGTCTCAAGTAAGATAAAACTCATCTAACTATGAACTAATTAAATTAGACTTTCTTTTCTCCACATAATAATCTGGAGGTTGTTGATTATTTCTGTAGTATACTGATGTCATCAGAGAGCCAGCCTCTTCATGTCTTTCCTTGTTAGTATGCAGACCATGAGCCTCATGGTTGCTACTTCATGGTCACAGAAGGTTGCCCTAGCCCCAGGCATCACATCTACATTCAAAGTAAGGAGAAGAAAAGAGATGTTGATGCTAGCCATATTTCTCCCCTTTAGCAGGAGAGCAAAAGCCTATCAGAAATGAGCCCCCTACCAGCATCCTTTCTCTTACATTTCCTTAGTCAGGTGTTGGTCTTATGGCTAGCTCTTCCTGCAGGAGAGGATGATAAAATGAGTAACTGAGCACATTGTTGCCTCAAATATGGGGGTTCAAGTTGCAAATAGGAAGGAAGACATGGATATTAGGAAGGCAATCAATGGCTTGTCAGTCATAGATAAATAAAATTACAATCACTATTTTACAGATAGGGAAACTGAGCCATGAAGTAGTTAAGTAACTTACCCAAGGTCTTATAGACAACAGATAGTAGAGCTATAATTTGAATCCAGGCAGTTTGGCTCTACACCACTGTTTCTGGAACATTCATTGTTACAAACTACAGTAAGAAATACCTTTAATATTGTACCCCAGTACACATATTTTTTCTTTAAATCTTTATTGTTGAAAGTATTACATAAGACCCTCTTTTTTCCCCATTGACCTCTTCCATCCCACCCCTGCCCCCCACCCCTTTGTCTGTGTCCATGGGTTATACATATATGCATACAAGTTCATTGGTGGATCTCTTCCCACCCACCCTTCCCTACCTTCCCTCTGAGGTTCGTCAACCTGTTCCATGCTTCTATGTCTCTGGGTCTATTTTTGTTCATCAGATTCCACAGATGAGTGAGATCATGTGATACTTATGTTTCTCTGACTGGTTTATTTTGCTTAGCATAATACTCTTCAGGTCCATCCATGCTGTTACAAATGGCAAAAGTTCTTTCTTTTTTTACATTCCATTGTGTACATTCAAAACACTACATATCTTTTCTTCCTACAATGCACTATTCTATTCTATTCTATTCTATTCTATTCTATTCTATTCTATTCCATTCTATTATTTAATTTTTTAAAATGCTGGCCATGCTTAACTAAACTGCTGTGATGACCCTGCAATTTGGAAATAATTTTACTACACTGCTCTGCCTCAATGCAACTACTTCCCCAAAGGGATATCAGAGGTACCAAGAAAGACTGAAATGCCACTCTTTATTTCTTCCTTTTTGTGTAAATGTTTGTCTCTTACTGAATCTGACTTTGGAAGAGGAATACATTATTTGAGGGGGTCCTGTTTTATACAGCCAGACACAGTTCCTAATTGACAAAGGCACCAATGAATGCTTTAGTGAGAATGTATAATACTTCACACAATACATAGTGAGCACTAATCCATGTGTCTTGGCTGAATCTCCCCAGGAAGCATACCCTTTGATATGAGGGGAATAGGAAATGAAACAAGGAATTGAAAGCAGTAAAGCAATGAATGAACAAATAAGACAAAGAAGCAAAAACTCATAGACACAGGCAACAGCATGGAGGTTCCCAGAGGGAAAGGGGGTAGTGGGGTATTAAAGGGTAAACAGGGTAAAATGTATAGTGATAGAAGAAGAATTGACTTTGGGGGGCAAATATACAATGCAATATACAGATGATGTATTATAGAATTGTACATTTTAAACCTGTATAATCAATGTCACCTCTGATAAGGTTAACTAAAACTAAATAAACACAAAATAAATTAGGTATTTCTTATTAAACCAGCTACTAGAGTAGGCAATTGAAGCTTAATCCCTGGGAAAGCCCTGAGGGAAAGGATCAAACACATGTATCTCTCTTTTTCCCCCCACATGTATCTCTTTTTGTTTTGTTTTGTTTTTGTTTTTTTGTTTGTTTATTAGAGCTAGCTGAGACTTTATTTTGGAAAAAAAGCACTTGACTTTTAGTTGAGGGTGTGGGTAAGAGGCAGTCCCACAAACAGTAGACTCCATCTCTAAAGGTAGGCTGAGAACTGGGGCTGAGCCTCAGGCTGGTCTCCTCTTCCCTACGTTCCCCTGTATAGCTCCTTGTCCCACAGGCTCAGAGGCCAGGAGAGAATGCAGTAGCCGTTCACTTGGGCAGCATGTCAGATGACTCAGACAACAGCTTCTCAGTCTTCTTCACAACCATGGTCTTGGAGCAGCTGGTGTTGGTGCAGCTGAAGGAGCCAGAACCTCTGCCAGAGCCAAGTTGGCTTGGAAGCCCAAGCCATAGTTGAAGTTCCCATAGGCCAGGCTCAGCCCACTTGAGCAGCTGCTTGTGGTCTTAATATGGATATTCGTTTTGCATTCCAGACTCCAGCTGATTCTCCTTGCCCATCCAGCAGCTTGCATACTTTTGAATTATCACACTTGGGAGTCAAGGGAATCAGGATACTTATACATCTCCCCCATTGTCATTGGTTAAGGGCTACTCCCAGGACAAGGAAGGCGGTAATTACCAGGCACTTCTAGACTGCTATATTCTAGGCAAAGTGGGTTCTGGCAGCCTGAGAACAACCCTCCAACAAAGATGCGGGTACTAAATATTGAAAGTCAGGTTGATGTCCACAAAATTATAAGGGGAGGTGGATGGAAGACCAACAGCCTCTGTTATGTTAGCTTGCACCCTCAATATTATCATCAGCTCTAATATATTCAACAGTTTCTGGGTGTTTGTTCCAGTGCTATGTTTCTATAGGAATGGATGGTACAATGTTGTAAGAACCTCACATACGGCAGGTCTGAGTTTCAAACCCAGGTCACTCACCAATTCTGTGACCCTGACCCTCATTTTCCTCATCAGTAAAATGGGAAAAATATTCACACCTACCTCTTAGAGTTATGGTGATGAACCTATAACAGAGCTTAGCACATTAGCAATTAATCAATGCTAGCTAATATTAATAACAAAAAAGATTTTGAGTTGATCCTATTGTTAACATATGAATTGGCAAAAGTATGTATAACTATATGTATGGTGTTGGAAATGAGTGTGGGCTGCTTTATCCAATGCTGAACATAAAACAGAGGGCATGTAATCCGGTGACCAGGAGGCTGGACATTTAGGAGGGGTTTTGCTGAAGCTTTACTGTAGTTGGTTTACTACCAGAGCCTGGAAACTCACATCTCTCATCTCAAGAATACAGTTTCCAAGGAATTTGTGCTAGAAAGTGATTTACTACTCCATAAGCACCATGCAAGTAAGAGCAGTATCTAATTTATTCACCTCTATATCCCAGATAGTGGAAATGTTCTGCATGCAAGTACATATTTGTTGAATTAATAAATAAATGAGTACAAATTGATGACATACAGAGCTTTTTCCCCAGTATGACCTAATCTACTAGGATTTTAGTCATGCTATTTCCTCCACTTGGAACATCCTTTATTTCTCATGCCACCCTCTGCTCCATGCTTATATTACATGTGTGTAGAAAAAAAAATCTATGCTTGCCCTAAGAGAAATATGACTCTTACCCTCAGATTCTGGGAGGTAATCTCCAATCCCTTGGAATATCATATCTGATAAGAATGGTTTAGGGTGAGGTTTTGGCTACACCGACAATGTGATTTAGGGTGGGGGCTGTGGTTTATCTGGCATCAGATCACTTCCTCAGGAGACTGGGGACTGAGATCAGGCACAGAGGCAGTGATGGAGCCCAAATAAAATTTCTAGGAGCTTGGATGAGCTACTCTGATTGGAAATATTCCATGCATATTGTTTCATATTAATGCTGAAAAAGTAACACTGCCCTGACTTCACAGGGAGAGGGCCACTGAAGCTCCCCACTTAGTACTTTCTTGGACTCTTCCCTATGTTTCCTTCCTTGGCTGATTTAAACACTCTAGGATTCTCTCTCCAGCTGTGGTGGTTATGGAAATATGTGTTCAGAAGGAAATGTAGCAAGGTCAAAAGCAGCCCAGATTATGCACTATCACATGGAGAATAGCTGTCCTGGAGAGTTACTTGGACCCACAGTAGGATTTCATGAGCAAGAAATAAACTCTTATAAATTAGGCCATTGAGATTTTGGGAATATCTATTACTGCAGCACAACCAAACTTATCCTGACTGCTTACAGATATCTTCCTCAGGCATAATTAACCACTCCACTCACTGAGTGCCTCCAGACCCCCCATCCATCCCTGTTATAGCATATGCTTATATGTTCCCACTAAACTCTGAATAAATATTTTATTTTAGTCATCTTTGTATCCCTAGTGATTCTACCACAAGTCCTGGCTGAGATCACATACACAGCATATGTGGGTTTAATCTAATTCAGCTGTTTGGCAGCAAGACTGGGAGGCATGCTATTGTGGAGATAGACATAGCTTTACCTATGAAGATATATTAAATGGTCCATTGGTGAGCTAAGTAGAAGGAATGGAGGCTTCTGAAAAACACAGGGCCACGGTATGCCTATGTGACATCCCTCTTTTATGACAACAAAAAAGTGTCCATATGATATTCTGTATGAGTGTTGGAGAAGAAAGTCATAGTCCAAGACAGAAATGTGAGAGATGGAACCAGAATAGTGTACTTCTAGGGGACATAAATTTTACTTCCAAATGTCCCTCTTCAACTGTATTGCAAACCCAGCTAGTCTTATCAATGTATGGCCAGGCTGAATTGTTGTCCTGCAGGTGGTGGGACTTTAGGAAATGCTGGAAGTCTCCTATTTTTAATTTGGACTTGGCAGGTAAAGGCCTACCAAGCAAGATCTACCTCATCAGCCCCATATCCTGGTTCGAACAGAAGCTTCAGGAAGCCGGGGGTGAGCAGATCAACATAAAGAAGGAAATCCCAAAACTAAATGGGTCAAGTGACAGTGGTGACCTCCATGACCAAAACACTGAAGTAAGGCCACAGCAGAGATCATGGTCCTCCTGACATTTGTTCTTCATATTAGAGACAAAGAGACATATGGCTTCAGTCATCTGTTGGAGGCCTAGTTTAGAAAACTGAAGAAGTAGAGCCCTCAAGGAGCATATAGAGCATTACACTCATTTACATGTTAGAATCAAGTCATTCTATATTCTTGCTTCACCCCCCCCCCCCTCCTAACCCCAATCTGTGCCACCCTCAGGAACACTCTGAGAGTAATCAGCTCTGAGATTGGTTTAAATGGTAGTGGGGAATAGTTGAAGAATACTCACAAGCTGGGTAACTTTGGTCACTTTAAATGAGCCCCTGGCTTTTCCAGTGTGAAATGTGCTAAATGGTTGTCATAAAGATTAAAAGAGACCATTATATGTAAGGTCATTGAAAATACTAGGGATTCTTATATTTAGACAAGCCATAAGCCTCCTCCATCACAGCTGGTGGGAGCCTTTCCAGGATAGAGATAGTTCAGGGATGACTTGTTTGGAAAGAGGCCTTTCCTGGAAGCTTGGATGAGTATCCTTTCTCCTTTATAGTTATGGCCATCTGGACACACCACAAAGACATCTCTCCTGACCACTCAGCCTCCCAGAAAATCCTGAGGAAAGTCGAAGAAGAAGCCATCATTCTCAACACAATGATCTTGAAATTGGTAAAGGCCCTGTGGCCCTCCCCTTTTGAAGGCCTTCTGAAAATGATACTTGAAATCCATTGCCACCTCTGCTCCCAGTCAAGAGGAAAATCTTAGTAATTAGGCAAAGTAATTTGGAGACTTAGTAATTAGAGAGGCAAGTGACACTTACATCAATGAATATAGCAGTACTCTCATCAGTGAATAAAACTTAAGGGCAGGAATAGGTAAAATGCTCTTAGCAAATAAGTTTGTAAGTTAGTAAGGCCATCCTTTATGGTAATACATAATATGGATTTATCATGTAGACCATATAGGGCATAATTCATAATTCTTTTGGCGGTAAGATGTGCTTTCCTAAGGTACCTTAGGAAAGAATCAGCTGCATCCAGGAGTGTAAGACCCGCACTATTTATTTCCCCACTCTCTACTGTAGTACCTACACAAGGTCATCAGGGAACACTAAGACTAGGTGTAGTCTTCTTTCTCTGAAGTAGGTAATTGAGATTCAAGTCTGGTAGCTGGGGAAGATGGATGCTAAGAACTGAGACTTTTGAGTTTGGTGGAGCAAGATGGCAGACCCCATGAGGGCAGTAGAGAAAGAGATTAAATGAGGAGAAATAAAGGGTAAAAGGTTACTGAAGGAGATGGTTTAATTATCTCTTTCTCCAAATCCTGGTGGATGGGGATATCCCCAAGGTCTAGACACACAAGGCTTACACCCTAAAACCTTTCAGTAAATAAGTACTTTATTAGGGTCAGTGTTTAGCTGCTCTCAAGAAGGGCAGGTGAGGCAGTGCCAGAATAGACAGATCCACTATGGTGTCTTTGATAGGCAGCATAAGACATCACTTGGGAGTCTGTGGGCAGGAAGGAGCATCTATGTATATATATAGGTAACACCATGATGAAAGAAACAAACAATATGGTCACTCCACTGGCTTTGGGTAATGAATCTACCTCTGAGGAGATGGACTCGGAAGCATTAAGAAAGAACTGGGGTTAGGGGACTCCTAACTGAGATGGTCTCTTGCTGGGTCCATAAAACAACTTTTATGATTCCATGAGTTCCAGGCAGGTACTGAACTCACAGCTACAAGGAAAAGGAGCAAGGTCAGGAATGGGCTTTGAAGTCTGGTCCAAGAGTCAGGTAACCTGAAGGACAGTCCCATCAGTAAGGGCACTTGAAGTGCCCCGTTATAGGATCATATTTGATTCTTGTGACCAACTCTTCCAGAAAGAACATGAAAGGTCATAGCCTATGGATTGCCTGGCAATGGTACAGCAGGGATGCAGGCTGAGAATAAGCTGGGGTAAGCTGCCCCCCCACCAGGTAAATTCCCCTTATTTTGCTATTGGGAAACAAGCACACACATATACACACAAAAATGGCACGAGAGCTATGCCTGAGGTGTCTTTTTACTTCTTTTATTGAACTCCATAAATATTTTCATAAGGCTTTGTGTCATTACAACATCGTAGTTTTGTTGTTAAACATTTTTTTAAACACACAACTTTGACATTTGTTTGACAGGGTCAAACAGTCAATTAGGAGAAACAAAATAAACTGGCAAATGCAGAGCAGCAGGGGTAATCAAAATCACTGTTGCCCATCCAACCACCCCAGCCCACCCCATCCCCAAAGCACTAAAAGATCACTATTTGGCTTTACACTAGAACTGTTAGAACTCTCTTGTTGCTGTTCTTATAAATCCATTAGAGATATACACATAGAGAGAATGGGGGAGAGGGAGAGAGAAAGAGGAGTTGAGTTTCTGTGTTAGGACCATCCCACAGCAGGGCCCATAGAACACAATAGCAAAGCCTTTTGAAGAGCAAATCCAGGCCTCATTGAGTTGAGGAAAAGGGAGCTCAGGGCCATGCAGAAACAAAGATTTACAGAGTTCTTAGGGATAGCACTGCTGTGAGGACACAGAATAGGACTGGACCATGAGCCCAGATAATGGGACTCCCCATGGGGCTGCTGGCCACTGGTTTGATTTGCTGCCATAGGCTGGGGGAACACTACAACCAAGGGAATACTTATTTCTTGGTGTTTTCACAAGTCATTGGCATCTAGTGAGGCCAGTGGGTTGGGTGGATGAGAGATAGATGGATGGGAGGTGGATGGCGAGAGGCAATATCCCTGATCATGGAGCTCTGGGTACAGGTCTAGGGGAGCACAGGGACAAGGGGCTTTGACCAAGAGATATTGTAGGCCCAGGGACTTGTCTGAGAATCCCCTTTTGGTGGGCTCCAAGACCTCATAGAAACATGTCAGTGCCAAGCGTAGTGGGGCAAGTAAGGAAGAATGTAAGTTCAAGAAAGGCCTACCCAGTTATTTAAACACATTCTGCTTGCCAGAGAGGCCATTTTATCTTATGCACTAGGTACAGGTTCCTTGCCAAGGGTGCTTAAGTAGCTGGGTCATGTTCTGAGCAGTGGTGGCCAGTCCCAAGCCCTGGCCCTCTGACCAATTCAAGCTTACCCTTGGCTCATTCCACAAGTCTGAATGGAAGCTGAAACAACTTGCAGTTTGATTCCCACAGAAGAAAAATTCCCAGGCTGGGAAGGACTGGTCTGGGTCAGGAGTCATAGAGCAGCAATCAAGCCAGCTACACTGAGGGCCCCATGCAGCCATGGTACTGCTTAGTAAGCTGAGGTCCTTTCATGACATAGTCTTCTCCCAAGGGGTTCTGAACAGACTCACAATCTCCAGATTCCTCACTAGAGTTCTCCATAGCAAGGTCAATCCTTACTTCTTTGTACTCCATTCTTCTTGCTGGAGGGGCCATGCAAGGGGCCATGTGGGGAGGAGAAGCAAGTACTCCTGTACCCACAGGGAACTCTTTCTGGGAGAAGTTAGTTTTACCCCAGTGTAAATCCTGCCCCAAAATGAGCCTAAGTATGGGATTTCTGTCTCAGATCCTTTCTCCATAGGGAAAAATCCCCCTGGAATCCTTACTTGCTTCAAATGTCCTGAGATGGGACAATGTTGGAAATGGGGCCTTCTTCAAGTGCCAGAGTGCTTTAACTATGGCAATACCACCAATCTTCTGGTGCCAATAGAGCAGGAAAAAGAAGAAAGATAGGAAGAGGGGAAGAAAAGGGAGATTGTCCATGCAATCTGCTAATAATTAGGGAAGTCTCAAATAACTTGAATGGTAGGAACTGCAGGTACATATCTTAGGCCAAGGCTGTCTATTTCCATACCCACCCGTTTTTTTCCTGTAAGAAGTTGCGGTTCAGCATTGGATCTTCTCTAGGTAAATAATTTAAAGACAGATGATGATCTTGGTAAGGTAGGGTAGACTCTATCTTTATCCATTTATAGACTCCTATCAATGCTGCCTAAACAATCTGCAAATGGAAACTGGGATGAACGGGCCCTCAAACTGATTGCAGTGGGGAGCCCTTTCTTAAATCTATTTGGTACTGGAGGCAGTTGAATCCCTCCAACAGGAGGCAGAGTTTCAGCCTGTTTGCTTCCAGTTCAGATCTTTTAGGTTAGGAGAGGGACAGGCTTAGAAGGAAAACCATAACCAAAGCATCTTGAAGAACAGAATAATTTGTGAAACTAAATCCCAGATACAAAACTGTCACAACTCAGTAGTGCTGCAACATGGGAAACCCCAGTGCTAGGAGAAGAAATAGCCCAAATGCAGAATGTTCCCTGAACAGAAGTCTTCTCCTGCATCATTATACTCTGACATGCCCTTGCTTATTTTGGTTTTGATCCCTCTACAATACCAAAACACAGTGAAAGCAATAGGAATATTGAGTAGTTATGTCACAGGGCACAACAGAGCACATCCAGACTCACACAACTGAGAACAGAAGATGCAGGGAAAAGGCTGTTTGGGGCAACTATAGGGCTGCATAAACATTTGAAGATAGATGGTCAGCTGAAGGAGAGGAGAAAGAAGACCCTCCCTTTACCTAGTAAAAAGTAAAAGGAAAAACAATTCTAAACTCCCAAACCCACCACATTAAATTAAATTAAAAAGTCATCAGCATCAGTATCATTGGGAAAGAAAAAAAAAACAATATAAACACATCTATGGTAATAATGACAAGTCAATGAATCACTCAGGGGAGTAAAGAGATTATCTCAACAAGAAAAGGAACAAATAGAAATGTCAATTTCTGAAAGTAAAGGGGATGAGGATAGAGCAAGAAGAACAAAAAAAAACTTTTAAGAAGAGATCAAATGTTTAGAAGTCATTGATACCTCTTCCTACCAACTATATATTTCACTTCCCCCAAAGAACAGAAAACGTTTTTGGTCCTTCTGTGTGTGTGTGTGTGTGTGTGTGTGTGTGTGTGTGTGTGTACACTCAAGGGTCTCTCTGTGTGTGTATATGTCCATATATATATTTATAAATTTCAACAGTGCTTCTCCGAAAAAAGGTCCATCTATAAATATAATTTTATTTACTTTATTTTAAAATTATCTGCCTCCCTGTAGGTACTATTTTTTGAAGGGGGTTAACCTGCTGAAGTTTTGCCAGAATGGTGACTGGCTGCGCTTGGGTTCGGTGAACTCAAAGACCTGTGACTGAGCGATGCCATCTGGGACCAGGTACTGGCCCTGGTTTAATGGGTCCTGCGGTGGTGGGTAGGAAGGAGGAACTGAGCGGGCAGAGTTGACACCTAGAGTAGATGAAAGATCAAAGGGAAAAGTTATAAGTTAAGTAGAAAGGGACTTCTCAAATTACCCACTGACCACTTTGGGCAGACATTTCAAAGCATCCATTTTAGAGAGTGTGAACTGGAACTGAAAATCACCAAGGGAAGATTTACATTACTTCATAGATTTTGGAATGGTGTGGTGATTACTGCAGCAACATATGCTTTGCCATCTACACAGCATTACTGAGAAATCTGGGATGTTGCCATCATCCATTTTACAGATGAAGACACTGAGACCTGGAGGGAAATGCCATACCCAATGTCACAAAGCAAGGGCTAGAATCCACATTCTTTGACTTCTCAGTTCAGAGCTCTTTCCAAGAGACCCTAAGCATCAATCAGACCGTCAAACCTCAGAGGGAAGGTAGGGGAGAGTGGGGGTAAAAGGCAGAGATCAACCAAAGGACTTATATGCTAGCATATAGGCCTAACGAATGAACACAGACAACAGGGGGGTGAGAGCATGAGTGGGGAGGGGAGATGAGGGGGGTAATGTGGGGATAAAGACACATATGTAATAACTTAATCAATAATTTTTTTTAAAAAGAGACCATAATCCATTATGCAGGGTTGGTGCTGCAAATAACCCAACGATATCCATTTAATGTGAAGCAACATTTTCTCCCTCCTCCATTCCCCCTGGAAGTGTCAAAAGAGCCTGGTTAAAAACTAGTGACTTCAGGGTAGGTGTTTAGGGGAGGGAAATGTTTTTCTAAAAGCAAGTGTTCTATGCCAGGTTGAGAGTAATGCAACTGTATTTAATAGGGAAGTGACATTGGTAATAGAGGGAGAAAGTGAACTCACCAACAGAAAATATGATTCATGGAACACAAGGAAGACTTGGAATATATTTATGACATTTCAAATGGAACACTTCAATAATTTATCAACTTTCATTAGGAGGGTTTGCAACTATCAAAGCAAAATCTGCTTGAATAGAGAATTCTTGGAACCAGGGAGCCTAAACTTAAAGTTTAATCCTAATCTATATTCAGAATAGAATAGGCTGAGATATACAGCATCTGATTCAGAATGCAAGGAAGACCTCTCTGCTGCTTTCACATACCTTCCTCATCTGCTGGTCAGTGTCTGAAATTTTAACATTATAGCTTTTTTGTTTGCCTTGTTTGATGATTTGATCCCATTATCCTGGAGGTAGTATCATATTAAGCCACCATCGGCCATTGGCCCTTCAGTGGGAAGGAACTGGTTTTATTCTAAAAGTCAGTAGTTTTTGTTCTTATTTTTATTTTCTAGCTTTGTTGAAATATAATTGACACAGAACATTGTATAAGTTTAAAGTGTGAAACATGATATTTGATAGACATATGTATTGAGAAATGATTACCACAATAAGGTTAGCTAGCACATCCACTGCCTCACATAATTACCTTTTTTGTGATAAGAACATTTAAAAAATACTTTGTTAGCAACTCTCAAGTATACAACAAGTATTGTTAACTATAGTCACCATAGTGTACATTATATCCCCAGAACTATGTGTTATAACTGGAAGTTTGTTCCCTGGAAGTTTGAACAACATTCCCACTTCCCCAAACCCCAGCTCCTGGCCACCACCAATTTATTTTCTGTTTCTATAAGTTTTCATTTTATAGATTCTAAATATAAGTGAGATCATACAATATTTGTTTTATTGTCTGACTTATTTCTCACAGAACAATGCCTTCAAAGTCCATCTATGATTCAATAAGGCAGGGTTTCTTTCTTTTTATGGCTGAATAATATTTCTTTGTGTATATGTGTATGCATTTGCATGCATACACAGGTACCGCATTTATTTTATCTATTCATTCACTGGAGGACATGTAGGTTGTTTCTGTGTTGGTTATTGTGGATAATGCTGCAATGAACATAAGGGGGTGCAGATATCTCTTTAAGTTTCTGATTTCATTTTCTTTCCATATATACTCAGAAGTGGGATTGCTGGATAAGGTGACAGGTCTAATTTAAATTTTTTGATGACCTTGCATATTTTTTTCACTGTAACTCACCAACTTACATCCCCATCAACAGTGAACAAGGGTTCCCTTTTTTCCACATTCTTACCAGCACTTGTATTTCTTGTCTTTTTTATATAACAGACATGAGGTGATATCTCATTGTGGTTATGATTTGCATTTCTCTGATTGATTAGTGATGTTGAGCAAATTTTATGTATCTGTTGGCCATCTGTATGAATTCTCTGGAAAAAATATATTCAGATACCCTGTCCATTTTTAAATTGGACTACTGGGTTTGTTTGTTTTTGCTTCTGAGTTATATGAGTTGCTTACATATTTTGAATATTAATCCTTTATCAGATATATGGTTTGCAAACATTTTTCCTATTCTGCAGGTTGCATTGTCATTGTGTTAATTGTTTCTTTTGCTGTGCAAAAGCTTTGTAGTTTAATGTAGTCCCACTTGTTTATTTTTGTTTCTGTTGCTTGTGTTTTTGATATCATATTAAAAAAAACTTGTTGCCAAGACCAATGCCATTCAGTATTTCCCCTACGTTTTTTTGTAGGTCCAACATTATTATTAATGAAAATCTACAGTTTACATTAGGACTGACACTTTGTGTTATATAGTTCTATGACTTTTCACAAATGCATGATGTCAAGGGTCCACCATTCCACTATTGGTCTTTTGTTTTTAGATAAATAAGTTTCCTTAATGTTGATCATTTTTAAGAATTCTTTCTACATTTTGGATACAATTCTTTTACCAGATATGTGTTTTGCAAATTATTTCCAGTCTGTCTTGTGTTTTCATTGTTTTTTAAAATAATTTGAATTTATTGGTGTGACATTGGTTCACAAAACCATAGAGGTTTCAAGTGTACAACTCAACAAAACATCATCTGCATACTGCATCATGCATCCATTACCAAAAGCAAAGTCTCTTTCCATCTCCATTTACTAGTATCCCACCCCCTTTGCCCAAAGCTACATATCTACCCCACCTTTCCCTCTGGCTATCACCACACTGTTATCTGTGTCTAGGTGTTATATACATATACACACACATGTACCACATTTATTTCATCTATTCACCCTTGGAGGACACATAGGTACGTAGGTTGTTTCTATGTCTTGGTTATTTATGAATATACTAGGGGCCCGGTGCACGAAATTCGTGCACTGGGTGTGTGTGTGTGTGGGGGGGGGGGAGTGTCCCTCAGCCCAGCCTGCCCCCTCTCACATACTGGGAGCCCTCAGGCGTTGACCCCCATCACCCTCCAATCGCAGGATCGGCCCCTTGCCCAGGCCTGACGCCTCCGCCAGAGGTGTCAGGCTTGGACAGGGGACCCCCATCTCCCCCTGATCACTGGCTCTGGCCCCCGCCCAGGTCTGAGGCCTCTGGCCCAGGAATCATGCCTGGGCAGGGGACCCCCATCTCCCTCTGATCGCTTGCTCCACCCCCCGCCCAAGCCTGATGCCTCTGACCCAGGCTTCAGGCCTGGGCAAGGGGACCATCATATCCCCCCAATCCCCAGCTCCGCCCCCGACCCAGGCCTGATGCCTCGGCCAGAGGAGTTGACCCTCATCACCCTCCGATCACCAATCACCGGATCGGCCCCTTGACCAGGCCTGAGGCCTCTGGCTGAGGCGTCCGGCCCGGGCAGCAGGACCCGCAGTTGCAGCGGCCCCGCGATCGTGGGCTTCGCTTTAGGCCCAGGCAAGGGACCCCTAGCTCCCGGGACTGCCAGCTTCGACCGTGCCCAGCTCCCATCGCTGGCTCCACCCCTACTTCCTGCTATCACTGGCCAGGGCGGCAAAGGCGCCTGATTCTCCGATCATGGCTGGGGGGGCAGGGCAAAGGCGGCCCCAAGGCCGCCTTTGCCCTGCCCCCCAGCTCTTAGCTCCCCCCTGGGTTTCCGATCACTGTCAGTGGCAGGGGGCTTCTTCCTGCTTTCCCTTTCGCCTCCCTGCATTGTGCCTACATATGCAAATTAACCGCCATCTTGTTGGCAGTTAACTGCCAATCTTAGTTGGCAGTTAATTTGCATATAGCCCTGATTAGCCAATGAAAAGGGTATCGTCGTACGCCAATTACCATTTTTCTCTTTTATTAGATAGGATATATAATGTAGTTTTTTGGTTAATACCTTCACCTTCTTTTACCAAGCCCCCCACCCCTCTCTTTTGACAGTTGTCAGTCTATTTCGTGTATCTATGCCTCTCTTTCTATTTTGTTTGTCGGTTTATTTTGTTCATTAGATTGCACATATAAGTGAGATCATATTGTATTTGTCTTTTCCTGACTGGCTTCACATAGACTAATACTCTGCAAGTCCATCTATGCTGACCCAAAAGGTAAGATTTCATTATTTTATATTTTTTTACGACTGAGTAGTATTCAATTGTGTAAATGTACCACAGCTTTTTTATCCATTCATCTGATAGTCACTTTAGCTGTTTGTAGATCTTAAGTATTGTAAATAACACTGAAATGAAGACAGGGGTGCACATATTCTTTTGCATTAGTGTTTCAGGTTTCTGTGGATATATTCCCAGCAGTAGGATTGCTTGATTAAAAGGCCATTTCATTTTTAATTTTTTTAGTAAACCTCATAGTGCTTCCTCCAGTGGTAGCACTAGTCTGCATTCTCACCAACAGGACATGAATATTCCCTTTCTCTACATCCTCATTATCACTTGTTGCTTTTAATGATAGCCATTCTGACAGTTGTGAGGTAATACCTCATCATAGCTTTAATTTTTAACTTGCATCTCTCTGATGATTAGTGACACTGAGCATGTTTTTCATATGTCTATTGGCCATCTATATATCCTCTTTGGAGAGGAGTCTACTCAGGTTCTTTGCCCATTTTTTAATTGAGTTGTTTGCCTTCTTGGTGTTGAATTGTATAAATCCTTATATATTTTTGGAAATTAACCCCTTATCAGATGTATCATTTATTCTCCCAATCAATGGGCTCCCTTTGGTTTTGTTGATGGTTTATTTTGCTGTGCAAAGGCTTTGCAGTTTGCTAAAGTCCCATTTGTTTATCTTTTCCTTTACTTCCCTTGCTCAAAGAAATGTATTGGCAGAAAAAACTTCAATGAGAAATGTCTGAGATTATACTGAATATGTTTTCTTCTAGGATTTTTATAGTTTTGGAACACACTTGTGTTTAATCCATTTTGAGTTTATTCTTGTGTATGGTGTAAGTTAGTGGTTTAGTTACATTTTTTTGCATGTATCTGTCCAATTTTCATAATATCATTTATTGAATGGGCTGTCTTTAGCCCATTGTATATTTTGCCTGCTTTGGCAAATATTAATTGACCACAAAGTTGTTGGTTTATTATTGTGCTCTCTATTCTGTTCCATATACTTATTCTTGTGTCAATACCATTCTGTTTTGATTACTATGGCCTTGCATTATAGTTTGGTATCAGATAATGTGATACCTCAAACTTTGTTCCTTTCTCAAGTTTATTGAGGCTATTTGGGGTCATTTCTGGTCCCATATAAATTTATGCAATATTCATACTAGATCTGAAATCTATGCAATTGCTATTTTTATATCTTTATTGTTGAGAGTATTACAAATGTCTCCCCCTCTTTTCCCACTTTCCTCCCACCAACTGGTTCCCACAGGGCCCCAGGCCTTCACCACACTATTCTCTGTATTCATGGCCAATGCATATATGCATATAAATCCTCTGGTTAATCTCCTCTACACCCCTCACACCTTCCCACTGAGATTTGTCAGTCTGTTCCATGTTTCCATGCCTCTGGTTCTATTTTATTCATCAGGGTATGGTGTTCTTCAGTTTCCACATAAGTGAGATCACGTGATATTTGTCTTTCTCTGACTGGCTTAGTTCACTTAGCATAATCATCTCTAGGGCCCTCCATGATGTCTCAAGGGGTAATTGATCCTTCTTTTTCATAGCCGCATAGTATTCCATTGTGTAAATGTACCATATTTTTAAAATCCATTCTTCTACTTTAAGGCACTTGTTCTATTTCCAGATCCTAGCTGATGTAAGCAATACTGCTATAAACATAAACATTCATATATTCTTTCTGATTGGAGTTTCTGGATTCTTAAGATACATTCCTAGAGTGGGATCACTGGGTCAAATAGCATTTCCATTTTAAATTTTTTGATGGAAATCCCGTTCCATAGTGGCTGCTCCAGTTTGCATTCCCACAAGCAATGTACTAGGGTTCTTTTTTTTCTCCACATCATCACTAGCATTTGCTGTTTGATTTATTGATGGTAGCCATTCTGGCAAGTATAAGGTTATGCCTCATTGTTTTAATTTGCATCTCTATGATGATTAGTGAACTGAAACATTTTTCATGTCTCTTAGCCATTTGAATGTCCTCTTTGGAGAAGTGTCTAATCAGGTTTTTGCCTGTTGTTAAATTAGATTGTTTGTCTTCCTTTTGTTGAGTTATATGACTATTTCATATAGTTTGGAAATTAACCCTTTATTGGATGTATCATTGGCAAATATGTTCTTCCATATAGTGGGTTCCCTTTTCATTTTGATGCTGGTTTCTTCAGCCGTATTACAGATTTTTATTTTGATGTAGTCACATTTGTTTTTTTCCCCTTTGTTTCACTTGCCCTAGGTGATATATCTGTGAAAATTCTGCTATATGAGATGTCTGATATTTTTGGGCCCATGTTTTCTAGTAGGATTTTTATGCTTTAACAACTTACATTTTTATTAAATCTTTATTATTGTAGTATTCAATATGTCACCCTTCTCCCCCATTGTCTCATTCTAGCCTGCCCCCACTCTCAACCCCAGGCCTTCACCAAAATACTGTCTGTGTCCATGGATTATGTATAAATGCATACAAGTTCTTTGGTTGATCTCTTCTCTCCCAACCACCAACAACCGCCTTCCCTCTGACATTTGACAGACTGTTCCACGCTTCTACATCTCTGGATCTATTATTTTTTAAATTAAAATTTCATTTTTGAAAGTATTACATATGTCCACCTTTCCCCCCATTGATGACTTATAACCCCCCCCCCACCCTCCACCCCAGGCCTTCACCACCCTATTGTCTGTGTCCATTGGTTATACATATATGCATACAAGTTCTTTGGTTGATCTCTTCCCACCCACCCACCATCCCATGCCTTCCCTCTGAGACTCCACACTATGTTCTGGGTTTCTATGTCTCAGATCTATTTTGTTCATCAGTTTATTTTGTTCATTAGGTTCCACATAAGAGTGAGATCATGTGATACTTGTCTTTCTCTGACTGGTTTATTTTGCTTAGCGTAATACTCTTCAGGTCTCTCCATGCTATCTCTAAGGGTAAGAGATCTTTTTTTTTTTCTACTGCTACATAGTATTCCATGGTATAAATGTACCACAGCATTTTAATCCACTCATTTACTGATAGGCACTTGGGCTGTATCCAGATCTTAGCTATTGTAAATTTTTCTACTATGAACATAGGGGTACAAACATTCTTTCTGATTGGTTATTTGGTTTTCTTAGTATATATTCCTAGAAGTGAGATCACCAAGTCAAATGGCGGATCCATAATAAATTTTTTGAGGAAACTCCATACCATTTTCCATAATGGCTGTATTCCCACCAGCAGTGTACAATAGTTCTTTCTCCACATCCTCGCCAGCACTTATTGTTTGTTGATTTGTTGATGGTAGCCATGCTGACAGGTTTGAGGTGATACCTCATATTCATTTTCATTTTCATCTCTCTGATGATCAGTAACTTTGAGCATTTCTTTCATATATCTCTTGGCCATCTGTATGTCCACTTTGGAGAAGTATCTATTTAGTTACTTTGCCCATTTTTTAATTGGATTGTTTGTCTTCCTTTTAAGTTGCATGAGTTCCTTATATATTTTGGAAATTAACCCCTTATCAGATGTATTATTGGCAAATATGTTCTTCCAAGTAGTGGGTTCTCTTTTCATTTTGTTGGTGGTTTATTTTGCTGTACAGAAGCTTTTTATTTTGATGTAGTCCCATTTGTTTATTTTCCCCTTAGTTTTGCTTGCACTAAGAGATATATCCACAAACATATTGCTATGAGAGACATAAGAGTTTTTCTT
Source organism: Myotis daubentonii (assembly GCF_963259705.1). NCBI lineage: Eukaryota > Metazoa > Chordata > Mammalia > Chiroptera > Vespertilionidae > Myotis > Myotis daubentonii. The sequence continues at coordinate 100,219,402 of NC_081861.1, read as the reverse complement.
GCCTATTTTTCCTTCTAGGATTTTTATGGTTTCACTACTGACATTTAAGTCTTATCCATTTGGAGTTCATTCTCTTGTCTGGGGTAGGCTGGTGGTCTAGTTTTATTGTTTTGCATGTCTGTCCAATTCTCCCAACATTTATTAAAGCAACTGTTTTGACTCCATTGTATATGCTTGCATCTTTTGTCAAATATTAATTAAGAATAATGGTTTGGGTTGATTTCTGAGGTCTCTGTTTGGCTCCATTGATCTATATGCCTGTTCTTGTGCCCATACCAGACTGATGTAACTAGTGGCTTTGTAGTATAGCTAGATATCCAGTATTGTGATCCCTCCAATTTTGTTCTTCTTTCTCAAGATTGCTACGTCTACTCAGGGACTTTTTTGGTTATACATAAATTTTTGGAGTATTTGTTCTACATCTGTGAAATATGCCATTGGTATTTTAATAGAGATTACACTGAACCTATAGATTGCTTTGGGTAGTATGGACATTTTAATGATGTTGAGTCTACAAATCTATGAACATAGTACAGTGGGGCCTTGACTTACGAGTGTCCCGACTAACGAGTTTTTCCGAGATACGAGACGTCTCTCGGTCGATATTTTGCTTTGAGTTGACAGAGTAATTTGAGTTAACGAACTCCTTAACGAGCTCCGTCACAGAACGAATTAAACTCGTAAGTCAAGGCCCCACTGTATATTCTTTCACTTGTTTATATTTTCCTCTATCTCTTTTTTCAAAGTCCTGTGGTTTTTGAAGTACAAGTCTTTTACCTCTATGATTAAGTTTATTCATAAGTATTTTAACGTTTTTGTTGCAATGCTAAAAGGGAGTTTGCTTAGTTTCTCTTTCTGAGAGTTCATTATTGGTGTATAAAAATGCCATAGATGCCAAAACCGGTTTGGCTCAGTGGATAGAGCGTCGGCCTGCGGACTGAAAGGTCCCAGGTTCGATTCCGGTCAAGGGCATGTACCTGGGTTGCGGGCACATCCCCAGTAGTGGGTGTGCAGGAGGCAGCTGATCGATGTTTCTCTCTCATCGATGTTTCTAGCTCTCTATCTCTCTCCCTTCCTCTCTGTAATAAATCAATAAAATATATATTTAAAAAAATGCCATAGATTTCTGGGTGTTAATTTTGTATCCTGCTACATTGCCAAATTCATTTTTTAAATCTAGTATTTTTTCGATGGAATTTTTAGGGTTTTCTATGTACAATATCATGTCATCCGAGAATAATGAGAGTTTTACTTCCTCTGTTCCAATTTGGATGCCTTTCATGTTTTCTTATCACCGTGGCTAGCACTTCTACTACTATGTTGAAATAGAGTGGTGAAAGTGGACATCCCTGTCTTGTTCCTATTTTTAGAGGAAATGGTTTTAGTTTTCGCCCATTGAGTATAATTTTCGACGTAGGTTTGGCCTTTATTGTGTTAAGGTATGATCCCTGTATTCCTAATTTGCTTAGAGTTTTTATCAAAAATGTGTGTAGGATTTTGTCGGATGCTTTTTTTTTCTTTTTAATTCTTTATTGTTTAAAATATTACATATATTTCCTTTTTCCTCCATGGATCTCTCCCGGGCCACTCCCACCCTCAGCACATGCCTCACCCCCCTAGTGTCTATGTCCATTGGTTATGCTTATATGCATGCATACAAGTCCTTTGGTTGATCTCTTAACCCCTCACTCCACCCTCACCTGCCTTCCATCTGAGGTTTGATGGTCTGTTCGATGCTTCTCTGTCTCTGGATGTATTTTTGTTCATCAGTTTATGTTGTTCTCAAATGCTTTTTCTGTCTATTGATATGATTACATGTTTTTTGTCTTTCAATTTGTTTATGTGATGTATCACATTTGTTGATTTGCAAATATTGTTCGAGCCTTCCATCCTGGAATAAAGTCCACTTGGCCATGGTGTATGATCTTTTTAATACATTGCTGGATTTGATTTGGTAATATTTTTTGAGGATTTTAGCATCTATGTTGATCAGGTATACTGGCCTGTATTTCCCTCTCTTTGTAATGTCTTTATCTAGTTTTGGAATTAAGGCTATTCTGACGTCATAAAAAGAACTCACAAGTGTTTCTTATTCTTTGATTTTTAGAAAATTGTTTGAAGAGGACATGTATTAGTTTTCCCTTAACTGTTTGGTAAAATTGCCATGTGCAATGGTCTAGACCAGGGCTTTTGTTTCTTGGGAGTTTTTCGTTTGTTTGTTTTGTTTTTGTTTTTAATAACTGCTTCAATTTCATCAGTTTTTATCAGCCAATTCAGGTTTTCTGATTCTTCCTGGTTAAGTGTTAGAAGATTGTATTTTACTGGGAATTTGTCCATTTTGTCCAGGTTGTCCAGCTTGTTGACATATAGTTGTTCTTCATATTTTCTTACAATCCTTTTTCTTTCTGTAGTATCAGTTGTAACTTCATCCCTTTTCATTTCTGATTTTATTTATTTGGGTCCTCTCTGTTTCATGATTAGTTTGGTTAAAGGTTCATCAATATTGTTTATCTTTTCAAAGAACTAGCTCTTGGTTTCACTGACCTTTGTGATTATTTTTTTAGACTGTCATTTATTTATGCTTTGATCTTTATTATTTCCTTCCTACTTACTGTATGCTTTTCTTGTTTTTCTCTTTCTAATTTCTTATTTGTAGGGTTAGATAGTTTACTAGTAATTTTTCTTGTTTATTGAAGCAGGCCTGTAGTTCTATAAACTTCCCTCTCAAGATTCTTTTCACTATGTCCCATATATTTTATGGTGTTGTATGTTAATTTTCATTTGTTTCCAGGAAGTTTTTCTTATTTCTTTCATGATCTCATTGGTAACCATTTCCTTGTTTAATAAAATGCTATTTATCCTCCATGTGTTTGTATTGTTTTTAGTGTTTTGTTTTGCTATAGTTAATTTTTAGTTTCATACCATTGTGATCCAAGAAAATGCTTGATATAATTTCATTCTTCTTGAATTCACAGAGACTTAGTTTGTGTCCTGACATGTGGTCTATTTTTGAGGCTGTCCCATGTGCCCTTGAGAAGAATGTATATTCTGCAGCTTTTGGGTAAAATGTTCTATGAATGTCAATTAAATCCATTTGATCTAGTTTGTCCTTTAGGGACTCTGCTTTCTTATTGATCTTTTTTGTCTAGAACATCTATCCAGTGATTTCAGTGGGGTATTAAAGTACTCTACTATGATTTTATTGCTTTCAATCTCTCCTTTAAAGTTCTCCAGAATGTTTTTTTTTAAACATATATTTGTGTGCTCCTTTATTGGGTCCATATATGTTTCCTAGGATTATATCCTCTTGTTGTATTGATCCCTTTATTATTATGAATTGGTATTCATTGTCTCTTCTTATGGCCTTCATTTTAAAGTCTATTTTGTCAGGTCTGAGTATTCCTATCCTTGTTTTTTTTTCCCATTTGTTTGGAAATTTTTTTTATCCTTTCACTTTCATTCTGTGTGATTTTTTTGTTCTGAGGTGGGTTTCTTGCAGACATCATAAATATGGGTCATGAGTTCTTATCCGTTCAGCTACTCTATATCCTTTGATTGCAACATTGACGCCCTTCAGATTTAAGGTTATTATTATTATTATTATTATTTTTTTATTGCTTAAAGTATTACAAAGGGTATTACATATGTATCCATTTTATCCCCCCGCCCTAGACAGTCCCCTAGCCTCCCCTATCACCTAGTGTCTTATGTCCATTGGTTATGCTTATATGCATGCATACAAGTTAAGGTTATTATTGATAGGTACTTGTTTGGTGCCATTTTTATTCTTTATGCTTGTGTCCCTCCCTCTCTTTCTATTTCTTCTTCTTACAACAGTCCCTTTAGCATTTCTTGCAGTGCTGGTTTGGTGGTAATAAACTCCTTTAGTCTTTATTTTTGTGTCTGCAAAGCTCTTTGTTTTTCCTTCAAATTTTAATCATAGCCTTGCTGGACAGAATACTCTTGGATTGCATCCCTTGCTTTTCATTATTTTGTATACTTCATGCCACTCCTTTCTGGCCTGACTTGTTTCTATTGAGAAATCAGCTGTCAGTCTAATGGGAGGTCCCTTGGAATTAACTTTCTTTCTCTCTCTTGCTGCCTTTAAGATTCTTTCTTTGTTTTTAACATTTGCCATTTCAATTATGATGTATCTTGAAGTGGGTCTTTTTGCATTCATCTCATTTTGAACTCTCTGTGTTTCTTCGACTTGTGTGGCTTTTCCCTTCACCAGGCTAGAGAAGTGTTCTGTCATTATTTCTTCAAATAGATTTTCTATTGCTTGCTCATATTGTTCTGTTTTTATGCCTATGATGATGATGTTGTTATGTTTCATGTTGTCCCATAGTTCCCTTAAACTCTTCTCAGGCTGTTTACATTTTTTTCCAATTGCTACTCTTATTGGGTGTTTTTTTTTTTTTCCCCTAACTTGTCTTCTAATTCACTGATTTGGTCTTCAACTTCTTCCAATCTACTGCTGATTCTTCCCAGGGTATTCTTTATTTCAGGTATATCATTGTTCATTTCAGATTATTCTTATTCATGGTTTCTACCTCTTTGTTCATGATGCTGTAGTTCTCACTAAGTTCCTTATAGTCCTCATTAAGTTATTTGAGCACAGTTACAACCATTTCTTTGAATTCTTTATTTAACAAATTGCTTCCCTCATTTAATTTAGCTCCCTATCTGGTGATTTCTGATTTTCTTTCATTTGGGCGCTATTTCTTTGTATCCCCATTCTAGTGGTTTCATAGTCCAGGGCACTGAGTGAGGTGGACCAGGTTGCGGTGGCTGGTCTGTGCATTTGGAAGTATTGCTTTGCAACAGGGTCTGGTCTCCTGGGGGTGCCAGGTTAAGTGTGCCTTGTTGCAGAGCCAAGTCCATGTATCCAGAGGCTTGGGTCATTGCTGTGAGTCCAGGTTCAAGGTGACAGGGCCAGTTGTCCAGGAGTGCCAATTCAGGCACACTGGACCTCAGTGGCAGGTCCATGCATCATGGGTGCTGGGTCAGGTTAGCAGGGCTGTGTGGGGTCATATTAAGGCAGTGGGGCTAGTTTTCCAGGGTCACAGGCTCAGGTGTGTCAGGTTGGGTCAGCAGGTCTGTGCATGTGGTCCCACACGCATCAAGGTGGCAGGGCAGGTCAGGTGTGTCATGTGTCAAGGCAGTGGGGTCAGTTGTCTGAGAGCACTGGTTCAGGTACACCTGGTCATGACATCAGGCCCATGTGTCTGGAGACATTGGGTCCCAGAGGTGGGGCTGGGTGTGCCTCTCTGGCTGTGTGGCACTAGGTCATGGCCACTCTTTGTAGCCTCCTCCTAAAGACGACCCTGTGGATCCACAAACATGGCGTGCTCTCCAATCTCAAGAGGAGAGAAGTGCTTGGCTGAGCAGCAATCAGTGGCAACTGGCAGCTCCTCTACCAGGAGGATTTTGTGCACTGACAGACAGATGCCCACGTACACTCACACACACACACTCTTCCTCGAACACACTCACCCTCACTCTGGTCCTGCCCTATGCCATGTTGGATCCCTTACCATTGCTATTTTGATAGGAATTTCCTTGAAACCATAAATTGCTTTGGGTAGTATGGACATTTCAATGATGATTTTTTCCTATCCTTGAACATGTTATATGCTTCCCTTTATTTGTATTTTCCTCATTTCCTTAGTAAGTATCTTATAATTTTCCAAGTACAAGTCTTTGACCTCCTTGGTTAAATTTAATCCTAGATTCTTTATCTTTTATGTTGCAATAATAAATGGCATTTGTTTCTTAATTTCTCTTTTTGATATTCCATTATTGGCTTACTAGTATAAAAATGCCACTGATTTCTGAATATTAATTTTGTTTCCTACTTTTCCAAATTCATTTATTAGATCAAGAATTTATTAGATGGAGTCCTTTAGGTTTTCTATATACAATACCATGTCATTTGCAAATAATGACAGTTTTACTTCCTGTTCTCCAAATTGTATTTCTGTGGTGTCAATTCTTACTTTGTATCTTTCATTTCTGATTTTATTCATTTGGGTCTAATTCCTTTTTCATTGAAGAGTCTGCTTAAAAGGTTTGTAAATTTACTTATCTTTTCAAAGAACCTGCTCTTGGTTTCACTGATGTTTGTATTGTTTCTTTAGTCTCTATGCCATTTATTGCCACTCTGATCTTTATTATCTCTTTCCTTCTACTTAGTCTGGGCTTTGTTATTCTTTTTCTAGTTCATTTAGGTGTAGGATTAGATTGTTTACTTAAGCTTCTTGAATTGGCCTGAAATGCTGTGAACTTCCTTCTCAGGTTTGCTTTTGCTGTGTTCCATAGATTTTTTGTTTTTGTGTGTTAATTTTCACTTGTTTTCAGGTAACTTTTTATTTATTCTTTTATCTTACTTTAACTCATTAATTGTTTAATAATGTTATTTAGGCTCCATATTTTAATGTTTTCCAGTTTTTATTATAATTGACATCTAGTTTTATTTTTTTAAAATATATATTTTATTGATTTTTTAGAGAGAGGAAGGGAGAGGGATAGAGAGTTAGAGACATCGATTCAGCTGCCTCCTGCACACTCCCCACTGGGAGTGTGCCTGCAACCAAGGTACATACCCTTGACTGGAATTGAACCTGGGACCCTTCAGTCTGCAGGCCGACACTCTATCCACTGAGCCAAACCAGTTAGGGCAAGTTTTATACCACTGTGGTCAGAGAAGATGTTTTATATGATTTCAATCTCCTTGTATTTATTAAGACTTAGTTTTTGTCCTAAAGCTTGGTGTATCTTTGATAATGTTCCGTGTGCACTTGATAAGATAGTATATTCTCCACCTTTGG